>NC_058371.1:67009500-67327500 GCF_018350175.1 Felis catus | reverse complement strand
GCCACACATTTGTGGGTCTAGTTCTGGGGTTTGTATTCTATTCCATTGGTCTATGTGTCTGTTTTTGTGCCAATACCATGCTGTCTTTATGATGACAGCTTTGTAGTAGAGGCTAAAGTCTGGGAATGTAATGTCTCCTGCTTTGGTCTTCTTCAAAATTACTTTGGCTATTCGGGGCCTTTTGTGGTTCCATATGAATTTTAGGATTACTTGTCCTACTTTCGAGAAGAATGCTGGTGCAATTTTGATTGGGATTGCATTGAATGTGTAGATAGCTTTGGGTAGTATTGACATTTTGACAATATTTACTCTTCCAATCCATGAGCATGGAATATTTTTCCATTTCTTTATATCTTCTTCAATTACCTTCATAAGCTTTCTATAGTTTTCAGCATACAGATCTTTTACATCTTTGGTTACGTGTATTCCTAGGTATTTTATGCATCTTGGTGCAATTGTGAATGGGATCAGTTTCTTTATTTGTCTTTCTGTTGCTTCATTATTGGTATATAAGAATGCAACTGATTTCTGTACATTGATTTTGATTCCTGCAACTTTGCTACATTAATGTATCAGTTCTAGCAGACTTCTGGTGCAGTCTATCAGATTTTCCATGTATAATATCATGTCATCTGCAAAAAGTGAAAGCTTAACTTCATCTTTGCCAATTTTGATGCCTTTGATTTCCTTCTGTTGTCTGATTGCTGATGCTAGAAGTTCCAGCACTATGTTAAACAACAGTGGGAGAGTGGACGTCCCTGTCGTGCTCCTGATCTCAGGAAAAAAGCTCTCAGTTTTTCCCAATTGAGGATGATTTTAGCTGTGGGCTTTCATAAATGGCTTTGATGATCTTTAAGTATGTTCCTTCTATCCCGAAATTCTTGAGGGTTTTTATTAAGAAAGTTTGCTGAATTTTGTCAAAGGCCTTTTCTGCATTGATTGACAGGATCATATTGTTCTTATCTTTTCTTTTATTAATGTATGTATCACATTGATTGATTTGCGAATGTTGAACCAGCCCTGCATCCCAGGAATGAATTCCACTTGATCATGGTGGATAATTCTTTTTATATGCTGTTGAATTCGATTTGTTAGTATCTTATTGAAAATTTTTGCATCCATATTCATCAGGGATATTGGCCTGTAGTTCTCTTTTTTTACTGGGTCTTTGTCTGGTTTAGGAATCAAAGTAATACTGGCTGCATAGAATGAGTCTGGAAGTTTTCCTTCCCCTCTATTTTTTGGAATATCTTGAGAAGGATAGCTATTATCTCTGCTTTAAACGTCTGGTAGAACTCCCCAGGGAAGCCATCTGGTCTTGGACTCATATTTTTTGGGAGATTTTTGATGACTGATTCAATTTCTTTTCTGGATATGGGTCTGTTCAAGCTTTCTATTTCCTCCTGATTGAGTTTTGGAAGAGTGCGGATGGAATTTGTCCATTTCTTCCAGGTTGTCCAGTTTGTTGGCATATAATTTTCCTGGTATTCCCTGATAATTGTTGTATCTCTGAGGGATTGGTTGTAATAATTCCATTTTCATTCCTGATTTTATCTATTTGGGTCATCTCCTTTTCTTTTTGAGAAGCCTGGCTAGAGGTTTATCAATTTTTTTTATTTTTTCAAAAAACCAACTCTTGGTTTCGTTGATCTGCTCTACAGTTTTTTTAGATTCTATATTGTTTATTTCTGCTCTGATCTTTATTATTTCTCTTCTTCTGCTGGGTTTGGGTTGTCTTTGCTGCTCTGCTTCTATTTCCTTTAGGTGTGCTATTAGATTTTGTATTTGGGATGTTTCTTGTTTCTTGAGATAGGCCTGGATTGCAATGTGTTTTCCTCTCAGGACTGCCTCGCTGTGTCGCAAAGCGTTTGGATTGTTGTATTTTCATTTTCATTTGTTTCCATATATTTTTTAATTTCTTCTCTAATTGCCTGGTTGACCCATTCATTCTTTAGTAGGCTGTTCTTTAACCTCCATGTTCTTGGAGGTTATCCAGACTTTTTCCTGTGGTTGATTTCAAGCATTGTGGTCTGAAAGTATTCATGGTATGATCCCAATTCTTGTATACTTATGAAGGGCTGTTTTGTGACCCAGTATGTGATCTATCTTGGAGTATGTTCCATGTGCACTCGAGAAGAAAGTATATTCTGTTGCTTTGGGATGCAGAGTTCTAAATATATCTGTCAAGTCCATCTTATCCAATGTATCCTTCAGGGCCCTTGTTTCTTTATTGACTGTGTGTCTAGATGATCTGTCCATTTCTGTAAGTGGAGTGTTAAAGTGCCCTGCAATGAGCACATCCTTATCAATAAGGTTGCTTATGTTTGTGAGTAATTGTTTTATATATTTGGGGGCTCCTGTATTCGGCACATAGACATTTATAACTGTTAGCTCTTCCTGAAGGATAGACCCTGTGATTATTATATAATACCCTTCTTCATCTCTTGTTACAGCCTTTAATTTAAAGTCTAGTTTGTCTGATATAAGTATGGCTACTCCAGCTTTCTTTTGACTTCCAGTAGCATGATAAATAGTTCTCCATCCCCTCACTCTCAATCTGAAGGTGTCCTCAGGTCTAAATTGAGTCTCTTGTAGACAGCAAATAGATGGGTCTTGTTTTTTTATCCATTCTGATACCCTATGTCTTTTGGTTGGTGCATTTAGTCCATTTACATTCAGTGTTATTATAGAAAGATACGGGTTTTGAGTCATTTTGATGTCCATTTTGATGCCATGCTTGTAGCGATGTCTTTGGTACTTTGTCTCACAGGATCCTCTTTAGGATCTCTTGTAGGGCTAATTTAGTGGTGATGAATTCCTTCAGTTTTTGTTTGTTTGGGAAGACCTTTATCTCTCCTTCTATTCTATATGATAGACTTGCTGGATAAAGGATTCTCGGCTGCATATTTTTTCTGTTCATCACATTGAAGATCTCCTGCCATTCCTTTCTGGCCTGCCAAGTTTCAGTAGAGAGATAGGTCATGAGTCTTATAGGTCTCCCTTTATATGTTAGAGCATGTTTATCTCTAGCTGCTTTCAGAATTTTCTCTTTATCCTTGTATTTTGCCAGTTTCACTATGATATGTCGTGCAGAAGATCGATTCAAGTTACGGCTGAAGGGAGTTCTCTGTACCTCTTGGATTTCAATGCCTTTTTCCTTCCCCAGATCTAGGAAGTTCTCAGCTATGATTTGTTCAAGTACCCCTTCAGCACCTTTCCTTCTCTCTTCCTCCTCTGGAATACCAATTATGCGTAGATTATTTCTCTTTAGTGCATCACTTAGTTCTCTAATTTTCCCCTCATACTCCTGGATTTTTTTATCTCTATTTTTCTCAGCTTCTTCTTTTTCCATAATTTTATCTTCTAGTTCACCTATTCTCTTCTCTGCCTCTTCAATCCGAGCCGTAGTTGTCTCCATTTTATTTTGCAGTTCACTGATAGCATTTTTTAGCTCATCCTGGCTGTTCTGTAGTCTCTTGATCTCTGTAGCAAGAGATTCTCTGCTGTCCTTTATACTGTTTTCAAGCCCAGCGATTAATTTTATGACTATTATTCTAACTTCACTTTCTGTTATATTGTTTAAATCATTTTTGATCAGTTCGTTAGCTGTTGTTATCTCCTGGACGTTTTTCTTAGGGGAATTCTTCCGTTTCCTCAGTTTGGATAGTCCCTGGAGTGGTTCGGAACTGCAGGGCACTTCCCCTGTGCTGTCTTGAATAACTCGCGTTGGTGGGTGGGACGCAGTCAGACCTGATGTCTGCTCCCAGCCCACCGCTGGGTCCACAGTCAGACTGGTGTGTACCTTCTCTTCCCCTGTCCTAGGGGCGGGAATCACTGTGGGGTGGCATGGCCCGTCTAGGCTAGTTGCACTCTGCCAGGCTTGTGGTGCTGGCGATCTGGGGTATTAGGTGGGGTGGATTGGCAAGGTGCACAGGGGCGGGAGGGGCAGGCTCAGCTCCTTTTACCTTCGGAGATCCACTTCTGGAGGGGCCCTGCAGCACCAGGAGGGAGTCAGACCCGCCGGAGGGATGGATCAGCAGAAGCACAGCGTTGGCTGTTTGCGTGTTGCAAGCAAGTTCTCTGGCAGGAACTGGTTCCCTTTGGGATTTCGGCTGGGGGTTGGGCGAGGGAGATGGCGCTGGCAAGCGCTTTTGTTCCCCGCCAAGCTGAGCTCTGTCTTCCGGGGCTCAACAACTCTCCCTCCCATTGTCCTCCAGCCCTCCAGTTCTCGGAGCAGAGCTGTTAGCTTATAACCTTCCAGATGTCAAGTCCCGCTTGCTGTCGGAACACACTCTGTCCGGCCCCTCCGCTTTTGCAAGCCAGACTCGGGGGCTCTGCTTGGCCGCGGGCTTCCCCTCCGCTCCGGTTCCCTCCCGCCAGTCCGTGTATCGTGCACCGCTTTGCCGCCCTTCCTACCCTCTTCTGTGGGCCTCTCGTCTGCTCTTGGCTCTGGAGACTCCGTTCCGCTAGTCTTCTGGTGGTTTTCTGGGTTATTTAGGCAGGTGTAGGTGGAATCTAAGTGATCAGCAGGATGCACGATGAGCCCAGCGTCCTCCTAGGCCACCATCTTCCCAGAATCCTCCTCAGGATTCTTAAAGAATGACATTATACTTGAGAATATTTATATGACAAATTTAACAAATTTAACACTATTAAGTTTATTAGGTTCCTACTGCTACTGTAACCGATTATGACAAATTTAGTGGTTTAAAAGGCACACATTTATTCTCTTATAGTTCTCAAGTTTGTAAATTTAAAATGGGCTCACCTGGGCAGAATTCTTTCTGGACACATTGGGGGAGAGCCTATTTCCTCTGCTTTCCACGTATCAGAGGCTTCCTGTAATTTTGGTTTGCAGCCCCTTCCTCCATCTTGAGTGAGCAATTAGGAATTTCAAAATTCCTTCCTGACTTGCTTCCCTCTCTTCTGTCACTACATCACGTTCTCTCTAACACCCATTGCTCTGCTTTCCTTCTAATATAACCTTTGTGGTCGCATTGAGTCCACCACAGATTTCCTTGAAATATTCTTCCCATTGCAAGGTCCTTAATTTAATCACATTTGCAAAGTCCTTCTGAACTTGAGCATAACATATTCACTAGTTCTGAGGATGAGGATTGAATATCTCTTGGGCCTGCTGCCTACCCCACCACACTTGCTACATCTCCCAGCATTTTGGTGGAAGTAATTCATTCTAAAAACCTTCAGCTGCAAAATTTTATCATATCTCCCAATGTATTGTCATCTCTGGTAATTGTTGACAGGTTAATATATTTGGTCACTCATCTATTTATTAATTAATGCATTCAGAATGATTTATGAAGCACTTACTATATGGCAAGTTCTGTGCTATGTGCTAGGAACATAATGATAAACCAAACAGACATCACGTTTCATTCAAAAAATATTTCTCAAGACCTTCTTTGTGCCAATCTCTGCTCTGTTGATGGGAAAACAGAAGTGATCAAGAGAATTAAGGGTTTTTTTTTCCCTCTCATTCCATTACAATGTGGTGTAAAAGATAGATAAAGGTGAAATAAATTAGAAATTTGTCAGAGAGTGATGATTTCTATGCCAATAGTTACAATATGATAAGATGTGATAGATATTTACCATATAGCCATTTGTGAGTCAAAGGTAGGGAAGGCTTCTCTCAGCTCGTGACATTTAAGCTACAAAATGGATGATATTAACGACCCATCCATGCAAATATCATGTTTTAAACAGAAGAAATAGCTACTGTAAAACCTTTAGGGAAAAGAAGCTGGTCTTTTTCCTCCTAAGCGCCAAAGAACATAAAATGTAATATCATTTTTAAGTAAATGTGGTAAGGGCAATGAGTGAGGAGGTGTCCAGTTCAGAGGGAGGGACTAACCCCACCTCATTGCCAGAAGCACTCACACCTGTATCCCATTTCAGGGCTGCTCCCTCTGACCTTGTTCCACTCAGCCTCCTCATTGTGCCACTTTCACAACCATTTGATTCTTCTCGTATCCTGCACATAAGGTCTCCAAGCCAGCACAGAAGGCCAACATGATCTTCCCTCACAAAAAGCATAACTCTTCCATCCACATATCGACTCCTCAGTGGCAATCTGCTGTGTCCCCCAGGCAATATCCAGACTGCTACTTTCCCCTCCAGCTCATGTTGTTTAACCTTATTATCCCTACTTTATCAGTCTCAATATCCATCACTAAATTCTGGTTTCCTTTACTATTCCAGTTTCCTAAGCCTGTGTTTCATGTTAAATCATGCCTACCCCCATTTATATGTTAAAATCCTAACTTCTCAAACTTCTGAATGTGATCTTATTTGGAAACAAAGTCATAGCAGTTGTAACTAGACAAGATGAAGTTGTTAGTTTGTGCCCTAATCCAATGTGACTGTGTCCCTATAAAAATGAGAAACTTGGACACAGAAATATGTACTTTGGGAGAATGTCAAGTGAAGAGAGAGACAGGCACAGAAGGAAGACAATGTGAAGACACAGAGACAATACCATCCCCAAACTAAAGATACCTGAGCCTACCAGAGGCTAGAAGGCCTGATAGAAATCCATCCCTAGTGCCTTCAGGGGAGCATGGCCCTGCTGATACCTTGATTTTGAACTCCTATCCTCCAAAACCTAGTGATAATAAATTTCTACTCTTGTCAGCCACTCAGTTTGGGATATTTGTTTTTCAGCAGCCTGAGGAAACTAATATACCATGGTATGTCGGTCCAGTGCAGGGGCCTACTCAAGATCCTGGACCTTATCAAACTTATACACTTGAACCGTATGAAATCTTAAGTTTGAACTTTAACTCTGACTACAACTTCCTATAATTCCAGCATTTTGCTCGCCTACTCCCTCTAAACCTTTGCTCTTACCAGACTTGACCCTTCTATATTTGTCTATTGATTTCCTTCCAATGTTTAGTTCCTTCCCTCTACAGTCAACCCCTATAGTCTTTTCTTTTAATCATGCCCTTTCTAATAATTTCAACTTCCTTCTCTTGTTCTCTTTGACAAACTCTAGTTCTGAATTAACTTCAGTTTTTGCTTTTAATGCTCCTTTACTTAAACTACTGAGAAGAGTGGGGAGAAAACCTGCATTAGCCTGGATAATTTTTGTTTACACTTCTTTATTTTAAGAAAAATGCATATATAGTGGGAAGCATAAATTCTACTCATAGAATTTGTTAGGTTTGAAAAACAAATTCACCCACATAGCCTACTTCCCTATTGAAACATACTATATTACAAGACTCCAAAGTTTTCCCTTGTGAGACTTTTCTTTTTCTTTTTAAGTTTTATTTATTTGAGAGAGACAGAGATAGCATGAGTGGGGGAGAGTTAGAGGCAGACAGGGAGAGAGAGAGAGAGAGAGAGAGAGAGAGAGAGAGAGAATCCTGAGCAGGATCCACACTACCAGAGCAGAGACCCATGTGGGACTCAAACTTATGAAACTATGAGATCATGACCTGAGCCAAAACCAGGACTCTGATCCTTAACCGAATGAACCACCTATGCACCCCTCCCTTGTGATACTTCTCATTCAACAACCACAACCTGGTCATGCTGAGGCCAGCAGGATATTGTTGTTTTGTGTACAGATTTTTTTCCACAAAGGAAGAGAAATAAAAATCATCCATATTGTATATACCAGTAGCTCAATCCTTTTTATGTTGAGTAGCAGTCCTGTTCATAAATATGATTAGTCCACTTTACAATTTATTGTGTCATGCCCAGGTTTGGCTATGATGAACAGATTTTCCATGAACATTCTGTATATACAAGCTCTTACATGGACATATGTTTTCATTATAGTTGAATACATAACCAGGAGTATAATCGTTCTGTGGTGTGGTAAGTGTATTTTTAACTTTATAAAAAATGTCCTTATCTTTTCTGAAAAGGTTGTAGCATTTTACATAACCACTAGTGATAGATACGAGTTAGTTACTCCAAATTCTTGCATATGCTTGGTGTTTCAATGCTTATAATTTAGATATGTTGGTGGATACACAGTGATTCTTAATCATAAAACTGAATATTGCCTTGCAGAACAACTGGACTTGCTTGGAAAACACTATGTTTTTATTAATGTGACACTTTATTAATGTCAAAGTAGCACATGCTGCTGTCTACCTCCCACAAAATCCATCCTACGGAAACTGACTATAAAGAATCAGATGGGACTGGACAGCAAGAATCATGAACTGACAAAAACCTGTGAGAAGCTCCATGAAATATCCTTTTTTCCAACTAATAATTTAACCCATCTGCATGGAATTTTTCTCCATTTGTACTGTTACAAAAATTGAAGAAATATCTTTCCTGTCTAAGGAAGAATTTGTCTAAGGCAAATTCTTGGACCATCTGTTATGTTTAGTGGCTTCCCCAGAGATATTCTATATCTATATCTATATCTATATCTATATCTATATCTATATCTATCTATATCTAGATATATATATGGTATATAATATATGTCATAAAATGCTATGCATACATGTATTTATTATTGTTAGCAAAACTTTTCCTTTTGTAGGAAAGAAATATACCTAGCTATTATAGGAAAATGGCAAATAAAGGTGGCATTTGTGTTGTGTCTATGTGTGTATGTGTGTTTAAACAAAGTAACCAGTGAGCTTATCCCTGTCCAGGAAACTGGAGAAAAATATGTTATACCATTTTTATAAGAGAAAAAGGTGTGCTAATTTTTACACACTTGAGATATATTTCCTGTCAATGTTTCTTTGTCATAGTTTTAGGAACTGCTATGCAGTTAAGATCAAGATTTACTCTCCTCAAGTGATAGATTTATTGGGAAAACGTTTCCTAGTAGCTAACATTCTTTTCTTAAGATCTGTAAAGAATTTTTTTAAGTTTATTCATTATTGAGAGACAGAGGGAGACAGAGCATGAGCATGGGAGGGACAGAGAGAGATGGAGTCACAGAATCAAAAGCAGGCTCCAGGCTCTGAGCTGTCAGCACAGAGCTGGACACGGGGCTCAAACTGAACTCACAAACTGCAAGATCACAACTCGATCTGAAGTCGGACACTTAACTGACTGAGCCACCCAGGCGCCCCAAGACCTTTAAACATTAAAACCACATTTCAGTTTTTCTCACAGGTATTTATTTATGTCAGCAACTTAACTGAAGGTTATAGAATTTTTTATATTAAACACTTTTTATATTATACTTTTTAAGAAAAATTGAAACATAAAATTAGATTTATTCACAAAGTAAAATATTATACATTGATGAAAATGAATGAGGCCGAAACATGGCTAAAAATGGGTAAATCTTACACTTTTATATTAAACACTTTGTTTTAAACTTCTTATCTAGCAACAATAAAAAAATAATTATTTGGCTGTGGTATGTGGTAAGAATGGCCTTTGATCATTACCTACTTCAGGGAGACTGGTAAACTCTAAGCTCCTTTTACTTCTTGTTCCAATACACTGTTTAATAGAGTGGACTTAGGATCTATGCTAACTCCTTGAATATTTCATGAGAGTTTTATGATAGTTTAATGATGGTTTTTGTACTTGCTTATTTGTCTTTTAAGGTGGCTGGTGACACGAGTGGCAAAAAAAGCACAAAGAAGAGAACAACAGGATAAAGGACCTGAAATTGAGACAGGGAACCATCAAAACCCTAGAGGAGAAAGCAGGAAAAAACCTCTCTGACCTCAGCTGCAGTAATTTCTTACTTGACACATCCCCAAAGGCAAAGGAATTAAAAGCAAAAATGAACTATTGGGACCTCATGAAGATAAAAACTTCTGCACTGCAAAGGAAACAATCAACAAAACTAAAAGGCAACCGATGGAATGGGAAAAGATATTTGCAAATGACATATCAGAAAAAGGGCTAGTATCCAAAATCTATAAAGAACTCATCAAATTCCACACCCAAAAAACAAATAATCCAGTGAAGAAATGGGCAGAAAACATGAATAGACGCTTCTCTAAAGAAGACATCCAGATGGCCAACAGGCACACGAAATGATGCTCAATGTCGCTGCTCATCAGGGAAATACAAATCAAAACCACACTCAAGCCAGTCATAGTGGCTAAAATGAACAAAACAGGAGACTATAGGTGCTGGCGAGGATGTCGAGAAATGGGAACCCTCTTGCACTGCTAGTGGGAGTGCAAACTGGTGCAGCCACTCTGGAAAACAGTGTGGAGGTTCCTCAAAAAATTAAAAATAGACCTACCCTATGACCCAGCAATAGCACTACTAGGAATTTACCCAAGGGATACAGGAGTGCTGATGCATAGGGGCACTTGTACCCCAATGTTGATAGCAGCACTTACAACCATAGCCAAATTATGGAAGGAGCCTAAATGTCCATCAACTGATGAATGGATAAAGACATTGTGGTTTATATACACAATGGAATACTACATGGCAATGAGAAAGAATGAAATTTGGCCTTTTGTAGCAACGTGGATGGAACGGGAGAGTGTGATGCTAAGTGAAATAAGCCATACAGAGAAAGACAGATACCATATGTTTTCACTCTTATGTGGATCCTGAGAAACTTAACAGAAGACCATAGGGGAGGGGAAGGAAAAAAAAAATTAGAGAGGGAGACAGCCAAACCATAAGAGACTCTTAAAAACTGAGAATAAACTGAGGGTTGATGGGGGGTGGGAGGGAGGGGTGGGTAGGTGATGGGCATTGAGGAGGGCACCTGTTGGGGTGTGCACTGGCTGTTGTATAGAAACCAACTTGGCAATAAATTTCATATTTAAAAGAAGAAGAAGAAGAAGAAGAAGAAGAAGAAGAAGAGAACGACAAGCAGGACAGAGTTTATTCACTCTCCAAGGGAGGAGAGGTGCCAGACTTCAAGAGAGATGAAAGCCAGCCAAGTTTTTGTTTGTTTCTCTGTTTGTTTTTCTTTTAGCTTTTTTAAGGATGTGAGAGCATTGCTGTGCCCATAGAAGGTGTGGGGAGCAGGTGGATTCTTGGCCGGGTAAGGGAGGAGGTGGCAAGTGTCTCAATGGGCTCTGTCCATGGCTAATTTGGGATAGGGGCTGTGGTCAGGCTAGAAAATATGTTTAGTAGTTGGGGTCTATTTTTTGAGAATGTAGGGCCCTGTGACCTAGAAAAGCAACGACTTAGGGCCAAGTGCAGATATCTGTGAATTTTGTCTGTAAACTTGATTGGTGAGGGTGGAGGGGGTGCTTTGAATAGATTCCTTTTACTATCTATGTGTCCATGTTTAATTGTGTCCATCTATGTATATATGTGCCTATGTATCTATCTATCTGCCTATCTATCTATCTATCATCTATCATCTTTCTTTCTTTCTTTCTTTCTTTCTTTCTTTCTTTCTTTCTTAATTTTAACATAATCTAATTTGTCATTTCACCCATTTCAGTTAGTTATTTTGTCTATCATCTATCTATCTATCTATCTATCTATCTATCTATCTATCTATAATCTCTATTATATCTATCATCTATTTATCTATCATCTATTGATTTATCTGCATTATGTTATAGCAGACCTAATTGTTTCTAGGGAACTGAATACCAACAGTTAATAGTGAATTATCTAAGACTCCAAAGGAAACAAATAATGTGATTACAATTCTCTTGGTGCACATTTTTTTTGATGGATAGCTGGAAATATATAAAAGTAAGTTTTTTAAACCTAGTACAGCAGAATTCTAAGCCATTGGATAAATTCAGGAGATTTTCATACATTTGGAGTCTTGTAATTTGGGGAAAAAACTCTAAGGAAAATTTACATTTCATCTGTTTTGCTTTTCTTAACTCTCCCTCCAGGAGGGGAAAAAAATGTGTTTATTTAGACAGTTAATTCAAGAACATTAATTGGGTCACCTTACTAAATGATAGATATAGCAAGGAATGTAAAAACAAGTTGGCATGCAGCAAACACTTGTTTATCTTTTTCCTAGAACTGGCTGAGGTGTAAACTTTTGTGTATTTTTATCTCTATAATAGATATTAGCTGCAATATAGATGCTAAGGAAGGGTCTTCAGTACGAGAGTGCCTGCTGACATGCAGATGGATGATCAAATACTATTTTTGTTCCATTTCCTCATTATAGTTCCATTTTCTCTCAGCAAACAGTATAACTAGATTTATTCAATAATACAGTAATTGCCAGACTAAAAAGAACATCAGAAATACAATATTTTGCTGTCAACTTCAAAGGGATTCCATGCCTATAGTAATTAAAATTAAAAAGTATCATTATTCAAGGATGTTCTGTTTTTTTTTTGAAAAATATTTTACTTCATTAAATTGGAAGTGAGTAGGAGAGGAAAAAACGAGTTGGTGTCATTTTCTCAACAGAGTATAACGAAATGGAAAAATCAGGTGTTAAATCCAGTCAAATCAAATATCAGGCTGAGGATATTAAGTTTTCCATTTGTGTATATGCTAAATGCAGGTAATTACTATTCAGCAGCTAATTCTACATTATTTAAGCCTTAAATGAAATACGAAGCATATATTAAATACAAAATTTATCCATGAGAGATGAAAACTGTTAACAAGCAGATACCAGAATATTATCCAAATCCAAATGATTTTAAAATAATTTTCATTTTTGTAAATGTCCAGATGCTTATATCACTTCATGAACATTATTATAGCATACCCTTGGAGAAATTAAGTAAATATTTCTCTAAAGTTCTGGATATATATCTTCTAATATTATTATTTGTTATTATACCAAACAGAATAAAATTATAATACACTTACTGAGTTTGGGAGTCGCTCACATTTTAATATTTACAAAACAAAACACTTTTTATAATTGGAGCTTTGTCACAATTTCATTGGGTGCTTTTTATAATATTTTTTTCTACATGCTACAGAAAATAATGATGTCTCTTGGAATCTATATTTTTTAGTTTCATTAAAAATGACATGGATGGGGGCACTTGGGTGGTTCAATCAGTTGGGCGTCGACTCTTGATTTCAGCTCAGACCATGATTTCATAGTTCCTAGGTTCAAGCCCAGTGTTGGGCTCTGCACTGACAGTGTGGAGCCCGCTAGGTATTTTCTCTCACTCTCTCTGCCCTCGCCTGCTTGAGCTCTCTTTCTCTCAAAATATAAACATAAAACATTTCTTTAATTAAGAAAAAATGGCATAGATGATAAAAGTAATTATAAGAGAGGGAAAAGTATCTCTTAGATTTTTAAAAGTTCTATATTTGGTAGCTTGATTCTTTTATCTTGACATATTTTAAAAATATAATTTAAATTTAATTGATTTATATGAAATTTGTGTTATTTATTTTCTTTAGAGCAGTTTACTTATAATGCGGAGAGAAATCAGCTCTCATGTATTTGTAAACAGGAAAATAATTAATTAGATTATGTAAATTGGCATAGTGTGGATCACACTATGTAATACACAAAAACTTCATAAAATACTTACCTGAAAATAGTATCCGATATAGTAATAAGAAGTATAACAAATGGTTTTCTAGTACTATATCAAACTAGTCTCTATGATTTTCAAAATAGTTGGCATAATAATATTCATTATAATAAAATACATATTATTTAAAGAGTTTATAAACCCGATATGAGCATCTTAAACACATACATGAAATTATAATAATTAGTTAAGATAATAATTTTCTTATCAATTTCTTTTGGTAATATTCTAAATTGATCTGCATTTCCAGCTATTGCATGGAAAAAATAGTTTGCATATATCTTGAGAGAAGCTTAAGTAAGGGAGATTAACAGATGTAGAGGACATTTTGTTATGTAATCTAATTATAACTTTGAAAAGGTGATTTGGGATGAGTTTGTTCATAAAACAAATACATATTTTATAATGCAAATGTCAATGGAGATTTATCTAGAAAAATAAAAACTATATAAACAACTATTTTACTTTATGTATAATGCATTTTAAGTTATAATAAAGTATGCTAATTATTAAAATGAACAAATGGTAAATCAACTGTAAATTTATTTGGAAGTTTCCTAACACCAGTAAGATATATCTTCCTTCATTTCAAATCGAATTTTCAGAGTCTGACCATAAAACATTTAATTTTACCCCAAATCTTTGAAGGTATAATAAACTTCTCAAGGACCTCTTTCATTCACCCTATTGATACTGAATCTCTTTTGAAGAACTTATGATACCATCATTCCTATTCATTTTCTCCTTTTCACAATTTTGATGACCAGGTTCTTAATTGTCAAGGACTTTGCACATGACTTAGTAATTTTCTAATGTTACTTTCTTTGCTCTCTGTATAACTCAGTTATATGACCCTGTACACTTCTGTGTCTTCTAACCTCTTTATTATACTGTGCCCCAGAGAGGTTAATGGTTTAACTTGCCACAACTACTTAGCAACAGAAATAATATAATTAATAAATAATTATAGAGATATTTACATTAAAGTCAATAAATCTACGTGTGTCAGTTTACTAGAGCTGCCACAGCAAAATGCAATAGACTCTCAAGCTTAAATCACAGAAATCTTTGTTCTCACATTTCTGGAACCTGGAAATCTAAGATCAACATGCAAGAAAATTTGGTTTCTTCTGAATCCTCTCTCCTAGGCTTGTAGGTGGCTGCCCCCTTGCTGCCTTTTCACATGGTCAATCCTCTGTGTACATACAGTCCTGGTGTCTCACCTTCTTACAAGAACACCAGTTGTATTGGATTCTAGAAATGCTCTAATGGCTTTATTTTAACTTACTGACCTCTTTAAAGACCTCGTCTGCAAATATGGTTGCATTCTGAGGTACTGGGGTTTAGAGCTTCTATACATATGAATTTTTGATGGGATACAATTCAGTCCAAAACAATATGTAATGCCAATATTTTATTATTATTATTATAATTATTATTGTTTATTATGTATTTTATTATTCATCCAACATATTCAGTGCTCCTGTTTTATTGTTATTACTAGGCTAGCAGTGAGGATAATACAAAGAAAAATACAAACATAATATGCCACTTTTTTCATAATATAATAAAACTTAATGTATGAAACTCAAATTTCTAATAATATTTAACATAAATAACTAAACTCAATTCCTTGAAGACTTTTTATTTTCCTCATGACTTTTCTCCAATCATAATTTTCTTGCTTCTTCCAATCTCCTTTTCTTGCTCTCACTCTTCTATTTACCGTCCAGATGAGATAAGATCTAAGAATCAATGCTAGATGCTATTACCATTTCTACCTTCACTCACTCCTTCGGTGTCTCATGGCTATAAATGGCAATATATGCCATAAACAGGTCTATTAATTACACTTTTTTCTCCAAAATTGCTCCTTGTCAAATCTCCATTTCACATGATGGCATTGATTGCTCAGACAAAAACCTTTACTTTTTTCAGACAAAAATATTTATAAAAATCCTTCTTATTTTCCATTTTCCCTTAAAATCCATATAAAATTAATCAGTAATCCCTGCCAATACTAACTCCAAAATAGGTCCCAAAACATTCTATATCACCTTTTATTCATAATAATCACTGCAGCTTAGGGACAAAGCTATAATTGCCCCTAAATTAGATCCCTTAAATTTCTTAATCTCTCTAATTTCTTAGTGCTCATTATTCAATCAGTCTGTAAAGGAATGTAGAATAACATTTTATACTATTATATATAATATGAACAAGTTATGGACACCTATGTTACAACATAGTGTCTATAGCTACAATTCTGGATTGTACACTTCAAGTTTTGTTAAGAGCGTAGAGCTCATCTTAAGGGCTCTTACCATATGAAAAAATGTGAACAAAATCACATCAACAGACTAGAGACAAATTTTTGTATGATTACATCAAAAGAGTCAGAAAAACTTTGACAGCATCCAACACACTTTTATGATAAAAACACTTAGCAAACTAAGAAAGAAGGGAACTTCTTCAACTTGAATATAATTTAAAATTGCACCAAAATCAATAAGATACCTAAAATAAACCTAACCAAAGAGGTGAAAGACCTGTACTCTGAGAACTATAAAAACTTCGATGACAGGGGCGCCTGGGTGGTGCAGTCGGTTAAGCGTCCGACTTCAGCCAGGTCACGATCTCGCGGTCCGTGAGTTCGAGCCCCGCGTCAGGCTCTGGGCTGATGGCTCAGAGCCTGGAGCCTGTTTCCGATTCTGTCTCCCTCTCTCTCTGCCCCTCCCCCGTTCATGCTCTGTCTCTCTCTGTCCCAAAAATAAATAAACGTTGAAAAAAAAAATAAAAAAAAAAATAAAAAAAAAAAAACTTCGATGACAGAAATTGAAGAAGACACAAAGAAATGGATATTCCACGCTCATGGGTTGGATGAGCAAACACTGTTAAAATGCCTATACTGTCCAAAGCAATCTACACATTTAATGCAAGTCCTATCAAAATGCCAACAGCATTTTCCACAGAGCTAGGATAAACAGTCCTAAAATTTACATGGAATAATAAAAGTCCCAAAAAAGCTAAAGCAGGGTGGAAAAAGCAAAGCAAAGCTGGAGGCATCACAATTCCAGATTTCAGGTATGTTACAAAGCTGTGCTGATCAGAACAATATGGTACTGGCACAAAAGTAGACACATAGGTCAACGGAACAGAATAGAAAAACCAGAAATGTACCCATAACTACATGGCCAATTAATCTTTGACAATATAGGAAGAACATCCAATGGGAAGAAGACAGCCTCTTCAACAAATGGTGTTGGAAAAACTGAATGGCAGCATGCAAAGGGATGAAACTGGACCACTTTCTTACACCATACACACACAAAAAAATTGAACATGCATGAAAGACCTAAATGTGAGTCAGGAAACCATCAAAATCCTACAGGAGAACACAGACAGTAACCTCTTTGACCTTGGTTATAGCAACTTCTTACGAGATACAGCTCCTGAGGCAAGGAAAAGCAAAGCAAAAATAATCTATTGGGACATTATCAAGAATAGTATACAAAATGTATAAATAACTTATCAAATGCAACAGCCAAAACCTGAATAACTTGATTAAAAATGAGCAGAAGACATAAATAGACATTTTTCCAAAGAAGATATATGGATAGTCAACAAACACATGAAAAGATGCTCAACATCACTGATCATCAGGAAAATACAAATCAACACTACAATGACATATCATCTCAAATCTTTCAGAATGGCTAAAATCAACACAATAAACAACAGGTGCTGGGAACCCTCTTTCCACAGTTGGTGAGAATGCAAACTGGTGCAGACACTCTGGAAAACAGTAGGAGGATACTCAAAAAAGATAAAAATAGAACTACCCTATGATCCAAAAACTGTATTATTAGGTATTTAGTCTATCAATACGGAAATACTAATTCAAAGGGCTACATGCGCCTCGAAGTTTATAGCAACATTATCTACAATAGCCAAATTATTGAAAGAGACCAAGTGTTTACCAACTAATGAATGGAAAAAGGTACACACACACACACACACACACACACACACAATGGAATATTACTCAACCATAAAAAGAATGAAATCTTACCATTTGCAACAACATGGATGGAACTAGAGAGTATTATGCTAAATGACATAAGTCGGTGAGAGAAAGACAAATACCATATGATTTCACTCATATGTGCAACTTAAGAAACAAAACAAATGAGCAAAAGGGAAAAGAGAAGGGAGAAAGTAAACCAAGAAACAGAGTCTTAACTATACAGAATAAACTGACTTTTATAAATAAAAGTGAGAATCTAGATTCTTTCCCCTAAGATCAGCTGCAAGACAAGGATGCCCCCCACCCTCTCCTCTTTGAGCACTCCTATTCAACATCATAGAAGTCTTAGTACAATAGAGCAAGAAAAATATACAAATCTATACAGATTGGTTAAAAAATGCTTTTTTTTCTTTTGAAAATGACCTAATTATTAAGGAATATACCTTATTAAGCAAATCATTAAGAATCAATATCAACAACAACAACCCAAAACTTCTGAAACAAATAAAGCCATTATAGAAAGGCTGAAGGATACAAGGTCAATACAAAATAGTCAACTGCTTTCCTATATACCAGTAAAGAACAATTAGAATTAAAAAATTAAAAACACAATACCATTTACATACACATAAAATACCTGAAATACAAATATAAATCTAATAAAAACCATGTACAAGATCTGTATGAAGAAAACTATAAAACTCCGATGAAAGAATCAAAGATGTAAGTAAATGCAAATGATAATAATTAAAAATATTCACATTTATGAATAGAAAAAATAGATATCTTCAAGATGTTAGTTCTTCCAGTTTGATATACAGATTCAATACCATCCCAATCAAACTTCTAGAAAGTTATTTTCTGAATACCAACAGAGTCTAATGTTTATATAAAATGGCATAAGATCCAGAATAGCCAGGACAATATTAAAGAAGAACAAAGTGAGAGTACTGAAGTACTGACTTCAAGACCTCCTGTCAAGTTACAGCAATCAAGAGTGTGGTACTAGTGAAATACAGAAAAAATGATCAGTGGAACAGAATAGAGAGCCCAGAAATACACCTACACAAATACAGCCGACTGATATTTGACAATGGAGGAAAATAATTCAGTGGGGGAAAAAGAAAGTAGTCTTTAAGAAATGGCTTTGGAACAACTGAACATCCACATGCAACACAATGAATGTAAACACAAGCTTTACACCTTTCACAAGAATTAACTCAAAATGGATCATAGACTGAAATATAAAACACAAAGATATAAAACTCTTAGAATATAACACAGAAGAAAAACGAGGCAGACATTCTTGGTTTGGCAGTGACAATTAAGATAAAACACTAAAAACATAACCCATGAAACACAAAACTAATAAATTGGATTTCATTATAGTTAAAATTTTCTGTCTTGTAAAAGGTTCTGTTAGGAGAATGAAGAGATAAAACACATAAGAGGAGAAACATTTAGAAAACACAATTGGCAAAAGATTTATATTCAAAATTTCCAAAACTGTTAAAACTCAGCAATAAGAAATCAAACAGCTTAGGTAATAAATAGGCGAAAGATCCAAAGAGATGTCTTACAAAAAAGAGATATACACATGGCAAATAAGCATTTGAAAAGATGTAAACAACATGTTTAATGCCATTAAGGAATTGCATGTTAACAATCCGATGCTATAGCACAGCTATTAGAATAGCTAGAGTTCAAACTACTGACAACACCAAATGCTTATGAGTGTGGAGCAACAAGAATTCTCATTTATTGCTGGAGGAAATGAAAAATGGTACAAGCCACTGTGAAAGATAGCCTGGCAGTTTCTTTCAAACTAAACACACCACCTTTATGATCCAGCCATGATATTTACCCAAATGAACAGAAAACGTCTGTCCAAACAAAAACCTTCACATGAGCGTTTGTAGCAGCTTTATTCATAATTCCCAATATTTGGAAGCAACCAAATAGGTGTTTCAGTAGGTGAAAAGCTGTGATGCATTCAGACAATGCCATATTATTCAGCACTAAAAAGAAATGAGCTATCAAGTCACAAAGACATATGGAGGATCCTTAAACGCATATTGCTAAGTAAAAGCGGCCAATTTGAAAAGGTTATGTACTCTATAATTCCAACGATATGATTTTCTGGGAAAGGTGAAACTAACGAGACAATGAAAGGATGAGTAGCTGACCAGGAGTTCAGAAGGAGAGACAGAAGGATGACTAAGTGGAGCACAGTGGATTTGTAGGGCCGTGGAAACGTTCTCGAAGATACTGTAACGGTGGATTTATGTTACACATCTGTCAAAAATATATAAATATGCAACACAAGGAGTTAACCTTAATGTAAAATGTGGACTTCAGTCATAATAAGGTATCAATACTGGCTCATCAGTTGTGAGAAGTATATCACACTAATGCAAGACATTAATAATAAAGGCAACTGTGTACAGAAGGAGAGAGGGTATATTAGAAATCTCTATTTTCACTCATTTTTTTTTCTGTAAACCTAAAAATTCTTTGAAATATAAAATCTATTCAATTAGGCAATTTAAAGTCATGGATAAAAGGTATATAATAAGAAGGTTATGAATCAGAAATAAAACTGATATTTCATGAGACAACTGCCAAGAATTTAATGAAGTAGTTTATCACAATACTAAAATAGAAAAAAAAAGGAAAGAAAGAAAGGAGACAATATGAAGCATGGCATTGCACAAGAATGAGTTCCAGTACATAGAGTGTGTTCACATGTCATGTCTATTTTTCTTCAAAATTTTTACTTTTCTCACCACTAACATATAGATAATGGAAACAAAATAAACATGAAAGTAAGAATTTTCAAAATTACCTAGAGTATTTTTATTTGCATTTTTTTAAAAAAGCTCTCTTCTTGTCTTCCCACTACGCATCTGACCTTTTCTATTTTCAATCAACCTCCTTCATTGTTTTAACCTTCGACATGACATAAAAAGTTCCTTTTCTTGTTTTCTTTTTAAAGATTACTGAACTTGCACTTTTCTATGAACATTTATCCAATATTTTCCCATATTGTTCCCTGCCCTCTTTGCAATAGTTTCAACCACCAAGAAATGGAGTCCCTTTATGTCTTTCTGAATGTTGGCTGGCCTTGTTTGACAAAATGCAGAAGTGGTAGTATGCTTCTTCTTAGGCTTAGGCTTTGTACATTCCTACTCCTTCTGTTAAAAATCTAAAACCATGTAAATGAACTTAGGCTAGCATGCTGAAGGGTGAGACCATTGGGCTGTAGCCCAAGTTTTCCAAGGTATCATTTGTGAATGACATTTTTTAAAGAGCCAGCCATGGCCAATCTACCAGCTGACTGAAATACATGAAGCAAGACCAGTTGAGACTAGTAAGAATGATCCAGTAAGAACCACCTAGATGTTTTGCTAACCTACAAATACACATGAGCTAAATAACTACTTAAATTTCTTTAAGCCACAAAGTTTTAGAATAGTTTGTTATACAACAAAAGTTAACTAAAACAAAAAACTTCAAAAGACACAAATATAATAATGACCATCAAAACTTTTTTTCTCATGAATTTTCTGGGAAAGGCAAAACTAACGAGACAATGAAATTTTATTTATTTATTATCTCCAACTGGATATCCCACTGGCAACTTAAGCCTTATCAATACTGAAATCATGGCTCCTTTTCCAAATTTTTATATTTTATATTTTTTCTTCAGCCATATTAGTTAAAAATCATACACATTTGAAAAATTATTTTAATTACAATTCTTTATCCTTAATATATCACCAAGTGGATAGTGAGTCACCCCAAATGTCTCATAAATGCATTCTTATTTCCTGTTTATAGTATGATAGTGTTCACTTAGCATATCTTGAACTATAACATGGATGATATCATCTCTTTTTAACTGCTCTTTTAATTGCAGGGTTTCTTCAATCCAAATCTTCTAGAAGTATATTTCTATATTGTAATCATTATTATTTAAATACCTCATAAAATTTATTTTTTCTTGATACTATTTAAGGAAAATTGTATTATATCTGATATATGAAAACAAAATCCACTATCATGAGTTCCTAGACTACTGAGGTTATATTTCGACCTTAGTTTGATCCCTGATTCTCTCATTCTATATTGTAACTACTCCAAGTATACTCATTTATTCCATATCTCCTTGTCTTTGTAAAAGCTGTTTCCTCTGCCTAGAATTCCCTAAATTCGGTGTTATCATATGTTGACTGTCCCACTTTTTCTTCAAGTGACAGTTCGTGTATTATCACCTGTAACTATAGATGGAACATATTAGATAGAAATAAAAAAATATGATAGCTTAGAGAGTAAACACCATCACTGAGGCAATATTGATTATGTCATTATTTTTTTTAATACTTATTTTTGAGAGAGAAAGTGTGAGCAGGGTAGAGGCAGAGAGAAAGAAAGAGAGAGGAAGAGAAGCTCTGAAGTGGGCTCCACGTCGACAGCAGCAAGCCTGATGTGGGGCTTGAACTCACGAACTGTGGGATCATGACCTGAGTCAAAGTCAGACAATCGACTGAGCCACCCAGGCGCCCCTCATTTTTTTTAAAATATATTAATTTATTTTGAGAGAGACAGATAGAGACTGAGTGGGGGAGGGATAGAGAGAGAGGAAGAGAGAGAATCCCAAGCAGGTTCTGCAGCTGTTAGTGCAGAGCCCTATGTGAGCTTGAGCTCATGACCTGAGAGATCATGACCTGAGCAGAAACTAAGAGTCAGATTTTTAACTGACTGAGCCATCCAGGAGCCCCTCTTTCATTATTTTTTTTTAAGTCCGTTTCAATCACTCATCCAAAAACATGTCCTGTACTTATCTGAGACTACTATTGTTTTCTCTGATATTATAGTCAAAATATTACCAGCACTTTGTTTTTCCCTAAAGCCTCTACTGGCTTCAAATAAGCCAATATAATATTCACTCTGTCTCTCCCTCTCTTTTTTTTTTTTTTTTTGAGACATCACCATATTCAGTTCAATTTTAAGCTTTTATAATGCTTTAAAAAAACTATGAGTAAAATTTTCTTTGGGCAAATAGATCTGATATCATTGGATGTACCAAATTCTATCTTCTCTGCCCAATCACGTAGTTAATACATGTCCTACACAGCCCAATGCTTTAAAGAATTACCAGTGTATTTTTTTCCAAAGGTACTGACAAAAATTAAAGACTGTTTTTTTTTCAGTGTAGTCTTCTTTGAAAAGAGACACTTTCTTTGATAATATTTAACAGTTGTCATTCCATCACACTTTGATATCAATCACTCACTCCACATTAGTGTTAAGTTCCCCCCTATAATCAGCAGATGTATCATTTCATAGTGTCCTTGAGCTTCTAATTGACTGTCAGTTCTCAGTTCCATCTTCCTAAATTCTACATTTGGTGACAGCGCTTAGAAAACACTCAATTTTACTGATGCTCTTCAGGGATTTTCTGAGATGTGGGAAATTAGGTGATGTCTTTTTTATTCTCAGTTTGTCATTTCTGTGAGTCTAGATTCATCACTGAACTTATCCAAAAAATAATGCAGTGATAAATTACTAAAGGGACTAAAGTGCTAAAGACTTTAGGGTCTATAGATTTTCCTATAGTTGATAATAGTTACAATTCATAAATAATTGCAAACAATTTCAGTATTATCAATGGCAGTAGCCAGTGTGATAAAATCAATTTAGCTAATTATATACATCCACCATTTTCAAAATACTTGAATAAAAAGCTTTACTGGAAGATATTTATCTTTTATGACTATCATTTTGAGACATTTCTTCTTATGAGAAAATCTCAAGATTGTACTTAGAATTGGCATAAATTTTATTGGAAATTTACATTTTGTTTATAAATTACATTATAATTTTACTTATAATTTACTGGTTTCCATGTCTTAAAATATATTTTTTCCTAATATATAATTTTTTTATCAAAAGACTTGCAGTTGTGGAACTTAGCAAAAAATTCAATAATTTTCATAGTAAGTATTTTTGTATTTTTAGCATTTGATTTATTAAATAAAATATTTATTGTATAGATTTCCTGATCCTCAAACCACAGTCAAAACTCACTCATTTAGCGATAGCCCCTTACTATCTCTCATGTAATTTAAACTAGTATTTTCTTACTTTAATATTATGCAGTGATATTTACTCAAACATCACTCAGTTTGACTTCTGCTCCTCTCCCACCAACAGAAGGACAGGCCAAACCCAGCCCAAGGAGCAGGAGCATCCCACTAGGGCAGTGGCACAAAGGAGTCAGACACAAAGAGATGAGCTTTTTCTTGGGTGGGGTGTGGGGTTCGCTTCGCTGGATGACGTTCGGAAGGACAGCACTAGCTCCTCCTCATCTTTGTCCTCCAACCAGAAACCAAGAAAGAAACAAACGCCCCCAAGAAGAAGGAGAGTAAAATTAGTGTGAGCAAGAATTCTAAACTCCTCAGTACTAACGCAAAGAGGATTCAGAAGGAACTGGCAGACATCACTTTAGATCCTCCACCTAACTGTAGTGTTGGTCCCAAAGGTGGTAACATCTATGAATGGAGATCCACCATGCTGGGGCCTCCAGGATCTGTATTTGAGGGCGGTATACTCCTCCTTTATACCACTTTTATACCAGAATACCCCTTTCAACCTCCAAAGGTTACATTTTGGACGATAACCTCTCACTGTAATATTAACAGTCAAGGAGTTATTTGCTTCGACATATTAAGAAGATAATTGGAGTACAGCACTAACCTTTTCTAAAGTTCCCCTTTCTATCTTCTCCCTTCTTAACAGACTGCAATCCTGCTGACCCTTTGGTGCATAGTGTTGCCATTGACTATATGACCAACAGAGCAGAACATGATAGAATGGCCAGACAGTGGACCAAGAGATATGCTACATAAATTGGGTTTTCACAATTCTTATGTTGTTTGTCAGAGAGAGCTACATGTGATTTTGAAGGGGTGGGGGAGGGCGGGAGTTGGTAAAAAGTAGGGTATTTCTATAACAGATTTTATTCAGTTTATTTCCTAAGATTTTGTTGTAACTTAAGGTATCTTGCTACACTATACAGAATTGATAATAGCAACTCTTAAAACTGTCATTACTTCTGCAATATTAGCTGAAGTGTAGAACAGAGAATAGGCATTTGGGTTCAGTTGCTTGTAGTCTGTAAACTTAAAATAGCTTCATTTTGTGCAGGTTATACACATGGCCATTTATGTAAAGTCTTTCCAAGACTACATATTTTTTGGCTCAAAAAATGGAATTTATTTTTCCTTCTTGGGAGGGAACATTGATATTTAACAGTTTTTAGAGACTGTCACCATATATATATATATATATATATATACACACACACACACACATATACATATATATACGTATGTGTATATATATATATATACATACGTGTACATGTATACGTGTATATATATGTATATGTATATATGTGTGTATATATATATATGCATATATATATATATATATATATATATAATGGACACAGGGCCATAAGACACCATAGAAGAAATGAGTAGTTATGTATTTTATTTTATATGCCAGTCTACTTTACTGTGCCAAGGTGAGAGGTTTGAATCACTTGTGAAAACCTGTAGTAAACTACATTAAGCTGTTAATTGTAAGGTATAAAATAAGAGTCGCTCAGTGGATTGGTTATATGTTGTGCACTACTTACATCTGCATTTGTTAGTGTGCTAGTATACAATAGTAGAACAAACAAAATGAATCTCTTAATTTATTAAACTCTTTAATATATATTCTCATTTAATCCTCTGACGATGTTTCCCAACAAACTGTCCTACAGACACACTCTTTTCCTGCCTCTATCATTTGTTTTTCATCAGCATCTACAAACATCCAAACACCCTCAGCTTAACAACTGCTTAAAAATACTTAGGCATAATTAAGTGATTTAAAGCTATAGTTTCTCTTTATAAAATTGTTACTATTGTAGTTACTCTTTTTATGCTTTATAGGTTCTTTCAATAATAATTATTAAGGTGTATTTGGCTTGATACCAATTTGTATAGATCTCAGGACTTCCTCCATGGACTGTAAGTTTCAGGAAGGCAGTTTTGTATCCTCACTGAATCTAATACAATGATTTGCATAGAGTAAACACTTTAAATGCTTTGGCATAAATGAAAGATACATACTATGTTATGAGTTACAAATAATGAAGACATCATCGTTGTATCAACTTTTATTGTAAAATTTCATGTCTATAAATGTAATTTAAATAATTTTATATCATTTAATGTCATTATTTTTCAATGAAATATTAGAAGAAACATACTTTCTAAAACTCTATGTTTCAAAAGAGTGGAAACCAAAAAAAGAAAAAAAAAGAAAAGAAAACAAGAGTGGAAACCAGAGATAAAAATACATAAGTCTATCTCATATTTGAGTAAGTGATCTAAGGAGGATGTTGTAATTCTCAAGAGAGAAAAGCTCTATTTTCATGTAGGTGGCTGTCAAACCTTAATGTGGTTTTGTGCATCACCTTGCTAACTCACTGAAAGGTTACAGTGCCAATAGCTCAATAATTCCAAATAAACAAGTCTGAGAAATGTCCAGGGCCCTCCATTTTAAACCTTATAAGTGTTTCTTGTAAGTATCATACACAATAGCTTTTACTTGCTTGCTTGTTTGTTTGTATTTGTTGTTATTTATTTGTATGGGGAAGAAGGTATACTGAAATTAAAACAGAAAAGCAATTTAAAAATTACGTCACTTCATATAACATAGTAAAAAATGCACAAATTGGGTTCTCAAAACTCTGCAGAAAAGATATTTTTAGGAATTTGGAAATGGCTATTGAGGGGGAAAATATCCACATAATGTTGGAAAAGTTGGATTTGGGGATAATCAGGAATGATAAGAATTATCAATTGTCAAGGGTGAAAGATGAAAAAGGAACTTGGAAGAATACTAGTATTTAATTTGTTTTTTGTTCTGATTTGGGCTTTAATCTTTTTTTTTCAAATCTACACCTTTATTTATTTACTTTTCAGTTAGTTTAAATCCTTGAGGGGTACAGCATCACACGGATTCTGTGACCAATGGCTTTAGCAGGAATGTTGCCTCAGAATTTGGCATGAACCATGCCACTGTTTCCATGAGCATGAGTTACTTTTCCCCAGATTACTCTGGTTTTACTCGGTTTGCCACCAGGAGTCACTGTGTTGTTCTTTGCTTTGTACACATAAGCACATCTTTTGCCTAGATAGAATTCAGTTTCATCTCGAGCATAAACACCTTCAATTTTAAGAAGAGCTGTGTGCTCCCTCTGGTTCCAGAGACCCCACTTACAGCCAGCACAAATGACTTCGGACTACAGCATTCCAGACATATTTGTCATTTCAGGAGTCTTGTTCCCACCAGGCAGGTTCCAAGATGGTGGAAAGAGATGGGTTTTAATCTTTACTTTCCCACCACATTCTTGTTATCCTCAAACTTTCAAAGTATTACTGATATAGACTTGCATTTTTTTGTTTTTGTCTTTATTTTTTGAGAAATTGAAGCTGAAATAAAGCATACACATGGACAAAAGAGGACAGCTCTAGCAGGTGACAGCTGAAACTGGGTCTGATAACAAATATTAGGGGTGTGAAGGGGCGTCTGGATGGCTCAGTGGGTTAAGCATCCGACTTCAGCTCAGGTCATGATCTCACAGTCCGTGAGTTCGAGCCCTGCGTCAGGCTCTGTGCTGACAGCTCAGAGCCTGGAGCCTGCTTCGGATTCTGTGTCTCTCTCTCTGCCCCTCCCCTGCTTATGCTCTGTCTCGCTCTGTCTCAAAAATAAATAAAAAAAAAACATTAAAAAAATATCAGGGGTGTGAAGTCATAGAACATAACCAACTTTTGAGGCATCATCAGAAGTGATGTAATGGTAGAAGGAGATTTTTGATAGGACCAGGGATGGAAGCTGAGGCCATTCTATTTGGATTGAAAAGTAATTTTGTACCAACAAATTTGTACCAACAAAATTCAGAAAAATGGGGTGGTAATTGGATAAGACCAAATAGAAATTCATGAATGAAACATATAAAGGAATGCAAATTCCAACCAATCTGTTTCCCCATCCTATTTTCTTGGTACACTGTGTCTGACTTGAAAGGAAAGTAGCTTAACTAACTTCCAGAATAATTAGAAGATCTACTTTGTCATTGAATCTGGCACTGAAATTGAGGAAATGGTTTGTTCTGTACTTCTGGAAGACTTCACGTTGGGGACATGTACATGAGATGTGTAAGTCTGATAAAACTTTTACAGTACAAATACAAAAAGTTGCAGCATAGTTTAACAGGCTATTTATCCATAGTCTAAGTTCTTTAAAAAAGAAGAAAAGATATTTTCTGAAACTCTGATACCAAGTCAGAGACATCACAAAACCAGCTTTGAGCTGTTACCAGGGATGACATGTGAACATGCACTGAGAAGTGATGAGGAGCTCTAAATTGTTTATTTAGTGAGGAAACCAATTCATTTGATCCAATGCCTGGCAGTTTCTTTTCATTCTTTCTTTTGTCTTGTTTCTTTGTTTGATGCAGGTCAGGGAGCCAATGCTATTATATCCTATGCAATTGGTAAGCACATTTCCCCCTCATTATCACATCATTCTTTGTTCAAAGGATATTTGATGTATGTGGCAGCTTTTGAACCTTAAAGATGAATATAAAGAAATATTCAAATAATGCTTTGAATTAACATCAAATACACATCAACATTTCAGAAGACAAACTGATCAGAATTTACTAGATGCCACAGAAAATTCATTCTGGATAAGGGAAAATAATTAGCTTTGGAAAAGTCACCATGTGTGATTAAAAGAATAAACAATTATAAGAGGTTTATTTAGTATGGTTTATTCCAATTAAAAACAGCTACCTCTACTCAAATACCTGCAAAGAGCCCTCGAGATAACTAGAAATTTGCCTTAGTCTGAAGTAGTTTGTATTTTTTCCACAGAAACTATATATTTTATTTATTTTTAATTTCCTAATGAAAATACTCATATCAAAAGCATCTTCATATTTCTGCCATTGCTGCTTCAATTTTCTTGCCCAATTAGGAACAAAGATTAGTGTTGTGAATTTAATGCTAATGAGGGAATAGAAAAGAAACACGAGGCATACTTCTCCATAATTAAACATAATTTTCTCCTAAAACTAAAAATCAAGGGAAAGAATGTGATTAAAATATATTAAATTTATTTTAGGAATTACTAATTCAAAAAAGTATTTGAAGTTTCGGGACAATAAAATATAAATACATTCTCATTGCTATTATTAAAAGAAAAATAATTTCCTATTTAGAACATAAATAACAAAATCATAAACAAATAAATAAATGGCAAGCAAGTCCTAAGAGAAAAATGTTACTAAAAGTTGAAAGGTTAAAAAAATGCAAAGAAAATTGTATATCAATATTTTGGAATTTACTTAAGAAAGGAAAATCCATGTTGATCACTCTAGAGAAGTCTTATTAAACTCTGCATTAAATTATTGTGTTGGTTGTTCAACATTAAGAGACATTCTTGATCAATGATTGTTAGAGTAGAATGTCCTATGAACAGAATTCATGAAGAGTAATGTAGGTGAAAAATGATTACAAGTGCTACTATGTCTGTGTATTACTTTTTAATGATGATAAATTTATGGAAGCCACTTTTCAAACATATAACAAGGGTTATAATGGTTTATAAACTTATTAAAAGTATATCCTTAAGGAGCAATCAATGAAGTGAGAATAAGGAAAATTAAACTATTAACCAGTTAATACAAAGAGAATGTGACCTCCAATTCTTCAGATTTTATCTCATATTTTTCATTATTTTTTAATAGAGATTTAATGATGAATCTGGTATTTTTATGGATTGGTTTACTTTCACTTCAACACCACTTTAGGGCATTCTTTCCACTCTACTTCATAGTTTCTCTGTCTGATATAAAATCCAAAGATAGTTCAAAGAATTCACATGTTTTATTTCATAAAATCTATCTTTTTGTAACAAATATTGGTGCTTAAAAAATAGCATTTTGTTAGTAGTTTTTACATAGAACGGTCACATCAATACTCATTTTACATCTGCAATTAGTCTTGAGGGTTTCCTGAAATATATTTTTTGGGGATTCAATTGAATAATGATTTAATTCACATATGTTTAAATAATAAAATAATTCATATGTGTGTGTATGTGTGTGTGTGTGTGTGTGTTTTATTCACACATTCTTATGCTGTTAGTGATAGGTTACTTAGTGAATTAAAGAAAAAAATACTAACAATTAACTTAAAGTAAATTTATATTATAGGTGCTCGAATGTATATAGTTATTTTTGGTACAAAAATGTATTTTTTTTCATTTTTAGGGGAATAAACTATTTGTTGAACAAGTTTCATCAGGCAGCACTCGGTGCTAGACATTTAATTGTATTAGTAAACTCGGTCCTCATAGTGCTTATATTGCAGTGTAGCCAAACATTAATACAATAATGTTATAATATATTATGTATAGTACATTATATATTAAATAATATTAAAAATATTGAATATATAATAATTAATAACTGTTATATTATTATATGTAAATATATATTTGTTTCTATATTTATATATAAGTATTATAAATAATATTATATTATATAAAAATATAAGTTGTGTATATATAATAAATATATATAATATATAATATAAATTTTAAGTAATATATAATAAATAATATATATTAAATGTATATATTTAATATATTAATATGTAATATTGTATAAATATTAATAAATAATATAGTATTAATATATAATATTATATTAAATATAAAAATAATATATAATATACTAATAAATATGATATAATAAATATAATATAATGAATAATACAATAAATATATACTATAATATAATGTAATATAATTAATATATTATATAAAAATAAACACAATATATAATATAATAAATATTAAAATATACAGTATATTAAAAATAATAGATGCAAGAATAAAAATAAAGCTAAGAAGGAGGACATTGAATGCTGGGGACTACTTGCAATTTAAAGTAGTCAGAGAAAAAAGTAGTCTGAGAACGCCTCACTGACCAATTGACAATTAAAGATGTAATGGGATGGAGGACAAGAGATAGGCAGATGGACCTAGGAGGATCCTTTTTTCCAGGTAAATGAATCAGCATTATGCTTATAGTGAAGGAAGAACAGAAAGAGAGCAAGAGGTACTGGATGAAATGAGTAAGAGGGAGAAAGGAAATGATGCCCAAGAGGTAATTATGCATACCGCAGAATCCTGATTGTGAGAACCTTGCAGGACAATGCAGGGTGTTGGATTTTAAGTCTGAGTGATGTAGGAAGATAATGGAAGTTTGTTTTTGGTTTTGGTTTTGTTTTGTAAGAAGTAACATAACTATGGATTCTGATGGATTTGAACTTGTTATTCTAGCACCAAGGAAACATACGGGAATGAACATTGTTCCCTAATCATTTATAGTGAGTACCTATAAGTATGATGAACCAAGTAACTCTACAACCAACCTTGTTTGATACTACAGAATGTACAAAAGTGGTATAAAACTGAACCAATTTTACATCCACACTGATCAGAGATTCTTCAAAAATTCTAAGCATTACTGAAAAATATTTCTGAATTCATAAGAAAAAAATCTTCAGAAATATGGCACAAAAATAATCTTTTTTCTTTGCCCAAACTATAATGAAATGGATCTAAAGACACATGTGCATAAGGATATATTACATTTTCTATTGAAGCCACCTGCTATTTTTTCACCCTAAAAATGCCATATCAGTGTGGACGCTCTTATTGGTTCGGTTCAGCTTACCTCCCCTACTCTTTTATTTTTTAGTCATTACAAGTTTTTAGTAAAAAGCAGCTATGAATTGGACTTTGGGCTATTATTTAGGTCATCTTTCCTCTATATCAAGGAGAATGTATTTGATATTTCTGAACTAGTTCTGTTCTAAGTTCCCAGAAGTAATGGATACTTTGTTTTCATATTTTTATGCCCCACCTGTTATTTCAAAGGGTATGCAAGAGTGAAAGCTATTTTAATAGTAAAGGAGTTAGAGGCTTCTTGGAAGATGGCGGCGTAGAAGGACTCTGAGCGCACCGCGTCCTGCGGGTCACTTAGATTCCACTTACACCTGCCTAAATAACCCAGAAAATTGCCAGAAGACTAGCAGAAAGGATTCTCCAGAGCCAAGCGTAGACACAGGTCCATGGAAGAGGGTAGGAAGGGCTGCGATGCGGTGCGCGCTCCACGGACTGGCAGGAGGGAGCCGGGCTAGAGGGGCAGCCCAAGGCAAAGCAGAGCCCCCGAGTCTGGCTTGCAAAAGCGGAGGGGCCAAACGGAGTGTGTTCTGACAGCAAGCGGGACTTGACATCTGGAAGGTTATAAGCTAACAGCTCTACTCAGAGAGCGGGAAGGCTGGAGGACAAGGGAGGGAGAGTTGTTGAGCCCCGGATGACAGAGCACAGTTTGGCTGGGAATAAAGGTGCTCGCCAGCGCCATCTCCCTCGCCCACCCCCCAGCCAAAATCCCAAAGGGAACCGGTTCCTGCCAGGGAACTGGCTTGCACCATGCAAACACCTAACACTGTGCTTCTGCTGATCCATCCCTGTGGCAGGTCTGACTCCCTCCCGGTGCCACAAGACCCTCCCAAAGCATATCATTGAAGGAAAAGCGAGCTGAGCCTGCACCTCCCACCCCTGTGCACCTTGCCAATCCACCCCGGCTAATACGCCAGAACCGCAGCTTTACAAGCCTGGCAGTGTGCAAGTACCCCAGATGAGCTAGCCACCCCACAGTGAATCCCGCCCCTAAGAGAGGGGAAAAGAAAGTACATACCAGTCTTACTGTGGCCCAAGCAGTGGGCTGGGGGCAGACATCAGGTCTGACTGCGGCCCTACCCACCAACGCAAGTTATTCAAGACAGCACAGGGGAAGTGCCCCGAAGTTCCCCACCACTCCAGGGACTATCCAAAATGAACAAACGGTAGAATTCCCCTCAAAAAAACCTTCAGGAAATAACGACAGCTAATGAACTGATCAAAACAATTTGAACAATATAACAGAAAGTGATTTTAGAATAATAGTCATAAAATTAATCACTGGGCTTGAAAACAGTATAAAGGACAGCAGAGAAGCTCTTGCTACAGACATCAAGGGACTAAGGAACATCCAGGAGGAACTACAAATGCTATTAATGAACTGCAAAATAAAATGGACAATACCACAGCTCGGACTCAGGAGGCAGAGGAGAGAATAGGTGAACTAGAAGATAAAGTTATGGAAAAAGAAGAAGCTGATAAAAAGACAGATAAAAAAAATCCAGGAGTATGAGGGGAGAATTAGAGAATTAAGTGATGCACTAAAGAGAAATAATATACGCATAATTGGTATTCCAGAGGAGGAAGACACAGGGAAAGGTGCTGAAGGTGTACTTGAAGAAATAATAGCTGAGAACTTCCCGGATCTGGGGAAGGAAAAAGGCATTGAAATCCAAGAGGCACAGAGAACTCCCTTCAGACATAACTTGAATCGATCTTCTGCACGATATATCATAGTGAAACTGGCAAAATCAAGGATAAAGAGAAAATTCTGAAAGTAGCTAGGGATAAACGTGCTCTAACATGTAAAAGGAGACCTATAAGACTCGTGACCTATCTCTCTACTGAAACTTGGCAGGCCAGAAAGGAATGGCAGGAGATCTTCAATGTGATGAACAGAAAAAAATATGCAGCCGAGAATCCTTTATCCAGCAAGTCTATCATTTAGAATAGGAGAGATAAAGGTCTTCCCAAACAAACAAAAACTGAAGGAATTTGTCACCACTAAACCAGCCCTAGAAGAGATCCTAAGGGGGATCCTGTGAGACAAAGTACCAAAGACATCGCTACAAGCATGGCATCAAAATGGACATCAAAATGACTCAAAACCCGTATCTTTCTATAATAACACTGAATGTAAATGGACTAAATGCACCAACCAAAAGACATAGGGTATCAGAATGGATAAAAAACAAGACCCATCTATTTGCTGTCTACAAGAGACTCAATTTAGACCTGAGGACACCTTCAGATTGAGAGTGAGGGGATGGAGAACTATTTATCATGCGACTGGAAGTCAAAAGAAAGCTGGAGTAGCCATACTTATATCAGACAAACTAGACTTTAAATTAAAGGCTGTAACAAGAGATGAAGAAGGGTATTATATAATAATCACAGGGTCTATCCTTCAGGAAGAGCTAACAGTTATAAATGTCTATGTGCCGAATACAGGAGCCCCCAAATATATAAAACAATTAATCACAAACATAAGCAACCTTATTGATAAGGATGTGCTCATTGCAGGGCACTTTAACACTCCACTTACAGAAATGGACAGATCATCTAGACACACAGTCAATAAAGAAACAAGGGCCCTGAAGGATACATTGGATCAGATGGACTTGACAGATATATTTAGAACTCTGCATCCCAAAGCAACAGAATATACTTTCTTCTCGAGTGCACATGGAACATTCTCCAAGATAGATCACATACTGGGTCACAAAACAGCCCTTCATAAGTATACAAGAATGAAATCATACCATGCATACTTTCAAACCACAACGCTATGAAGCTTGAAATCAACCACAGGAAGAAGTCTGGATAACCTCCAAAAGCATGGAGGTGAAAGAACACCCTTCTAAAGAATGAGTGGGTCAACCAGGCAATTAGAGAAGAAATTAAAAAATATATGGAAACAAACGAAAATGAAAATACAGCAATCCAAACACTTTGGGATGCATCGAAGGCAGTCCTGAGAGGAAAACACATTGCAATCCAGGCCTATCTCAAGAAACAAGAAAAATCCCAAACACAAAATCTAATAGCACATCTAAAGGAAATAGAAACAGAGCAGCAAAGACACCTCAAACCCAGCAGAAGAAGAGAAATAATAAAGATCAGAACAGATATAAACAATATAGAAACTAAAAAAAACTGTAGAGCAGATCAATGAAACCAAGATTTGTTTTTTTTGAACAAATAAAGAAATGTGATAAACCTCTAGCCAGGCTTCTCAAAAAGAAAAGGGAGATGACCCAAATAGATAAAATAATGAATGAAAATGGAATTATTACAACCAATCCCTCAGAAATACAAACAAACATTAGGGAATACTATGAAAAATTATATGCCAACAAACTGGACAACCTGGAAGAATGGACAAAATCCTACACATCCACACTCTTCCAAAACTCAATCAGGAGGAAATAGAAAGCTTGAACAGACCCATAACCAGCGAAGAAATTGAAACGGTTATCAAAAATCTCCCAACAAATAAGAGTCCAGGACCAGATGGCTTCCCTGGGGAGTTCTACAAGATGTTTAAAGCAGAGATAATACCTATCCTTCTCAAGCTATTCCAAGAAATAGAAAGAGAAGGAAAACTTCCAGACTCATTCTATGAAGCCAGTATTACTTTGATTCCTAAACCAGACACAGACCCAGAAAAAAAAGAGAACTACAGACCAATATCCCTGATGATTATGGATGCAAAAATTCTCAATAAGATACCAGCAAATCGAAATCAACAGCATATAAAACAATTATTCACCATGATCAAGTGGGATTCATTCCTGGGCTTCAGGGCTGGTTCAACATTCGCAAATCAATCAATGTGATACATCACATTAATAAAAGAAAAGATAAGAACCATATGATCCTGTCAATCGATACAGGAAATGCATTTGAGAAAATTCAGCATCCTTCTCAATAAAAACCTTCAAGAAAGTCGGGGTAGAAGGAACATACTTAAACATCATAAAAGCCATTTATGAAAAGCCCACAGTTAATATCATCTTCAATGGGGAAAAACTGAGAGCTTTGCCCCTGAGATCAGGAACACGACAGGGATGTCCACTCTCACCGCTGTTGTTTAACGTAGTGTTGGAAGTGCTAACATCAGCAATTAGACAACAAAAGGAAATCAAAGGCATCAAAATTTGCAAAGATGAGGTCAAGCTTTCCCTTTTTGCAGATGGCATGATATTATACATGGAAAATCTGATAGACTCCACCAGAAGTCTGCTAGAACTGATACATGAATTCAGCAAAGTTGCAAGATAAAAAATCAATGTACAGAAATCAGTTGCATTCTTATACACTAATTATGAAACAAAAGAAAGACAAATAAAGAAACTGATCCCATTCACAATTCCACCAAGAATCATAAAATACCTAGGAATAAATCTAACCAAAGATGTAACAGATCTGTATGCTGAAAGCTATAGAAAGCTTATGAAGGAAATTGAAGAAGATATAAAGAAATGGAAAAACATTCCGTGCTCATGGGTTGGAAGAATAAATATTGTTAATATGTTAATACCACCCAAAGCTATCTACACATTCAATGCAATCCCAATCAAAACTGCACCAGCATTCTTCTCAAAGCTAGAACAAGCAATCCTAAAATTCATATGGAACCACAAAAGGCCCCAAATAGCCAAAGTAATTTTGAAGAAGAAGACCAAAGCAGGAGACATCACATTACCAGACTTTAGCCTCTACTACAAAGCTGTCATCATCAAGACAGCATGGTATTGGCACGAAAACAGACACATAGACCAACGGAATAGAATAGAAACCCAAGAACTAGACCCACAAACGTATGGCCAACTAATCGTTGACAAAGCAGGAAAGAATATCCAATGGAAATAAGACCGTCTCTTTAAAAAATGGTTCTGGGAAAACTTCATCATGCAGAAGAATGAAACTAGACCACTTTCTTACACCATTCACAAAAATAAACTCAAAATGGATAAAGGACCTGAATGTGAGACAGGAAACCATCAAAACCCTAGAGGAGAAAGCAGGAAAAGACCTCTCTGACCTCAGCCGCAGCAATTTCTTACTTGACACATCCCCAAAGACAAGGGAATTAAAAGCAAAAATGAATTATTGGGACCTCATGAAGATAAAAAGCTTCTGCACAGCAAAGGAAAAAATCAACAAAACTAAAAGGCAACCAACGAATGGGAAAAGATATTTGCAAATGACATATCAGACAAAGGGCTAGTATCCAAAATCTATAAAGAGCTCACTAAACTTCACACCCGAAAAACAAATAACCCAGTGAAGAAATGGGCAGAAAACATGAATAGACCCTTCTCCAAAGAAGACATCCAGATGGCCAACAGGCACATGGAAAGATGCTCAGCGTCGCTCCTTATCAGGGAAATACAAATAAAACCACACTCAGATATCACCTCACGCCAGTCAGAGTTGCCACAATGAACAAAGCAGGAGACTATAGATGCTGGTGAGGATGTGGAGAAATGGGAACCCTCTTGTACTGTTGGTGGGAATGCAAATTGGTGCAGCCACTCTGGAAAACAGTGTGGAGGTTCCTCAAAAAATTAAAAATAGACCTACCCTATGACCCAGCAGTAGCACTGCTAGGAATTTACCCAAGGGATACAGCTGTACTGATGCATAGGGGCACTTGTACCCCAATGATTATAGCAACACTCTCAACAATAGCCAAATTGTGGAAAAAGCCTAAATGTCCTTCAACTGCTGAATGGATAAAAAAATTGTGGTTTATATATACGATGGAGTACTACGTGGAATTGAGAAAGAATGAAATATGGCCCTTTGTAGCAACATGGATGGAACTGGAGAGTGTGACGCTAAGTGAAATAAGCCATACAGAGAAAGACAGGTACCATATGTTTCACTCTTATGTGGATCCTGAGAAACTAACAGAAACCCATGGGGGAGGGGAAGGAAAAAAAAAAGAGGTTAGAGTGGGAGAGAGCCAAAACATAAGAGACTCTTAAAAACTGAGAACAAACTGAGGGTTGATGGGGGGTGGGAGGGAGGGAAGGGTAGGTGATGGGCATTGAAGAGTGCATCTTTTGGGATGAGCACTGCGTGTTGTATGGAAACTAATTTGACAATAAATTTCATATAATAAAAAATGAGATAAAAAAAGAGTAAAGTAGTTAAATATATTAGCTCACAAAGTATGTTCACATTGTCATCTCTCTCCAAGGCTTTTTATGACATAACAATAAGATATTCTGAACCTTCTAACATTGTTGTAGAGAGTTGCATTTTTACTTTCTTATTCCTCTGAAAAATGTATTTTTCCCTACGCTTAACAATACATGAGGATTAAACATCCTTCATTATATAATCTAATCATATGACAGGAATGTGTACTCTTTATGAAGCAACAATATTTACAAAAGTATGTAATGAACTGATATTTAGAAGATAATAAACTCCTGAATGCTCAAGAAATGCTAGCATATTTCAACAGAACTGCTAACTGAAAGGCCGTTTATGAAGATGAAAATGTTTGAATACTTTACTACCATGTACTCTATGACACCTTGCTGACCTTCAGACACTGGAAAATATGTATAAATCTCTAAAGAAACTCTATATCTGAGATTAGCCACTCTGTTGTAGATTTTTAAAAACATGAAACACATTATTAATATGATTTTATAAATCTCCAAACACCCCAAATAGGTAATTTCTATATAAACACACTAATGTACATGAACACACATACATAAACAATTATTTTAATATCTAAACACTGATTATTTTATATTTGCTCCCATATCACCCCTGACTCTTTAACTTCCATAAACTCACCCATGTTCTCCATTTGAAGTTAGCCAAAGTATAAAAAAAATAGTAAATTAAATAGCAATCCAGCTTGTGCCACACCAAGAAAGTTACAGATATTTTATTCCTCAATTTCCTCAATAAAGTGGAGAAAATTATCACATGTAACCTACTAGGGGTTGCATCTGTTAATTATTAATACATTTAAAGTCTTTGGAATTATACCTGCAACATAGTAAGCTTTCACAATGGTTAGCTATTATTATTTTTACCTCTTTGGAATTGATATAATTAATTAAAAATTTTTTAATGTTTATTTATTTTTGAGAGGGATCAGGGGAGGGGCTGGAGACACAGAATTGGAAGCAGGCTCCAGTCTCTGAGCTATCAGCACAGCGCCTGATGGGAACTCTAACTCTCTAGCCATGAGATCATTACCTGAGCCAAAGTCAAATGCGTAACTGACTGAGCCACCCTGGCGCCCCTGATGTAATTAATTCTTAAAAAAGAGTTAAGAAGAATGATATTTTGCATTAGTAGAGGACATGGCATTAAGGGAATTGAGTCAGCAAATTCAGAAGCAACAGCACCATTCTCAAAATCTGTGGGAGACACCAAACAAGCATAACTGCATAATAAGGCAATGACAGTCTTTATATAATTTTGCTGAACATATCTGCATTTAGACAATTTGTAAAGAACTAAGACTTAGGAATGGAGAAAGGAACACTTGAGTCTTATCCTCTACTTTTTAATCCTTTAGGTCTATTGACTGACTACACAGTTGATATTTTGGAAAGGGGCGTAATGTCGTTAACTCTGAATTTGTAATTGTTTGGATTTAGAGTTGATAAGGGTTATCTGTTTTTAATATCTGTACTATAATGGAAGCAGCATAAGACAAGTGAGTTCTAGGAAGAAGATATGATACTGAATTAGACAAAGAATGCCACAGGAAATGTTTAATGATAATATAATGGATATTTCAGAAAAGAGAGGGCCACATTCTAATATTTGATTGTTATTCCATCTGTATGATGAAAGTAGTATAACCCAAACACTTAACAATATTCATACAAATGGAAAAGCTAATGAGATAGATTTTTCTGCCAAAGGCCTTATATTTTCAGACCTGTCAGGACTGAGATGTTGCAGCCACAGGCATATGTTATGAACAGTAACCTGGTGTCTTTCATGGTTGAACAAATTTTGCAGAAAATAACCTTGAAAGTATAGCATCAGATTTGGGTCCCCAAATGAAAGCCAGTAATATCACAATTGTCACTTTTTGGTAGATATTTAATAAGTAGAAATAATTCTGAAAAGTGTGTATGCAGTTATTATAGGGTCTGTCAATAACATTATGTACTGGGAACCCCTTTTTTTCATTCATAGTTAGGTATGATTAGTTTGATCACTTGAATTTCTCCAATATTCACTGAGGTTTTTTTTCTAATTCTTTTTCCTAAATTATTTTCCCCTAAAATCTTTACTTGGTCCTACTTCCCACAACAACAAGAAAAAATGCAAAGTGTATTTACTGAGATATATTACTTTAAAACAATAAGATTTTTCATTGTTGTGACTTGAGACAAATCTCATTTAAGCACAGATATTATCTATATTCATTTAATTTGATCACTGAAAAACTCCCTTATTTCTTTAGAAAGATAAGTTGGTTTCACCTTAATTTTCAGTCAATCCCAAGTAATTATATTTTATGAACAACTGTGACAGTAATGTTTTTTAATCAAAATTTCATTTTTTCTCACCCCCTCTCCCTCTGGGGAAGAGAATACTTTCCTAGCTCATTGATTTGGGGATTTTTCCATGTGAATAGCACTAGCTGAAAAAATAGAGATGGAAGTGACACTGTGCTTGTTCTAAAACTAGGTGTTAAGACTCTAAAAGTATATGTTCATCTCCGTGGGAGCTTCTTTTCTGTCAAAAGAACATTCTCTAGAGTTGCTACCCCTTCAGCCTGAACACTGGGGTACGACATGCAGAGGAAAATCCCTCTGACTGATCTGCACATCTGCATTTTTTTTTAATGTTGATATATTTATTTTGAGAGAGAGAGAGAGAACTCAAGCATGGATAGGGGAGGAGTGGAGAGAAGGGGAGAGAGAATCCTAAGCAGGCTACACACTCAGCACAGAGCCCAATGCAGGGCTTGATCTCACAACCATGAGATCATGACCTGAGCCAAAATCAAGAGTCAAACACTCAACTGACTGAGTCACCCAGGTACCCTCAGATTTGTATTTTGAAGCAGATCTATTTTTAATCCACATACTTGTAAAGTATAAACACTTATGCCTTATACAAATAAGCACTGAGGTGATGAAAACAGCACTATGGTGAAAATGGTTAACAAGCACAGCAACTATCTGCAAACATAGTAGGAAAATAATCTGGTAGAAAATATTCTGGATTAACAATTGAACTAGTACAAATATTCCAGAAAACAATCTTAATTTACAAGGTATTTTGTTAAGTAATACTCTTTATATAACACCTAGTGCTTCAACCATGATGTGCAAGTATTAGAATTTTGTATCTGAGACTCAGTGCTTGCTACAAGCATGTATGTAGGGTGAATAGTGAAAATATTTTGGAATCATTCAAAAGCATGTATAACATTTACAAAATCATTTATTATTAACCTTCTTAACAGTGCATATTTTAACATGTAAAGTGTGTTAAAAAATATATTTATTGAGATAATAAATTATTCCTGCTATGTATAGTGAAAAAATTGGCCTAGCCCAAAAGAAGTTTGGCATTTGCTCTTTGTTTTGGGGCTGTAATTGCTGTACCCTTGAAATGACATTCTTTGCAAATTTGTGGTCATTCTGATTATTATAAGCCTATGTTATATTTTATAAAGTATTTATTAAAGATTTTTTAGTCAATTGAGAATTTAAAGAGCTATAAATCTTAATTTCTTGCTCTTATATTGAAATAATAATCTTGGTTTATATCTATCACTTTGTTTTGTTTTTATATTCCCTTATTAAACTTTTTCATAGTTCTCAAAAATAGTGTGTCATTGGATTTTGTTTTCTGAATAAATTGGAGAAGCTTATATATTCAAAATATGGCTTGTTTTTATTTTCTTAAAAAATATTCAGTTGCTTTTGCTCTTCTTATACCATTTATAATTTTCTTTGAAAGGTAAACTCTATAAAGCACTTCTTATATTTCAAAATAACTGTTTTAGGTTTTGAGTTGTATTTCATCAAACATATAGATTGAGGTAGATTTAGTTGTTACAGTTAAAAGTAGTATATTTTACCATTTATTAAAAACTTTCCCATTATGATTACAAATAATTGTATTCTTTTCTTCTGATGACTCAAATATGTTTCTGATTAAGATTACCCCTGTGTTTTATTGCTCTTCAGTAGACTTTCTGGAAATTTATTGAAAATTGAACAATTAATTATCTCTTGCTTAATTTGTGCCAGGTACTCTACCAGATATTTGACATACTTTGTTAACCCTTTCATAAAAACATTTGTTCAAATAAGAGAAAGGAGTACATGTTCTATGATAACAATGTTTGAAATACTTTCATTGAACTGTAAAGTAATACTGGAACGTTATTACTTTTTCTGAACCTGTATTTCTCCGAGGAAATATATTTCTCAGAAACCTTCTATAACATGGCTTCTTAAATGTCGATCGATAGATAAATGCATAAAGAAGATGTGTGTTAGATATATATAATGGAATATTACTCAGCCATAAAAAAGAATAAAATCTTGCCATTTGCAATGACATGGATGGAGCTAGAGACTATAATCCAAATAAGTCATTCAGAGAAAGACAAATACCATATGATTTCATTCATATGCGGAATTTAAGAAACAAAATAAATGAGCAAAAGAGGGGGTAAAAAAGAGAAAGAGAGGCAGACCAAGAAATAAACTCTTAACTACAGAGAACAGACTGAGGGTTACAAAAGGGGATGTGGGTGAGGTGGTGGGAGAAATAGGGGATGGGGATTAAGGAGGGCATTTGTGATGAGCACTAGGTGTTGTAAGTGATGAATCACTAAATTCTATACCTCAAACTAATATCACACTACATGTTAACTAACTGGAATTTAAATAAAAACTTGAAAAGAGGGGATAATTTCAGACATCTGGTGAAAAAGTTCAGAATATCTGGTTAAAAAAACTTGAAAAGAGAAAAAAAAGAATGAAATTTGCCATTTATAACAACATGGATAGAGTTAGAGAGTATAATGCTGAGTGAAATAAGTGAGTCAGAGAAAGACAAGTACCGTATGATCTCACTGATGTGGGATTTAAGAAACAAAATAAATGAGCAAAGAAAAAAAAAGAGAGACAAAGCAAGAAACAGACTCTTAACTATAGAGAATAAATTGGTGGTTACCAGAGGAGTGGTGGGTTGGGGTATGGGTGAAGTAAGGGAGGGGGATTAGAGTACAAAAATAAACCACAAATAGTTGAGAGAAAAACAAACAAAATCAACTTGTGTGTACAAATTAAGACTGTGATATTATTTCTCTTCTATTAAGAAACAGATATCTTTTAATATAATGTCATACAAGTTAACAGAGATCATAGCCTTTATCCATGTGCATCTTTATACTCTACAATCCTTTTTGCTTGGCCCTTTGGTGGCCAATCTGCTTCAGATTCTGTCTCTCTCTCTCTGCCCCTCCCCCACTTGTACATGCACTCTCTCCCTCTCTCTCTCTCTCTCTCTCAAAAATAAATAAATATTTTAAAAAATGGTTTCTGTTTGACACAGAAATTTCAATTCTCATTTCTGGGAATTTATACCAAATAAGTAAGTACAATATTGTAATTATGAGAATGTTTACTCTTAGATGAGAAATAATCTTAACTGCTCAAAAATAAAGATTTGGTTAAACAACAACAACAACAACAACAAATAAAGCACAGCTATTTTCTCTCACATTGGTCTATGACAAGGTCAGCTATGTGCTCTCCTTGATTCTTATCGCTGGCTCCTGACATTAACATTTTTGCCTTAGATGATATCAGTGGCCATGTTTTCTTGCTATATACATCCTAAGCATCCATTTCATTCCCCATAAATTCTTAATATTTTTCACTGATATATTTCTTAGTGCTTCAATAACTACATAGATGCTGTTTTTCAACATACTGTCTACTTAGTTCCTAAAACTTCTTTTGCCCACCATTGATCTTTACCCTATTTTTTTTTCTCTTAAGACTTTGTCCTTGGCAATAAAAATCTACTCTTTGCGTCATTCAGGGCCCTGACAGGCATAAGGCCCATTAAATTTGACATACTTTATGGGAGATTTATTTATTAGATGGATATTTGAGAAAGTATGGGAAGGGAATAGAGGAATCTTAATCACAGTGAAAACGCATGTGGTTAGTAGCAACAGAGTTTATTGTTCTTAAGCCCCAAGGATGAGGCTAAACTAAAAAGATGTCATGCAGAGAAGACTATCTAAAGAGGAACAGTGTCCTTGAATTGAGAAATATAGCAGTCAAAAGGATCTCACAGAGAAATAGTCCATAGAAGGGATATGCTGATCTTATTCTCTCTTCCACGGTGATTTTATGTTTGGGTTACCCATTGGCTGGACTTAATCTGTATTCGTAGAGTGTGGTGAGTATTGTCCATAGAGGTGAGTCTCCTGGGGAAAAGATAACCATGAAAGATAGAGAGTAGATCAGGAGAGGCAAAGAGAATAAATATGCCCCACATCCTATAATTTCAATTTAAATAATTTTACTGTGTATTCTTCTATCTCACTCTTTATAAAATCCCAATTGCAATATTTTAAATCTGTTACCTAAAATCCCATGATTCTGCAATACCCATTTCTTTCTCAGTCTATGCATGTCTAATTTTACTTTGGCGCCATTAGATTCCATTGTCAATCATAGTATTCACAACCTTGCATATTTCAGTAGTTCATTTGCCCTTTATTTTCTGTTTTGAACTAAACTGGCGTAATCCAACCCTTGTTAAATTCAATTCTCCATTTACTCTGTCTAGCTGTAGGTGGTGGTAAGAAAGCACACAATTATGATGGCTGATTATATCATTAGTGCTTCTGAGCAAGTGTGTTGGTTTCCTAGGGTGACTGTAACAAATTATGACAGACATGGTGGCTTAAGACAACCAAAATTCATTCTTTCACAATTTTGAAGTCAGGTTTCCAAAATCAAGGTATTTTCAGAGTTGATTTCTTTTGGGGGCTCAGAGGAAGAATATGTTCAGTTATATATTTCCTGGCTTCTCGTAGTTGCTGGCAATTCTTGAATTCCTTGGCTTGTGGTAGCGTGAATTCAGTCTCTGTCTCCATCATTATGTGATGCTCATCTTTTTGTGTATTTCTTTGTCCACGTTTCTCTTTACTTATAAGGAGTATAGTATTATATTGTATTAGAGACCACCATAATCCAACATGACTTTATCTTAACTTGATTGCACCTGACAAAACACACACACACACACACACACACACACACACACACACACACACCACACACAATAACTATTTCCAAATAAGGTCATGTTCACAGGTTTTAGGGGATGTGAACTTCTCTGGGACATTATTCAACCCAGTACTGCATCATACAATTTTTCCTAAGGACACTCACTGTGTCACTTTTTCTAAATTATTATTTCACTTTTTCTCTTCTTGCTTGTTTTTATTCCAGATAATGACGATGGTATATATTTAATTGGGAAAGTATAAAACATAGAACAATTCCTCCATGTTGCTATTACAAGGTCTATTGATAATTTGCCTCTTATTCCTTATATTCTGCCTTACCTGCTCTTATTGGGGCATAGATTTCCTTGTCTTCCAACTAAGTTGAGTCTAACTACTTATTAGAAATTTTTACATGAGTGTGTTGATAAACCGTTTTGCTTTCTTGAAAGTACCTTTATTTTACTGTCATTTTAAAAGATAATCTCATTCTTTATATGAGTACATATTAAGAGTTACTTTCTTTCACCTCATTAAAGTGTTTGGACTCATCTTCTGAAAAGTCCTGAAAAGAATGGAAAATTATGAAATATACATACTGTCAGTGAAGAAGTGATTCGCTACAACTCTGCAAATCTGACATCAACTGTTAGAACTGAAGATTTGCATCCTCAAGCTGTGTAGATATGCAACAGAGGAAGCATAAAATAGCTTCTAATGCTACATAGAATCATTATCCATGATCAAAATATGGAAACAATCCAAGTGGCCTTGAACACTGAAAGGATATGTTTTTTTGTGTTATTTCCCCCAATTACCTACTGACCCTTTCTATGAGGGAAAAGCACATGCACTCCACACTTGAACTCAGGCATGGATGTGTGAGTTGTTTGGGAATGGAAAGAGAAACAGACATGTGCCATCAAACTTTCATGAGACATATAGTTCTTTTATTTTTTCCTCATTGTTATGAAAGTAAATATCTGAGATAGGGCCTGTTCTTTAAAGGCTAGAATGAAGAGGCCACATAAAGCAGGAAAAAGAGAAAGAAATGCGCAATTGTTGTAGTGCACTGAGATTTGGAAGGTCTTGTTTCCAGGCAGAAGCAGCTAACACCACATATTAAAAGCCCCAACACAAGAAAACAATTATGATATTTTGGAAAAGTCTATAACAACTTTGTTACTTAGAATCTAGTGTTTACTCATGGCACAGCATTACCCATAACCCTAAACATCAGCCATAATGACTAAAAGAGATCAGTGCTTCAAACAAAAGACGACTATTTCTGAACACTATAAAAGTTTGTGGTTTGTGAAACTGCCAACATTAAAGTCAAACACTGCTTTGGAATGAGGAGACATTTGAATGGCAGAAGTGTGTAAGTAAGAGCAGAAACAAATTAATCCACTCTCAAAGCTCTTCCTCTCAGATATTGAAATGCAAAGAAGTAATATTTTCTGTCAGTAGCAAACATCCATTTCATCCATTTGCATCCATGAAGCAAAACTCTTCATGTTTTGTTTGTGGTTCTGAAGGAACTCAAAATTAACATAATATTGAAGAGTTTTACACAGAGCCTAAGGAACATTTGCAATATTATGATTAATAGTACTTTTGAATATATATAGTTCTAAATGTAACAAACATTGTTTTTCGCCTACATAATTATAAATTATCATTGGATAAAATGCCACCACCGTCTTATGAAAATGTGTTAGTTATTTTCTGCTTCTTTTTTCTTATATCATCTATCATCTATCTTTGTATCTATCATTTCTCTCTCTATCAATCATCAACTATCTACCTATGATGTATCATTTATCTATGTAATAATATTCTTGTCATTATATTGGTTTTCTGGTAATGACAGGAGAGAGTTTTGAGATCAATATATTCTTGAGTATGACTTACTAGCATTTGCCACTGATCTCAATATTAATCAATCCATACAAAAATAATTTGACAATTATGGAGTGACTACCAATTATATTCCAGCCACTCTCTTAAGACCCTGAGAAAATGCTGTAAGCAAGAGCCACAGAGCACAAGTTTGGTTGGGGTGGGGGGGATATTAACAAAAAACCACCATGTAATTTCAGTTATATATTTATAAGGAAGGGAAAATCTAATCTTGTTTGGTGGAATCTTGGGAGATCTCATTGAATGAGAAACAAGTAAGCTGAGGCAACAAGGATATTAAGGAGTTAGCCAGGTAATGTAGCAGGAAGAGAGTTCAAAGCAGAAGGGTTTACATTTGCAAAGGCCGTGAAACTTAGATAAAGTCTTAGGAAATTCACAGAATATGTGAGTAACAGAGGTTTGTCTATATTTATTTTATGTAGCTATAATATTAATATTTCATTAAAATTTTAAACAGCATAAATAATTATTGTTTTGATATAAATTATTTGTTTTGATATAAATTATTTGATATAATTATTGTTTTGATATATCAAAACAGCATAAATAATTATTAAACAGCATAAATAATTGTCAATTATATACTATTTCTCACTCTATTTTATATATATATTTTTTAATTTATTTATTCATTTATTTTTGGAGAGATAGAGCAGAGGAGGGGTAGAGGGAGAGGGAGAGAGAGTATCTTAAGCAGGCTCCATGCCTAGTGCTGAGCTCAACACGGGGCTCAATCTCATGAACCATGAATCATGAGACCATGACCTGAATCAAAATCAAGAGTCAGATGCTTAACTGAGTGATTCATTTTATTCATTTATTTTATTTACTTGATTAGATTTCTGAAAAACTTTTCATTAATCATATTTCTTAGCAGAGGTATGACCAGGTCAAGCGATTACAATATTCCAAAAACTTCTCAATCTCAAGATTCCAAAGAATGTTGCTGGCAGTTTATGGACTTAATTTATATCAAAAGCTGTAGCATGCATTTTTATTTTTCTCACTGTCGTATCATATGGATCTATGCAAACCTCAGACCTTCCTTTGTCCTGTTTTAGTTCACTTTTTATAGCAGAAATTCTAAGGTATAGTACCTTTCAATTCTATAGGTGTCGAGCCAGAAGAGGGGCTCTGGCAAGAGACTGTCACAAATGTCCTACTGTCTTTGATGAAGTTGATTTCATGCTTGCCTGGTAAGAAAGATCCTCTTAACTGGTTTCTGGATTCCCCACAAAGGGTATCAATCCTTGCTTTGTTGAATCAGTGTCTTTGTGGTTGAAGGAGGGTCTGGGCTTCCTATTTCACCATCTCTCTGATATAATCTCCAATTAATGACTATTATTCACTCAGATTTTGCATTTTATATATATATATATATATATATATATATGTATATATATACACACATATATATCACTATATATCTCACTATATATCTCACTATATATCTATCATTATACATCTATCACTATATATATCACCATATATATCATGATATATATATATATATATCACTATATATGTATATATAATATGCATATATATGGATATATATATCACTATATATGTATATATAATATGCATATATATGAATATATATAGTGGTTAATACAGTTTGGAGGAAAATGCAGCTTGCATCTGTATGTGCAAAAGAGAGGGATGGCTGGTTTACAAGAGAGAGGAAAAGAGAGAGGGAGATAGAAAATCTGGTAAAGCAATGCAGAATTCTTTCAGTATCTATGCCAGCTGGTTGGAAATCAAGCAGGTTTTAATTCCAGAGAATAGCTGCAGGGCTCACTATGACCCCATTAAGTTGGCAGAAAGTAATATTTTTATTTATGACCATAAACACATTGTGTGTTTCAAAGAATGTCATATTTTAAACTTAAGACAGGGAGACTAAGAGCAAGTCCTTCCCTGGTAGATCACAGCCTAGAATTGTAGTATATTCTCTGATCAGGAATATTTCAATAATGGATATGAAAGCCTATAGATTAACATTTTTTTGTGTGTTTGTGGAAGGATAGCTCTCAGATTTTGTTATTATTATAACCAATATAGATTTGGTTCTTAATTTTCAGGCTGAAACATAGATTTAGAAGTTTATTTAAGCAGAAATATATGAGAACATGTGGATTTATCAGGAAGTTACAAACATAAAATAAAATAAAAACATATATATATATATATATATATATATATATATTTTGAGAAATGAAACATCCTTTCATACTCTAATATCTTCCCAGAAAATAAGACTAAAAGTCATGTTGCTGCTGCTTGAAAATAAAACATAATGAGATTAATTTATCTTTTAAAAGCAAAGAATTTAGTTGAATTTTGGCTCCTCAGTCATATATTTTACTTACTGTGATCTGGGAGGCAAGATGGGTACAAGAGATTGAAAATTACATTCTATTTTAATCTCATCTCACTGCTTGCTACAAAACTTACCTTAAGATTTCTAAATCTAATGTGTTCTACTCAAAGTTTAGGTAGATTTTAATGGCAAATCAGAATGTGGTCTATCAACCAACTGCATCTGAGATGAGAACCATGGGGATTATTATTTTTAATGTAATAATTTTCATTTTTCTTTGAACCAGCCATTTAAATTGTGGGTTGTAATTGGAGGGGGTGGGGGGCAGGTCAGCCTCCAAACTTTGACATCAGAAGTTCCCTACTTGAAAACCTCAGTTTCAGGGATGATGACAAAGTTTGTGGCTTTCAAATATCCCGTCTGGGAATGCTGAATAAAATAGAGAATTCATTTTCTTGGAGTCATCTGAAAGTGCTGTCACTGAGGACAGAAGTTGCTGTAAAACTAACTAGGGGAGAACCTCACAGAGGTAATCTTATTTTTCTAGCCATTTTACCCTGGAGGTACATGCTAATTTGGGTGTGGGAAGGAGACTGAGAGGCTGAGCAAAAAGCTAAAGATAAACAAAGCTGGAGGACAGAGAAACCAGAGTTTGGAACAAAATTTTTGGAAGCTTCTAGGATTCACTAGTGTTTATCTCAGGATAGTTTCTGAATTTCAGCAAAGAATGCAGCATAGATTTAATTTAGCAAAATCCATAATTTAATCAATATTTATCACACTAAATACCTAGCTGAAGAATATAATTTTATACACATTATTTCCATCTAATAAAATCACTAGACAAATCAAAAAACAGTGGAGTATGATTTTTTTTTTAATCAAGAGTCTAAACAGACAATATAAAGGAATTCACAGGTGTTTGAGACATTGATGATAGCTGGCAGGACTCTAAGAGAACTGTGAATAACATTCAAAATGTATAGAGAAAGAGAAAAATACAAGAAAAATTGAAGGAAGTCACTACAAATTGGAACCAACAAAAATAAAAGTTCTAGATATTATAATTATAATATCTGAAATTTGATCCCATTGAAACAGTTTAAAACCACATTAGGCACAGAAGATACATAACTGTATTGGAGAACAGATCAATATTACTGTGATGTGGGGATAAAGAGTGCTCCATCCTGAGAAGAGAGAGGGGGACAGAAGATGCATCATAGAGTGGAAAATTCAAACATTATTGTATATTGGAATTGGAGCCACATAAAAGAAGAAAGTACGACAATTGCAAAAACAATACTTAAAGCAATAATGATCAATCATTTTTTAACCGGTACAATATAAACAGATTCAAGAAGCATACTACATGCCTCACAGAATAAGTACAAAAAATACCATGCATAGACACACCACAGTGAGAGTGTTAAATACTAAGGAACTAATAATAAAAGCAATAAGTGTGGAAAGATACATTTTCTTCAGAAGATAATCACCAATACAAATTATTTTATTAGGTTATAATATGTCAATGATGCATGCTATAATTTCTAGAATAATTTCAAAAGAAGAATAAACATATTGTATAACCTACAATTTAATAGAGAGATAAAAATGGAACAATGCTAAATTATAGATTGTTATATAGCATATGTAACAATAAAAAGTTATACAGAAAAGAGAGCATAAAATAAGAGACAGAATTAACTGTGAGATGGTAGTCAAATCATAAATGCATATGTGTGTAAATACATAATAGAAAGCATAAGTCAATTAAATACTACAAGTAATAGAATGATAATGTCAGATTGGGTTCATAAAGCAAAATATGGAAGAGGAGACACATTTCAAGTATAAGGACACAGAAAATTTAAAAGTAAATGGAAGGAAAAAGATAACATGGCAATATAAACTAAAAAAAAAGAAAAAAAAAAAGCAAACATTGTGGACCTGTATTGACTCAAAGGGTACATGAGGAGTTCAGCCCCACATGTGATGTTTTTAGGTAGGCAATTACAAAGGTTTTACCTGGCAGGACTCCCCCGGGAGCCTGCCCTCCCCACACCAAATTTGGTGCACAGGGAGTGCATCTCCGTCTCTGAAGTGAGTTGTAATCAAGACTGAGTTCCCCTGGTCATCCATGCTCTTACAGATAGCTGCATTCCTAGGCCAAATGTCTTCATTTGGGGGCCTCTTTGTTTGGGGCCTTTGGCTGGGGCTTACATGAGGTTCCTCTGCTGAGGTATTTTTATTGGAGAAGCGGTGAACTTGAAGATACTTCTCTACCTCAGAACTTTTTCTCTCCTAGACCTTCCTCCTTCCCCCAGTCCACAGGTTCATAAGACTGCAGAAGCCTTCTGTTCAGGACTTTCCTTGAAATGAGACATTCCCTACCTGTGTCATTCAGTGTGGAAAGAGAATGGAAAGGACAGGAAATCATTGCTTTCTTTGGTTGAGCCTCTTGCTTATACATACTATCAAAGTAAATGATTAAAGGCTTGATGGTTACTTTCATATTGGCTTGTTGTCTTAATGGGACACTCTAATATCTGGTAGCTGAGCTGTCTTGAATTTTGCTAAGCTTGTATGACAGTATACATTAAGAAGAGAGGTATCCTAGAGATAATGAAGGAATGTCATAATGACAAAAGAACCAATTCTCTATGAAGAAATCACTATTCTACATCTTTAAGCATATAATCTATGTACAGCAAAAATTGACAGAACTTAAAAGACAGTGGTTGCCACCCACCTACCTTTCTTAATAGCTAATAGAACAAGACAAAACATCAGTAAGGATACAGTGCATTTGAAGAATATAATTAACCAAATTTACCTAACTTGCATAAATGAAACACACTACAAATCAATTTTGAAAGTGATTTGGCACTAATACCTACAGCTCAGTGCATATACATGCTGTAGTTATTAGTGCCAAATCACCCAAGACCTCACTATTCCACTCCTAAGAAAATACTATATAGAATATGTAACTTGTTTCACCAAAGACATGAACTAGATGTTTATTAATATACAAGAACCTGGAAATTGTCCAATGCTCACCAAGAGGAGTATGGATAAATGATTGTAATATATGTTTACCTAATCAATTATGACTCAGTAAAGAAAATAAATTAACTACAGCCACTCAACAATTTGGAGAACTTACAAATATGATGTTAAGCAAAAGAAGTCAGATACTGAAGCTCATATACGGTATGATTTAATTGACATAAAGATAACAAAAACTGGAAGAACTAATCTCTGCTATGAAAAGACTGGATACCAATTATCCTTTAGTGGGAGATGTGAAAGGGAAGATTGTGTGGGCCTCTGATCTTCTGGATCTGTGTACAAGTGACAAGTGAGGAAAAAAATTGAGATCTTGTTATACTTTAATCAAAAATTTAAAAATAGCAATGTTAGAGTTCAGGATTTAAAAACTTTAAGGGGCACCTAAGTGGCTCAGTCAGTAAAGTGTCCAACTTCAGCTCAGGTCATGATCTCACGGTTTTGAGTTTGAGCCCCATGTTGGGCTCTGTGCTGACAGCTCAGACCCTGGAACCTCATTCAGATTCTGTCTCCCTTTCTCTCTGCCCCTCCATCGCTTGTGCGTGCTCTCTCCCTCTCTCAAAAATAAATGAACATTAAAAAATTTTGTTAAAGAATTTAAAAATAAATAAGTTAGAAATAATCACAGAAGAAAAGATACTGTATTGCCCTTGTTATCTATGCGAAGTCCATAGAACGGGACTTTAATCTTTCAATGAGAGCAGAGTATGCACCATATACAGACACTACCAGTAGAAATTGTATTTCTACTGCCACAGATAAGTCGCTGTTGACAATAAAAGCTGCTGATACAATCACTGCTATTGCTGCATCCAGAAAATTAATGCAGTTGCCACCGTTATACCCAATACTCCCCCCTACCAACTTCAACGATAAATAAATTACTCAACACGTTCTTAGTTCTTCATGTTCTTGGGTTCTGATTCAAAGTGCTAGTGGGTGATTCATAGCCCCACATTGCATCTTTAAAGGAATCTTGGACACTAAGTTCAGAGCTTCTGAGTAGAAGGATTTGCTCTGTTTCATGAAGAGGGAACTTGTCCAGTAATAGAAACTGAGGGCAAAGAGAGTATTAACTGGTGAGTTTCATATCTTAATGTATTTGTGCCAGTGGTGACTTTCATATCTTAATATATTTGTGCCAGATTGTTCTATTTCGTTTTGGTTACACTGAGAATTTCTCAGAATTACCTTCTGCATATATTCCTAGGTTAGAGCTCACTAAAGATGAGGTAGATTTAAGGGATAAACTGAAGCAGCAACAACTATGCTTTTTCGGTTGGAGGTGGTGAGAGACAGATCCCCAGAACACAAAGAGGAACTAACTATGAAGAGCCAAAAAGTTTCAGTAGGCTTTTATGCTGGCTTCTGTAGCAATCAATTATTCCAGTTGGACATTCTTGGCTTCCAGATTTACCAGCAAACTCAGGGAAAGCTGGTTTATTTGTACCAGGGTGTACAAATATTATATTGTCAAAATAAGCTAATGCCATATGTCTATTGATTAAGAACTTGCTCAAATTTTTTCTTAAATATTTAGATTTAGCAAGTAATAATTTTTAGAAGATTTATAAATAAATTTTAGAGTAGTGAAAATACTCTATATGTACTATAATGGTAGATACATATTATTATACATTGCCCAAACCAATAGATTACATAGCACCAAGAGTGAACCCTAATATAAACTATGGACTTTGAATGATAATGATATGCTAATGTAGCTTCATCAATCGTAGCAAATGTACCCCACTGATGGTGGATGTTGATAATGGAGGGGGCTATATATGTATGGAAGCAGGGCTACATGGGAAATCTCTGTACCTTCCCTTCAAATTGCTATATATAAAACTGCCATAGAGCACAAAGTCTTATAAAAAAAGTTTTGATATTTTTAGAAATCAATCTTCCTTCTGACCATAAATAGTTTATTAAAAATAATAGGTTAGTAGTTTTGTTATTATTTGTGAAATGTAATAAGTTCTTAACTTTCTAACCATAAAAAACTTTCAAATAGGGGCGCTTGGATGGCTGAGTCAGTTGAGCGTCCAACTTCAGCTCAGGTCATGTTCTCATAGCTCCTTAGTTCAAGCCCCGCGTCAGGCTCTGTGCTGACATCTCGGAGCCTGCAGCCTGGTTCAGATTCTGTGCCTCCCTCTCTCTCTGCCCCAACCTACTCGCATTCTGTTTCTGTTTCTCTCAAAAATAAATAAACCTCAAAAAAAAACCCTTTCAAATATTTGTTAAACTTAAAAAAGAATGAATAAATATGAGTTATAATTCACACTTAGCAAAACAATTTCTACATGAATTTCATTTGGAGAATGCTTGTAGAATATTCATTTCCTCTCTCCAAAGATGGTGATCAACATTTAAGAAATTTAAAAATTTACAATACATAAAATATGAGTATGTTTATCTTCATTGTTATATCTATTACAAAATATATTATATTATATCATTATTTAAGCTTATTCTATAAATAAATGTATACCTTAACTTTCTGCAATGTTCCCCTGTAGCATCTTTATAACTTTCTGAAAATGTGGTCACAGAATATGACATTTACCTGAGGGCAATAGTTCTATTCCATTTTACAGCTACAGCTTACATGTCAGAAGGTGAATATGAGAATCATAAAACATTTCTCATCCAAAAAAGAAAGGTCAAATTTATGATCCAATGTAAATCCTCAATCAATTGGAAATATCAAGAAATACACTCCTTACGCATGGGCCATTTTTTTAACCTAGATAGAAAAACAAGACACAGTAAAAGATCAAAAGCATTTGGTGAGGTTCTGTGAACTTTAAAATATAACTTTTGAGTTTATTTAGAGCACATGTGATCAATAACATTTTTAAATTTTTGGAATCAGTTTATTACTCAATTTTATTAATTATTTTTATTGTGCATGCTGTTGTAATTAATTATTTTCAAGGTTTCAAATGACTGAAATACTGAACCACTTAATTTTACTAAATACTAAACCATTTAGTATTTACTAAATACTAAATCACTTAAGTTTACTAAATACTAAACCACTACCTCCTTAAGTTGCATTTGGATGTGTAATATATCAGAATAGTATTGAGTTATTTCTCTAAATATTATGAAATTAATGTAGACATTATTTTGTATGTCAAAATAGTTTTACTTTGATAATATAAGCAGTAATTGAGGATCTATTATGAGGTATGGTTAGCATTACAAACTTAATAACACCAATATCAGGCCAATGCTTGACCATATTTTTATCTTAATTAACCAACAGATGTCTATAATTGCTTTCCAATGTGTTTTACACATGCATTTAAAAAAAACACATTTTGGCTATTTATGACAATGCATTGTAATATACCTTGGTTCATCACGGCTTCCCAATCCATTGTTTTCCTTTGATTTAGAATCAAGCACATGTTTTTAATGGGGAGAAAGGATTGACAAATGGGTGGGGTTTTTATTTGGGGGGGGGAAGGAGATTTCATAATGATAGTGCTTATGTTAAAAGAAGATTGTATGTTGTTTTGCAAATGCATCAAGTATTTAAAAATACCCCCTCTGTATCGTTGGAAATAAAACAAACTAAAATTTGATAGCTGATATTTCTTAGATGAGTTTGTGATGTTGTACGCATTGTAGGAGATGGGGGAGACTTTAAATTTGACAAGTTCTTGGGATTAAGGTACAAACAGCAAACAAAATGCAGTCCCTATGGCTTCAAAACCTTGCACAGTCTCTGAAATGCCAGAAGCACTATTTATTTCTTCCCTTTTTGCCTTATTGCACACTGTCCCCAGATGATGTTGTGTGTGGTATAAATTAGACAGACAGTTTATTGAATCTGCTTTTAGTCCATCTTCTATAACACACAAGGCATCACTTTCAAGGTGTCACTTCAGAGAAATAAAGGCAGACTAGAGCAATATTTCAAGTCTGACTGGGTAAAATATGGTTTGGAAAACTACAAGTGCAACATTATTGGGATAGCTCAGCAAGATACAGAGCACATTGGATGCCATTTGAAGTGTGATTATCGAGTCAGTTTCTTGTATTTGCATAAAATCAGGTGGAATAGATACATATCACTCAAGAAGAAATTGGGGGTTCAGCATAAATGTATTCCAGTCAGTTTATGTTTTGCCCTCACTACCATCACTATTTCCGAATCATGATATATGTGGGTCTCTGATTTTTGCTGCATCGTGCAGCTGAAGAGACACAAATAATGGTGAGTTTGGAATACCTTACTAATCCTGTGCACTTGATTATTACAATGCTGACTATTCATATGCTCTACATTTGTAAGAAGATATCCTTTAGAAGGAATGGGTCTGAAAAACTTGCATATCCTGTTAAGGCAGGTAATATTTCCTTAGAGGCAACAATTATAAGAAGAGTAAATAAATGTACGTCTAAATTCTTATAAAAGTGCTGGGAGTCACATAGCAATAGATCTAGTATTTAAGACACACAGACAAATGGGGCACCTGGGTGGCTCAGTCAGTTGAGTCTCTGACTTCAGCTCAGGGCATGATCTCACGGTTTGTGGGCTCGAGCCCCACATCGGGCTCTGTACTGACAGCTCAGAGCCTGGAGCCTACTTTGGATTTTGTGTCTCCCTCTCTCTCCGCCCATCCGCTGCTCACACTTCCTCTCTTTCTCTCAAAAATAAACAGTAAAAAAAGATACATAGACAAATGAAAGAAAAGAAAAGCCGTATTTAATAAATTATAATGTTTTGAGAATATGCAGTTCATTGTAGCTTAGCTTAGCTTTCCTTTCAGAAAACCTGAGATAAAGATAAATAATATGAAATGGGTAGAAAGGATATCAGTATAACTACAGTGTAAGATGTCCCTCTTTTTGTCTGCCTTTATTACTAGCCTCTTAGGCATCTATCCATAACTAAAGTGCCTATGAGGGAGTTGTGAGACCCAGTGCCATATATCAAGCAACCCAGGAGGAGTCTTGATACCTATGCATTTGGTAATAGGCAGATAGACCTTGTTATGGGCTGCAAAACATGCCTCATCTCATCCCAGCCCTGGTCAGAGAAGACCTGGAGAGTGTTAACTTTGTCCAAAACCCATGGACAAGAGTTTGTAGAAATCTAACTTTGGAAGGAGAAATTATAGCACACCATTGAAAAAAAAAACAAACAAAAACCACTTTGGATGCATTGGAGATGGTAAAAAGTTGGTGCTCAACTTTGACAGTGGGCACCATCTACAAAGTGACATTGTGTGGAGCAGAATTAGCTGGTGGTAACCTTGTTTTTATTTCTCTTCTTTTCTGAATTACTAAAGAAAAAGGGGACCCAAAGGGAGGGATGATGGCTGTTTCCTCTTAGAAGGGAGTACTCAACAATCTGGAACTCTTATGTGTATGTCTGTGTAGATGATGTGCACCAAATTTAGTGGTCCTGCTGATATTATATTTCAAATAAACCTATCTTCTCCTTTGTGTGGATAAAGATAGAGTACGAGGCTGTGGCTGTTCCTCAGAGAAGGGTAAGTACAATACCAAATTGGGTTCATTCTTGGGAGCCAGTAATTTCACACACTGTGCCATTGACTAGTTGCCTGGAAAGGTTGTTACTGTCAGACCCCATTTGTCCCCTCTAGACTTGGGATCTGTCTGGCAGTTATGATTCTCAGCTCTCTTTCATCTTCTGTAGCCCTGGTCATGTCCTGAATGGCTTCTGATACCCCACAAAATCTTCCTTCAGGGGGATTGGCAACTCTGTTTTGGAGCAGCAGGATAGACCTTGACAGCTCAGTGTGTTCCTGGAAGTTCCCTCCCCCTGGGGGCCATTGTATGTCTACAAGGCCCAGATATGGTCCAATTTCATGGAGCCTGATTGCCAAGGCTCATCCCACTGCACATGGCATCAGGCATCCAAGACTTACCAGCCTGTGTGAATAGCACCCCTCCCTGACTCCACCAGAAGTCTGGCTTCCAGCACTCCTAATGTGAAGTGGGAAAGGTCATTGGAGCCAGTTCCCTTAAGGCCCTTCACTAGTAAAGTACACAGGGCCTCTGTGGGTCAGATCTCCTGGGTGACTCTCTGGCTCAGCAGGATGACAAGGCTAAGGAGTTCTAGGGAGATCTGGCTTCAGGGGAATAGGCTTCCTATCTTTACCTTTTCCTACTCCCAACCTATTACTACATGTGTAGCATCCAAATCAATGATTCCTTGAAGCGTCCTCCTAGAAAGGAGGGTTTTTCAGTGATTCATCATCTTTACGAATTCAAACAGAAACTCATGGATTTGATAAATTCAGTGTGGAGCTGTTTTGACTAAATCCTTGATTTCTGATTCTCTCATCCATCAAAACCCAAAGTGAGAATACTATTAGTAAATTTTTTACTTGTGTCTCCATCTGCCTCAGTCACTATAATTTCTGGTTGCCTCACTGATCCTTTTCTTGTATAGTCCAATACATGGTATTTGTAATTTCTACCAGTTGAAGACAATTAAAATGGTAATCAACATTCTCCTGTGGGCATTTCTTTTAATCCATCAATCTAATTAGACCACGCTTTCTTCCCAAATGTGATACTATATAATTTGGTAATATTTAAAAGTTGAATTAACATTCTTCTGTTTTCAACAACATTCTCTCCTCATCTTGTCATTTTTCTGATCATTATTTTCCACTCTCACTCAACAATTCTTCCTCAGTGTTTCCATGCTGATTATATTTACTCAGTATTACTAAAATATATATCAACTGTATTTCTTAGGAAATTTTGCATGTAGATTAGTCCTTTTTGAAACCACTATTTCCAAAGTGAATTTCTCTATCAGACTTCAATTTATGCTATAGCTCATTTTCTTTTCTATGAGATCTCTCTATATTTTCATAAGGAGTTACTACCATGAATACTGATTGTCAAGTTCAGATACTGTTGCTTCCCCACTCAGACATGTGTAAACTTAATGGATGTTCACCATGTCTTGTAGTAAGTAGGTAAGAAAGCCAGAGGATCAAGTTGTGAATGGTGAGTGGTCTTCTTAGGGCTTTTCCTAACCAACTACAACACCACTTTACAGTTCTCTCCTGTTGGTGTGGTACCTCTGTGGGGCCCTCTTTACCTATCCTGGAGTTCCAGAGTAGGAGACGAAGGATAGGGATCAGGGATACACTGTACTGTCTAAACTCTGTTGCTCTTCTCTTTCCCTTCTCTTTAGAAGACTCCTGTCACTTTCCCAAAGGATTAGTATAGATAATACATTTATCTGATAATTCTCCTTTCGATCTATGGTTGCACTTCAAAATCTGGCAAGGATTTTAATTCTCCATCAAGAGTCCATTTGAAAAATCATCAATTAAAGTAGTAACCAGGGACCCCAAATTCTGTAGTAGGACCAGATCTAGGGTCTGTGATTTTTGGCAACACAACCAGACGTTATGGTAATTTTTTCCCCTCATGTATAGCATTTTGCTTTTCTATAGAAATACCACTTTATAAGTTTCTTGAAATTTATCTCATATAACTTAAGGTTATCCTATGGTGTTATTTTCTCCTCACTGCTTCAGCTCCTTTTTGCCTTCCTTCCAGGCACCAAGAATGTAATAGAGTCCTTAACACTATTAACTGAATGAATAAAAGAATAAACTGTCCACGCCTCCAATAGAAACTGGACTCTAGTTGTTTCATCATAAAATTAGATTTTATAAATCAAGTCCATTACTTCTTCTGATTGTTCTTTTTTCAAAATGTTCTAATGATGTTACTTCAAGTACATTGTCTAGCAATTATACTGGCTTTCAGATGATATTGCAATAAAAAGTCTTATTTCTGTTAACCTGCCAAACAATGAGGCTTTCACACATATAAAGAATCTCCTCTTGGGAAAGGTAGGGGGCAAAGTAAAACAACTGTAAGATTAAGTAAATATTGCGGCCCAAACCATACTCCTAATAACACACCAGTGCCTTTTTACTCCCTGAAAAATGCTGTGGTAGTTTTTGGATATATTTCAGTCTTGTAACATGCTACTTTAATAAGTCAATACAGATCTTTAAGACTAAAGTAACAGAAGAAATACATGGGGTGAATTTTCACATCAATCTGAAAGACATCCATTTTACACAATTTTATCATTCAGAAAATAAAGAAAATCATTATTTTTTTTTCAATAGGCAATTTGAGGCCTTGGGAGAGAATATTGGTATTTCACTGTCAACAATGAATTAAGAATATGGTATTTCAGATAGACAAGTTAGTTGCAAAAAGCAAAACAAAAAAAAAGCAAATGAATGTTTTGAAAATGCTCAAAGTGTTTGTAATTTGTGTCTCATAAAATCATTAAAATAACATTTTACTTTTAACTATAGGATTAAAAAGAAAAACAAAATCACAACTTAAATGTCATAAGTACCTTCAAAAGTAAAATATTTAGCTCAAAACAGAGCTAAGCATAAAGTTATATATATATACATACATATATATATTTGTATTATACATAAATACGTATACATAAAAATGTACATATATGTATGTGTACATACATATGTATATTACATATGTGTATATTCACATAAACATATTATTAAGGAAGATTGTATTCAATATAAGGGTGGAACTTAAATTTCTTGAGTCACATTATTTTTCATTTCAAATTCAAATGCATATGGGAATTTCGTACAATTAAAGAAAAAAAGTCAGCCAATTGAAAACTTAAACACATTATTCAGACCAATAAAGGAAGAGTAAATATCAAGACAGAGACTCATAGAAATATAAACAGAGAGTTTTAAGGAAAATGTCAAAATATCCAAGATCAATGATAATTCAGTTCTCAAAAAGAACATTTGATTTGCTTAAAATGTATTAAAACAATACACCATATAATAATTTTATTACAGAGAAATAATAAGATAATGATTTTTAAAAAGCCAAAATGTGTCCCCCAAAAGTAAATGCTGAACTTGGATACGAATAAATGCTATCCCAAATTTATACCCACTTTATATCAAATTTATATAAATATGCAGAGCAAAAATAATTCCTATAATTTTGAAAACTGTATTCTAATTGTACACCTTTAGTGGAGCAGTAGCTAGAATGGATATAATCCAACACATTTCAATTAGCAGGTTCACTTGATTTAATTAGATATTTATTATCTGCTTATGCTCCAGGTATAGTACCTAGTCTGGGAACATGTGGATTAACCAAATTTGTTTCTAGACTTTAAATTTCCAGGTCTATTCTCCACATGTAATAGCTACATATGGTATGGAAGCACAGAGTTGGATATCTTTTGTGGGCATTGGAAGAATTGGAGAGGCTTCATTAAAAAAAAATAAATAAATAAAGGAGAAGTTGAAGTGAACTATGAAGAAAAAATTAAATGACCTAGGTTAAGAGAAGGAAATAACATGCATAGGTGCTGAAGATGTGACATGAAGCTATCAGTTGACTATCAGACTATTCAGCTAAACAATAGAAATGGCTCTGTGTTATGTAATATTATCCACCAAATGGCAAAAAAATTAAGGCTGCATAAGACAGCTATCACCATACAAAGAGAAGCTTCAAACCTATCCAAGAATTTGCTGTGTGTGTGCGTGTGTGTGTGTGTGTGTGTGTGTGTGTGTTGATTTTTAATCTCTATCTCAGGTGCACAGAACTGAATTACTCTTTATCTAATTCAGGACATTATTTTATCATTAGCCAATACATGGTTCACTTGCATGCGTGAATGTGTGTGTATGTGTGTGTATACTTGTTTTTAAGAATATAAATATCTATAAACTGCTCCTCCTACATTAAAAATAAAATAATGACAAGAATTCATTTCCTCCTGTGTAATACTACCTTATTCAATTTTCCTATCTCCCACCACCCAAGATAGGCATTCTCTTAATCTTATCTTTATCATTATCTTTGTTAAAAATGTGGTTTGATCACATTCAAGGCATTTCTTGCCTTAGATATATTGCCTTAATATATATTGTCTTGGTAATAGTCTTAGATATATTGACTTTATAAAAAATAGTATCAGACTTTACGCAGTCTTTTGGGATTTTTGACCAAATGCATTAATAGAATTCACCTATATTACCAAGATTAGCTGAAGATCATTTACTGTTAACACCATTGTTTGAATATCCCATACATTTTTTATCCATTCTCTTGTTGATGGGCACATTTTTGCTATTCTAAACAGTGGCACTATTAACATTCTTGTATCCTAGAATACGTTTGTATTGTGTTTCTTTTGTATGTACTTTTGATTTAGAGACTTTTTCATTTTAATGCAATCTCATTTGTCAATCTTTTGCTTTATAAATGGCAATTTTTGCCTTACTTAAGACATACTTCACCGCTCCAAACTCAGAAATAGAACCAATTGATTTTATATCAATTTTTTAAATTAATATTTTTGATATTCAACTTTTTATTTCATATGCATTTTACTTTGGTAATGGCGTGAGAAAGGAAACCAACTTAATTTATTTCATATAAATAATTATTTTCCTGCTTTATTTAGTTTTTTAAAAATTTCCCAATTTCAAAAAAAATCCTACCTTCCTCCCTGATTTTCCAAGCTAATTCATCATATTTCAAAGAGATATGAAACTTGTCTCTGTTTGGTTCTCTGTTCTCTTCTGTTAAGTATAATTATTCAATCATGTATATTAATATCTTCAAATTACAAACTATATTAATTATTGTAGTTTTAGAAATGTAAATATCCCATAATTCAATTTCTTGCTCCTTACTTCTGGGGTGTGTCTTATTGTTGTCCTATTCCTCTCTCTTATAAATATTTGAATATTTTATCAAGTAGTATAAAAAATGTTAGTATTTTAAAAAAACGGTTTTTGATATTTAGATTTTGAGAGAGAAAGAGAGACAGAATGTGAAAGGTGGAAAGGCAGAGAGAGGGGGAGAGAGAGAATCCAAAGTAGCCTCCAGGTTCTGTGCTGTCAGGGCTTGAACTCATGACCTGTGAGCCGAAGTCATATGCTTAACTTACTGAGACACCCAGGCACCCCCAAACTGTTAGTATTTTAATTTCAACTGCATTGAATTAACAGAAAACTTGTAAGTAAATTGACTGCATTGCAATATTTATTTTCTTATTCATATATGTAGAATTTCTCTTCTTTATTTTTTAAATTTCCCCCCAAATGTTAAAAATTCTCTAAATAGAATCATTAAAAAATTTTATTCTATATATTTTGAAATAATTTATACTATTTAGTGTTATTGTAAATGGTATTTTTATTAGTTTATTTTAGAGGTATAAAATTGCGACTGACATTTCTTTTTTTTAAGTTTATTTATTTATTTTGAGAGAGAGAGAATGCTAAAGAGGCAGACAGAGAGGGAGGGAAGGACAATCTCAAGCAGGCTCCGCACCATCAGCGTGGATCCCGACGTGGGGCTCAAACTCACAAATTGTGAGATCATGACCGGAGCCAAAATCAAGACTCAGACACTTAACCAACTGAGCCACCCAGGTGCCTTACAATTGACACATATTTAGCCATATTTCCATAATATTTTCCATAATATTTTAAATTTTGTTTAGCATAAAATTGTATAGTATCAGTTTTTTTGAAAAGTATTATAATGTCCTCCTAACCAATGTTTTGCTTTTTCAAAAAAAATGTTACTTTATAGGTCTTTCAATAGGAAGTGAAAAAGAAGTGATAATATAGTTATTTTTGACTCTTATCTTGATGGGAATGAATATGATCATGTCATATTTAGGATGATATCACACAAAAAAGTGCCATATTATTCGGTGGTGAGAGTGGATATCCCTGCCTTGTTCTTGATTGTAGAGGAAGAGATCTCAGTTTTTCCCCATTGAGGATGACATGAGCTGTGGGTCATTCGTATACGGCCTTTATGATGTTGAGGTATGTACCTCTATCCCTACTTTGTTGAGGGTATTTATTAAGAATGGATGTTGTACTCTGTCAAATGATTTTTCTGCATCTATTGAGAGGACCATATGGTTCTTATCATTTCTTTGATTAATGTGGGATAGCACACTGATTGATTTGTGAATATTGAACCACCCTTGCACCCCAAGAATAAATCCTACTGGATCATGGTGAATGATTTTTTTAATATACTGTTGGCTTCAATTTGCTAGTATGTTGTTCAGAATTTTTGAATCCATGTTCATTAGGGAAATTTTTCCTGTAATTCTGTTTGTTTAGTGGAGTCTTTGGTTTTGGAATCAAGGTAATGCTGGCTTAGAGATGAGTTTAGAAGTTTTTCTTCCCTTTCTACTTTTTGGAACAGTTTGAGAATGGGTATTAACTCTTTTTAAATGTTTAGTAGAATTCCCCAGTGAAGCTATCTGGTCCTAGACTTTTGTGGGGTTTTTTGGGGGGAGATTTTGGAGTACTGATTCAATTTCTTTGCTGATTATCGTTCTGTTCAAGTTTTCTATTTCTTCCTGTTTTATATTCTGGATCAGGCATATTATTTATGTCTGTATTTCACCAATGTGTGTAATGCTAGCTACAAGAACTTAACCTGTTTAAGGAAGTTTCCTTCTATTCTTGTGTTTGAGTTTATTTTTTTAATTTATTTTATGAAAAAATGGTGTTAAACTTTTAAATAGTATTTCTGAATGCATTGAGGTAGTCATATGTCTTTATTTTCTTTTATTCTGTAATTATTATGGATTATATTAATGGATTTTCAAATGTTAAATCTTAACTTATTTTCTTTTTTATATTTTCTTGGTGATATTTGCATCTACATCTTTTTCATTTCTTGGAATATCTTCATTTGGTATAATGGTAATGAGCTTTATAAAATTACTTAGAGAATACTTCCTTTTTCTCGATTATTCTAAAAGTGTTTGCATAGGAATGGCATTACTTTTTCTTCCTCAGTTTTTTTATAGAATTTACTGCCATAGCCATCTTGACCTAGTGTTTTCTTTTTTTTTTAATTTTTTTTTAATGTTTATTTATTTTTGAGAGAGAGAGGCAGAGTGCGAGCCGGGTAGGGACAGAGAGAGAGGGAGACACAGAATCAGAAGTAGGCTCCAAGCTCTGAGCTGTCAGCACAGAGCCTGACACGGGCTTGAACCTATGAACCATGAGATCATGACCTAAGCCAAAGTCGGACACTTAGCCGACTGAGCCAACCAGGCACCCCGGCCTAGAATTTTCTTCATGGAAAGATTTTATTAAGAATAATTTCTTTTAAAACAGCTATTCAAAGTTCTTATTTCTTTTTAAGTCAGTTTGGGTTTTTTGAGTGTGTATTTCAAGGAACCTATCTAAATAAATTGTCAGATTTATTGAAATAAAATTGTTCATAATAGTTTTTTATGATCCTATTAAAGTATACCAGTCCATTGTGACATTGTCACTCTCATTATTGGTATTGCTTGTTTGTATCTTGTTTCTTTTTATCTTTATCAGACTAGCTAATAGTTTATAAATTTTATTAATTATGAAAAATAACTTCAGATTTTTGATATTTTTCTTTAGCTGTTCATTTTCTATATCACTTATTGGTTTTATTATCGTTTTATTACCTATTTTTTTCAAAAATCCTTAGAGATAATTTAATTTTGCTCTTCTTTTACTTTTCTTTTTTCCATAATGAAAGGACATTTCACTGTTCTCTTTTTTTTTTTTAATGTTTATTTATCTTTTGAGACCGAGAGAGGGGGGCACAGTGAGGGAGGGGCAGAGAGAGACAGGGAGACACAGAATCCAAAACAGCTTCCAGACTCTGAGCTGTCAGCACAGAGCCCAATGCAGGGCTTGAACCCATAAGCCCCAAGATCATGACCTGAGCCGAAACTAGACACTCAACCAACTCAGCCACCCAGGCGCCCCTTGCTCTTCTTTTTCTACTGTCTAAAGTAGATGATACGACTATTGATAGGCCTCTCTTCTCCTCTAACACAAGAGTTTAAAACTATCAATTTTCCTCTGATCACATATAGCTGTATCTCAGAAATTTTGATATATTATGTTCTTATTGTCATTCAGTTAAAAATATTTCCTAGTTTTTGCTATGGATTTCCTTTGTTCCATGAGAAGTATGTGGTTTAATGTCCAAATCTGTGAGAATTTTCAGGTAAATTTATGTTGCTGATTTCCAATTTAATTCCATTGTGTTTAGAAGACATATTCTCTATGCTTTTAATTAATTGAGACTTATATCACATAATGGCCAAACATATCTTCTATGAGAGCGGATATACCATATGCTATATAAAAATGTGTGTTCTGTTCTGTTGTGTGAAATGTTCATTAAATACCTATTATTTCAAGTCAATTGATAAATTTGTTTAAATCTTCTATATACTTACTGATTTTATATCTACTTGTCCTAGGGATTAATGAGAGAGGAGAGGAGTATTGCAATACTCAACCATAATTGCCAATTTGTCTATTTTTTTTTCCAAATTTGTGGGCTTTGCTTCATGTGTTTTGAGCTCTTTATTTAGAGCAATACTTTTAGAATTGCTGTTTATTCCTAATGAATTAATGTGTTTATTGTTATAAATATCATTATTTATCTCTGGTAATATTTTTTTCCTGAATACATATTATCTAATACCACTGTAGCGTTTTCATCCTGTGTTTACCCCTTCTGTAATACATATTATTTTTGCTTTATTTTTAAGCAATTTATATCTTTATATTTAAAGTGGGCTTCTTATAGAAAGCATGAAGTGGATAGATGTTTTATTTTTTCAGTCTGGCAAATTCTGGTTTTTTTAGTTGGAATTTTTGGTTAACTTAATTTTAGTATAATATTGAATACAGATTTATTTAAATCTAACATTTTACCTTTTGTTTCTTTGCATGTCCAAGATATTTTTCTAATTTTCTTCTCCATTTTTATTATAAATTCTTATGATTCTATTTAATCCCTACTATTAACCATTAACTATACCTAATTTAAAGTTACTCCTTTTTCTATGATATATAATATTCATCTTTACTGTATCACAGTCTACCACAAGTAATATTATATCCCATTACCTCTGATATGAATTCTTATAGCAGTATATTTTCACATACCTTCCTTTCTTTGTGCCACTGTTAGAATGCAATTCAAGTGTACAAATGTTATATACTGCATAATACTTTGTTGTTGGTTTCTAATGTTTGTGTTAAGCAATTATATGTCATGTTTCTAAAGTTCTTTTCTACTTATTCTCTTCTTTCCTGGGCTATGATCCAAACCTTTCCCTTGGAACCCTTGGTATCCATCTTCTAAACTCAGGGAGGTTCCCATGCCTTATTTGGGTTCCCCTCCCTGCATCTTTGATTTAGAAGTTGCCTTCTAGCAAATAGTGATAGTAAGTGTAGGGATCTCCTAGATTGTTATCCTTCCAGGGATCACATTCCTGCACTGATTCTCTTCTAAATTCTAAAAACATGCATTTATATACTAGTCTAGTTTTATAATTGTTGACGGTGAATGATTAATTCCATTCCTTATATCACTATGAACAGAAGTGAAACTTCATGATGGCTGTTTTTAGCTACAGTGATAAAGTTAGCAGAAAGTTGAAAGGTAACTTAATAATACACATTGATAAATACTAAATTTATGGAGGTAATTCAATTCTTAAATTCCAAAAGGAAAATATATTACCGTTTAGCATTCTGTGTATTGCCTGGGTACTATGTCTTACATGAAGAACAGCTTTTAATGATGTTCACGGAAAAGCAGGAAGTCATGTGGCCCAACAAAAGAGTGCTCTTGGTAATCACCGTACACACTCATGTAGGTCCTAGGACAACCACTGAGGAAGGCTCTGGATTCAGTTTCCTGTATAACAAGGACAGTCTAGGTTATCTGTATTACCACAACAGCAGAATATGTCTTCAGCTGCTTGAAAACAAAATGTATTTTGTTTCCAAAAAAATGTAAATGTTATGTTAACCTTCAATGGTGTATTACGTTTCCTTGAGTATTTATAGTGCGAGAAGAGAAGTTCTATAAGGGCCTTTTGTAAATTTTTGTTAATGTTGCCTGCTACGAATAATCAGTTCATATACAAATGTCTAACACACAGTAAGTACTTAATGTATATGGTAAATATATGAAAGTGAAAATCAAGAGTAACCGCACATGGCTAAATCTGGCCTTGACTGCAAGCTTGCCTAGTCGAAAGCAACCCCTGCTTCATGATCTATGTACCTTAAATACAGGCATACACATAAAATATATTGATAATTATATATGAAAATTTTAAATTGTCATAGCATTATAGTGGAATCAGTCAAAGAATTTTTGCTTCATAGGAGACCATATATAAACTCCCAACATCCACTTTATATATATATATATATATATATATATATATATATATATATATATATATATATAATTTGCACCAATCATTGTTTTTCAATCATCAACATAACCTTGTGAAATTCTCTATTCCTAGAAGATTATTGTCATCAGATTTCAGCATTAAATTTGATGGAATATGAAAGGCAAATTTCATTCAGTACTTTTCTCCTGCACCTCTTCCAGGAAAGAAAAAAAGAAAAAAAAAAAACCTGGAACAATTAGCAAATCAAATTCGAGGATGACTCCAGTTCAATTACTCTTTTTAATAGTGTGGAATGATGTTTCATGCTACATTTTTTCATGAAAGAGATAACAGAAAAGAAAATTGAACATGACAATTCTACTTTTATGGCAATTACTAAGTGAGAAAAATGTTGCATATAAAAATTCTTATTCTCCTTATTAGAAATTTGAGTCTGAGGCTCCAATGCTGGCTCCTCTTTTGAAATTATTCCTTGGGTCATCTCCAAGATAAGATAAAAGAATGTTATAAATTAACTCCTATTGCCAGTGTTTGTAACATGAAATACTCTATAAAATGATTTCTTTAATGTAATATATTAATAAAACTAGATTCTATCCATACATATACAATTATTAGTATTGAGAGGGAAAAAAGCAAACCAACTCAACAATGTAAACTTCTCTTCTTTAATTAATTAAGTAAAAATTATACCTATATTTACTTTAACCTGTTCATTTCACTCATATCAGTTATTAAAAGTGAAAGATTAAAAGCATGGAAATGGTGGGGTGCCTGAGGGGCTCAGTCAGTTAAACATCTGATTCTTGGTTTAGGCTCAGGTCATGATCTTGTGGTTCATGAGTTTGAGTCCCACGTCGGGCTGTCTGCCGTCAGCAAAGAGCCTGCTTTGGATCCTCTGTCCCCCTCTCTCTCTGCTCCTGCCCCACTTGCACTCTCTTTCTCTCTCAGAAATAAGTATATGTTAAAAGAAAAAACATTTAAAATGGTATTATATTAACATGATAATATAGTAAGGGTACACCAATAAAAATGTGCTGCATTTTATCCAGATTCATTAGAGATTCAGCTTCTAAAATAATACTTGAAACAGTTTCTATAATGAGGCACAAAGAAGAAAGTCAAAAGAATTACATTTGTCTCAGTCATTTTTGTTTTAAAAGACTTAATTTACTCAAAAGTAAAATAAGAATAAAATATCTATTTACTGAATATATTTATAGATACTTGTGATTATAAAATTAAGTTACATTCATCAAAGTGTTTCAGTGGTTGTGAAAAAATACATATGTAGCATTTGACTTTAAGTATTGTTAGTAAACTCTATAACCCAAGTACAGAATCTCTGAAAAAATTTTGTTCAAATTCGAAGAAAAACATTTTAATACATTTGAAATCAGTCTCATATTTTGCTGGACTTTGAAAAAATTTAACTGCTTAACTGTTATTCATGGTAATTCTCTATATTTTGCTATTTTACTTTTAAATATTCTCCATCTGTTAGCAATGAAAAATGACTATTATTTTCTGTATACTTGGGAAAGCCTGGTTTTCTCTAATGTACATCTTTCTAGAAATACATGAAAAAGTATTAATCCTTGAGTTTTTGTAAAGTTGTCACTACTAAACTTACACACAAAATTAATCACAATTTGACGATCTCTATTCATTTTACCACGTTTCATGAAATATGGTCAGTAATCTAACAGAAAGATCTAGAAATATTACTGGAATAAGTGTTCTTTATATACAGTCAATAATCAATAATATTTTCATCTTAAGAAAGTTTTAAAAGGAAGGAAGATGACAATACGCAAAGCTATTCCTTTTCGTTTTATTGAATTACCACATACATACTAAAGTGCATAAATTATAATTGTATATACAACATAGTGCATTTTGAGAGTGAACACATTCATGTAATGAGCACTTAGATCATGAATGAGAACATTGCCCGCATTCCAAACTCCTTCTCCTACCTCTACTTAATCACCACCTATGTATACGTGATCACCTTCCTAGTGTCTAAAATGATGCATTATCTTTGCCTCCTGAAAAGAATATACAAAGAAATCATACAGACAGGACACTTTATTTTATTTTTAAATGTTTATTTATTTTTGAGAGAGAGCGAGAAGGGGAGGGGCAGAGAGAGAGGGAGAAAAAGAATCTGATGTGTGCTCCAGGTTCTGAGCTGTCAGCACAGAGCCCTAGGCGGGGGTCGAACCCAGGAACCACAAGATACTGACCTGAGCCAAAGTAGGATGCTTAACCAACTGAGCCACCCAGGCACCCCCAGACAGAACGTTTTAATATCTGGCTTCTTTTAGTTAACATTTTGTTTGTGAGCTTCATCCAGGGTATTATTAAAATTTTGATTTCTAAATTCTCAATGCCATATGACAATGCATTAATTTACCGCAATTTAATTATCCATTCAGCTTTTGATGAATATTTGAACCGATCTTTTTAGTTACTGTTATGAACATCACTGATAATGAAGATCCTTGTGTATGTGGTTTGAAGAATGTATACACATATTTGTACTGCCAAACCATTTTCTAGAGTTTGCTCATAAAACATTTATTAAATATTATCATACTGAGGCTACTTTCAGTTAGATTCTCTTTTTGTCTTTTTCAAATCACACAGAGACCATGAATGAATCCTTAAAATCTAAGCATGAGGCAGTTCATGACTATGAATTATGAGGGATAGGGGCTGCTCTTTTATTTCTCCCCTCTTTCCAGTGCCAAGTTTGAAACAGTTCTGTTGAAACTTCATTCTGGGGGGGGGGGAGAGTTCTTTTCCCATTAGTCCTTACAAGAAAGGTGTAGCTCCATGAGGATCTAGATTTAGAAAGTTTATATCACTAGATTTCTATTTGGTTATGGCTTGTTCTTTATCATTTGATCCTCTGAATTCCACAGAACATGAAAGTATATTTTCCAAGTTTCAGATGGAATTGTTTATATCAAAGTTAACTCTGATATTTGCATACTTCCTAGTGTTTCCTTCTATTTTGAAGAATGGTTCATATATATATATATATATATATATATATACACACACACACACACACACACACACACATATATATACATACACATATATATGCATATGTGATATATATGTGATATCTGTATGCATATTTTATCTATATGTTATATATTTAACAAATATATGAGGTATATATATATGTATATATATATTGTATATAGTATGTATTCTGTATAACATATATATTACATATACCAGCATAATGATTTACTGCAACATTTTGTTGTTTTATATTTTCATTGTATGTCAAATATTTTATGTGCTAAGTTCTTTGGTCAGGAGGCTCCCTCTGAGTGTCTAGCCGATCATACTCCCTGATTTGTAAATCAAGGATTTTTTTAGGGTAGTTTATTAACAAGTGGAAGTGGCCACTTCTTTGGGAGGGAATTCCTGACCCCTCCATTGAAGTCTCATTACTTCTTTAAACTCTCTTTCTCATAATACTATTTTATTTTCTTCATACAGTTATTTGTTTGTTTGTTTGCCACATTGTTTTTCCATTTGTTTGTTTTTCCATTACATTGTGAACCCAATTATGGAACTAATTTTTATGCATATGTTAGTATTTTCTTCAACCCCAGAACTTATTTTATTATTTTATTGTATGGCACATAAAAATAATTTTTGAAAGTGTGAATAAACAAATCAGGTCATCGCCTAAGACTGGAAATTTAAAAATACAGTCCATATTTTAAAAAAAAGAAAAAATAGTTCACCAGTGAATGCGATCACTTTGTAGGGCGGCTACCATGTGGTTATACAGATGTTCTTGTCTTCTTCTTATATGTAAGTAATGAGAGATACAAAAAACTCATTACAAAGCTGAAGATGAAATTTTAAAATAGAAAGGAAAATTTTAAAATGAGTTTTTCCATGGGTGTCTAAAAATGCTAATGTGCCTACTAAAATGATATACCTGATAAAATGATAAACTGGTATCATATTCAGTCTTTATGCTCAGGAAGAAAATGAGAGTAGTGGAATGTAATCACATCTGAAAGTACTGTAATTTGTTCTTAAATTCTTTTAAAAGATAATAAGAACAGCCTTACAAACTGCAAAAACCCTGTAAAAGGACTCAAAGCTTTATTACTTCAGATTGATCATTTATCCCCTAATCAAAAGTATATAGCAATAGCCCAGGAGGGATAGAACTAATGATAACATTTTGCAAACGTTTTATGAGCAAGCAACTTGATCACCAAAATTAAACCTACTTGTAAAAGGAAATTGATAAACGGGTTTAGCAATACTATGTCGTTTTGTCCAGTTACATAAATTCTTCCCTGATTGACAAATGAAATTCTCATGCCAAAAGGTACAGTACATTATTGTTACTTTATTTTATGCTTTGCTTACCTATAAAATTGCTACACAGCCCTAAGCAAAACAATGAAAAAAGTGAAATTTCTTACTGGCCTATTCTTGACTTCCATTTGAATGATTTTCTTATTTTCTGCTTACTATGTAACCAAATAGGCGTAACTATTTTCCAGGAAAACACTATTTACAGAAAGAAGTTACTGCCCTGCTAGACCAAGTTTGACTCTCCCCGCTTTAGCATCTACGTATAATTAATAAGAATTAAAATAGAATTTGATCTGATTTTCTATGTTTTTTGTCTTTATTTACTTTTGCAAACATTGGTGTCATAAACATCTTTCTAAGATGAATCTTTGCTTTCATATAATTATCACGTGCAAGTATGGATCTAGAATTAAGCTAGCAGGATCAAATTGCATACACCTTTGAAAAATATACTGTTCTGCTGGAGCACTGGGGTGGTTCAGTCAGTTAAGTGTCTGACTCTTGATTTAGGCTCAGGTCATGATGTCAAGGTTCATGAGTTTGAGTCCTGTGTCAGTTTCTGCATTGTCTGTGTAAAGCCTGTTTGGAATTCTCTCTCTCTCTCTCCCTCTATCTCTGCCCCTCCCCACTCACGCGTGCCTGTGCAAGCAATAGACTTTAAAATACTGCTTTCCTTAAAGATAGAAACAAATTATACTACCCCTTACAATGTGGGAAAATACACATTTTGCTATAGCATCGCCAACTCTGTTTTGCTCATCTTTTATAGTCATTGACACAGTGATATCACATTTTCTTTGTATGACTAAAATTTGCTCCAACCTGAACTGAAGCAAAATCTGTTTTGAGATTACCTACTCCTTTGGGAATGAATTAGCATTCTTGATATCATCTAAGCAATTTTTTTACACACTTCCATGAATTTAAGGAGTCCTCTGTAAAACCACTCAAATGACTATAGGAGAGGCTATCAGTGCCCCAAACATAACCTGCTGGCCTTTCCCAAAGATCTCCTTGGTTTCCATAAGCACGAACAGGTCCTTGCACCTTTCTGTCAGTAGTTCTGTCCAGGCTACAGAATTGCCTTTAGTTTTCTTGTCTCCTTAGGCTTCTATTGGCTCGGATAGTTTCTCAAACTTTATTTTTTTAATGTTTATTTATTTTTGAGAAAGAGAGAAAGAGAGAAAGAGAGAAAATAAATAAATGTTTACTTATTTTTGAGAGTCAGAGAGAGAGGGGGACAGAAGATATGTGTTGACAGCAGAGAGTGAGATGCAGGGCTGGAACTCATTAACCTTGAGATCATGACCTGAGTTGAAGTCTGACACTTAACAGACTGAGCCACCCAGGTGTCCCAGCCTTTCCTTAAACTGGATGATCCTGATGGTGTCTAAGAATACTGGTGAGGAAGGTTGTAGGAAGCTCCTGTTTTGGAAGCAATGTGATTCTTTTCTCATGATTACATTAAGGCTTGGGTTTCTGGGGGAAAGATCACAGAGGCAAAGTGCCAGTTTTATCAGATATGATAATATCAAGGGTACACACTACCATCAAGAGATCTGAGTGTTGATGCTGAACTTGACCACCTGGAGGAAGTAGTGTTTGTCAAGTCTTTCTTCTGTAATGTTACTTTTTTTCCCCTTTCCTTCCACATGGTGCTCTGTGGAAGGAAATCACTATATGTAGTGCAAGCTTAATGAATAGGGATTTTTGCCCTCCTTCCGTTCGGATGGAGTATCTACGTACATTACTTGGAATTCTTTTGTACAAGAGATGTGGCTCTTCTCCTTCATTTACAAATTTATTCACTTATTGTTATTAGTATGCACTTATGAATATTTATCTAAAGTGTGCTTGACATAACTCACTAATACATTTTTAATATCAGCAAAGTTTTATTGCCTTAAGATATCAAATTAAAATGCAGGTTTTTGGGGGTACCTGGGTGACTCAGTCAGTTAAGCATCCAACTTTGGCTCAGGTCACGATCTCACCATTCCCAAGTTTGAACCCCACATCAGGCTCTGTGCTGACAGCTCAGAGTCTGGATCCTGTTTCAGATTCTGTGTCTCCTTTTCTCTCCACCCCTCCCCCACTCATGCTCTGTCTCTCTCTCTCTCTCTTAAAAATAAACATTAAAATGCAAGTTTTTTAATTTAAGAATTTTATTAATATACAGGTTCTGTAGTATATACTTATATATTTGACAGTAGCTATTTAAACTAATATTACATAAGTTAATTAATGAGCAATGTTTTTAAAGAATTTAAATGCATAAAGAATTTTTAGTCACCAGAAAACAATTGTTATCTTTGTGACCTTATCTATATGTAAATGTTAGCTCTTCATAACATTTAAATTTAAAAGGTAAAATAGTTGTATTAAACAGACATTATCATAAATATATTTTGAAAGATTGCAGTTAGAATCTACAATTTAAAATTTTAAGTGCTATCTACTATTATTTGCTTGACTCTATATATATGCATACAAATAAAAGGCACATATATTAAGGTGTATGTTGATTTGTTTTCCTAAAAGAAGGAAGTGTATAGAGTGGAGAATACTTTATAATATTTGGGTAGGCATTTTCTTGTCATAAAGAAACAGAGAAGTTATTTTTTTTCTTTATATTTTCCTAGATGGGAGAGGTTTCTTAAAGGTTTCAAATGTACTTTATTTCTTCAATCATGCCATATTTTAATGGGTACACAGTGCTTTTACTTGGCATCAATTATGAGTTGGTTTCTAAACAATTCAATATTACACCAGCTGGTATGATTGATTGCTGATCTCTCCATTCCTTCGGGGTGACTCTGCCAACCAGGGACAGATTTTATTCTATTCCAATTTGTGTTGCCATATACGCCCACATAGCAACACAGAAAGTGGCTCCCCTAGCTGATACAGCATGACCATATTTGTCATGGAAATCAGGTGTCCATTTCTGGTGACTCTGCCTTGCCTTTGTTTGCTGAATGCTTTGTAACTTGGAGGTGACTTAGAACATTTCTGGCCACAGGAAACTCAGTGAAGCTGAAGACAGAATGGTGGCACCTGCAGCTGCTGATTGGTTACAACTCCATGCCAAGGCCCCTGCAAAGAGTTGGATGGCAGAGATATTGCCCCACTCAACTCAAAGTTGCACTCTTCAAAGGGTCATTTACCTGTTGTCTTGTTCTTGCACTAATTAATAGAGAAGTCAGAAAAGCAAGAAAAAAATAACCCAATGTTTTCCACAACTAAAGAGAAGCTGAAATTCCTTGTGTCTGTGTACTTATTTGACTTTACATATGGATTATCCTCTGCATGCATTATCCCATAAGACCTTCTAAGTGTTTTTGAAACTGTTACAGGTAAGGTCTCATTGTATGTACCATACTGTCAACAGGGAATTCCTCACTCCCGGCTATAATATTGTTAGTTGCTGCAATAAACTAATTGACCTATTCAGTATTATCATTGTCTGGTGATTTCTGCTCTTCTCTAACACTAGCTCGAATGTCCTGCAATGAATTAGAAGCTGCAGACCAGATATTCTAGAAGGAAAATCAAGATGTATCATTTTTAAAAACTTTATTTTCTGATAAACATATGGTGAAGGTCTTTTACCTTTTTTCCTAATCTGCAATCTTTAATTTTGCAGGTTTCAGGTATACGTTTACAACGGTCTCAGCTTAGAAAAGCCACTCTTGTCTGTTGATCCAGGGCATTGGATTAAATTTTCTTAGTTCTAACTACAACACCCTTGTGAAAAATCAAACCATACTTTGCAAACAGTGTCACTGTTAGAATTTATAACGATTCTGTTGAAATATTATATATAGATGAACTTGTTTGCAAAACTACTCAGAATGGTTGCCAGACATTTTCTACTCATTTTGTTTTCATGTGGATATCATTGCCTGCATAGATCAATATGTATCATCTGTCTTTCAAACCAGGGTATAATTACATAAATGGGGTGTATAAAACTGAAGATGATAGAAGGATTATAGTTAAAGATAAATTGCATTTACTTAAGTACTTTAAGACATCTGTTAAGGAAACCACAAAGGTTTCATTTTATTTTTCTTTCATTTTTAAAAATGTATATTTTGAGATAATTTTATGTTTACAGAAGAGTTGAAAAATAGTCGAGTGTTCCATATGCCCTTCCCACAGCTTATATTTCCTCTTACATAACCATGGTAAAATTATAACTAAGAAATGATCATTTACACATTCTATGAAGTAAAAAAAAAAAAAAAAAAAAAGACAATTTTGATTTCACTGGCTTTCCCAACATTCTTTTTCTTTTCCTGGATCCAATCTAGGAGACCATTGGACAAAGGTTGTATTTTATATATGGAAATGGTGTCTGTAAAGTTCTCCCCCAAATTTAAACTTGTACTTGTTCCATACCTTGGAGACTATCTGTCCTATAGGTTTGAAGAATTTTATTCTCTGAAAAGCCAAGGACCCTCACAAAATTTAGAATCTTGAAGAAAGAAGGCTATCCCAAATATTTAAATCAGTGGGTACTTGTTTTTTGGTTGAAAAGTGGGCCAGGTGAGAAGGACAGCAAAAAGAAAAATATATAATGACACTACAGAAGAAATCCAAAATTCAGCCCTGAGGTATTATATCTCCATAAAAAAGTTATTTCTCTGCCCTTGGTTTGTTTAACAGCTACACATGACCTTTGGTATTTATTTTGAACATAAGTCATGATATTTAATTCTTTTAGTTAATGAATTTTATATATCTATAACTCAGAGTCTATATAAATAAAAAAATGGCAAATAAAGTATGTATACTAGAAAAGCTTAAGTTTGAATAAAAATTCTCCCACTGAAGCTGAGTCATTCTTATAATAATGATAATGATGAGAATTTTCCTGGAAAATATGCATAATACAGCAAATAATCTGAAGAAAAATGCCAATCTGTGCACAAATATTACTCACAGTGTCAGTTGTCACCATTTTATAAATATACAAGCTTACATCTACACAGTGGAAAATGTAAAAGCAAATTGACTCTAACCTAAATTCAAATGACATTAGCACAAACACATAAATCTTTAAAATTTACCTATTTTAAAAAGGGGGCTTTGAAAAGTGTTCCAGTTCTAGAATGTGGCATAACTTTGTGGTCTAACCGCATTAGTTGATCCTCTGGAAACTGAATTAGCATTCTTGAAAGAATGCTCAATTTTCAGATGCGCTTTAATGAGCTGAATAGATGTTCTTGGAAATCCATTCAACAAAATGTCCATTTTAGGAAGAATCTTTAAAGATCTCTAAACAGACTTGCAAGGAATCTAATGATCTTCAACCAGATTTTTTTTTAATGCAGCCTAACAGCTGGTTACATAAAGTCGTTTTACCTCCGCTATAAATATCTCTGCCAAAAAGTGATCTTTGAATTAGCTAGACAAGATGACTCTTCTCTTGCAGCAAATTTGAAATAAAATTTTGATTCATGATCAAAATTAATTAAGCCTTGATTATCTTATTATGTATTTCGCTTCTACTGAAAATTAAGTATCTAAATCTTCTGCCTATATATGCTTTACAATATTATTTCCAAATTGTCATTTGTTTCTAAACTTTATTTTATAGGCTTTCCCTTCATAACATTTTTAATTCATTGCTTTATATCAATTAAAATTGCTAAAGCTATGTAGTTCCTGTTGTGCTTACAAAAATAAAAATAACAACAAAATACTCTTTGTTATCTAAATTGAATTAATGTAGACTATTTCTTTAAAAATGGGGCAAACTGGGGCGCTGGGGTGGCTCAGTTGGTTAAGCATCCGACTTCAGCTGAGGTTACGATCTCACGGTCTGTGAGTTCGAGCCCCGCGTCGGGCTCTGGGCTGATGGCTCAGAGCCTGGAGCCTGCTTCGGATTCTGTGTCTCCCTCTCTCTCTGCCCCTCCCCCATTCGTGCTCTGTCTCTCTCTGTCTCAAAAATAAATAAACGTTAAAAAAAATTAAAAAATAAAGTAAAAATAGGGCAAACTAACAAAATGAATAAAACACAACCTTTCTCCCCAAAGTGTGAATATTTGTTTTTCCATTAAATAATGCATATATTCATTGGTGTGTGATAAGGCTTCTCAGATAATAATGATGATTACAAAGACAACATAATTAAATAAGGTAACAATTTCTTCTTAGAAGATGATGTAAACTATACCAAAAGTCATCCACCATCAATAAGACTAAAATACATTTTTTTAAAAAAAAATTTGAGAAAGTGTTATTCAAAATCAGAATCTTCAAATTCTCTCAGTTGATCTTGTGGAATGGAATATTAATTTCAAACCAACTTTAAAAAAGAAGAAGAGTAGTGAAAGAAAAAGAAAGAACAAGTAACTATTTTGAAATGTTCATATATCATGCAGGATAAAAAAATTGTACTGGTACAGAATAAAACTATCATAAAATACTGAAAATAAAGGTCTTCTACATGTAAATTTTTTTTTACATTTTTATAGACTTTTTAAAACTTTTTTTAAAGATTTTTTGTTAAGTAAGCTCTACACCCAATATGGGGCTCAAACTTACAACTCTGAGACCAAGAGTTATGCTCTACTGACTGAGCCAGTCAGGTGCTACGTAAATATTTTGCCTCTTAGAAAATATATATCAGATATAATTTTCCATAATTTAATGCTTCTTAGAAAGAAGCATTTAATGAATACATGGCATTATGCAAGAAATTCGATTTCCTGATATAGCAATATTATAGGTGGGTTAAGGGTTACATACTTCTATTAAAAATATATATATTTCTACCATGTTGTTCAGAGATTGAGAACTGTTTCCCTCCCTCATTTGTCTAATAGTTGTTTCTCCTATCAGGCTGTTTGCTCTCTTCTCTCTCTTCTACACTTTTCCAACATCTCCCTGCATTTATCTGTTCTTGTCTTTGTCAAAGATACACCTCATTTTAAGAAGAGCATTTAAAGACCTTTAACAGATATGCAAGGAATCTGATTATTTGTAAACCCACACCCTTTTTGTTGTTGTTGTTATTGTTGTTGTTGTTGTTATTGTCGGCAAAGGGAACCAAGCTCAAAGGTTGATTGAAATGTCTCTTTTTCATCAAATTTTTCTTCTTTCATCATGCTTCTCCCTTTTCATTTTCCTCCTCTCACTTTCTAAGCCCTATGAAATTGTGTTCTTTTTTTTCTTATAACAATTACAACTTTATGCTATTCTGTGAGGTCAAGGGTATGAAGCTTGAAATTTGCAATTTCTGATATTATGTTATTCTTTACATTATCACAATTTATTTTGTGTATGTAGAAAAGCTATTGATTTTTAGAGCATATTACGTTTCCAGCCATCTCGTAAATCTTTCAGTAGCTATGTTGTGCTTCAAAATATTGTCTTGCAAGGTTTTTTTAGTAATGATAAGATCTCAAAATAAAACAATGACTGCTTTTTAAGTTATTTGTGAAAGCCTCCTGTTTGCTTTCATCACCTAGACCTTGCAGATGAATGTTAAGTAGCCATATAGTAGCAGACATTCTTAAATTGTTAGAGATGTTAATGATAAAGCCACCCCCTTATTGCTTCTAGGATTTCAAAAAAATCTGCTGTCCCCAGAAGTTTGTCCTTCAGAGAAATATGGCTTCCTTTCAGAGGAATAAGAGGTCAAGTGAGAGCCTTAGAATAAGATTGCCACATATAATCTCTGTCTCCATGTATAGGTAGATGCTAAGAAAAGGCCAGAAAGACCATCCGATACTCCACCCCAACCAAACTCACAGCCTTCCATCACCATCTGCCTTGAAGACCCATAGCAGGAATCTGATGTGCTACTTACCTGCTTCTTCATTCACGCAAGAATCAGCTTTTCTCATTCACTCCAATCTAATCACCATACACTCAGCACAGTCCATCTCCCATCCAGTTTCCTTTCCCCACTTCTGAAAACTTTCCCTCAGTCCTGGAAATCCATGAGTAATCACCAGAGAATAATTAAATGAGGCAACCTTTCTCTTAACCTTTAGTCTGAATAAAACCTCTCTTTTGTTGGGATCATTTTATACCCTGTAGATATATTCTCCATTCCTTGTATTTACTGGAACTGAGGGTAAATAAGTACTCTTGGTTTCACATAACCACTATCTGGAAGACTTTAAAAATTACAAGGATGTGCCCAGACTAAAATCATCAGGATTGCTAGGGATGGGTTTTAAACATTAGCATTTATTCAGCTTTCTGAGTGATTACACTGTGTGGGTGTATTTGAAAACTGCTGTCTAGCTTCTTATTTCCATTTAAAATTCATCCTCATTCCCCTGTCCCTAAAGCGCCCCACTTTTATTTTAGTTGCATAACTTTATACAGCTACTCTGCTACTTGTCCTTTCTATTCAAATCACTACTTCTCATCTGGACATTTTTCTACTTTTCTCTTAAGGTTTCGTCTCCAGGATCACTCTCACTCTGTATAGCCTTATTATTTCTTCATACTTGTTAATTTAATATCTATGTTGATGACTCTAATAAGGCTTTGTCTTCCCCTTCACTTGAATTTCTCTTCTCTAAAGTTCTCGTCCTTCACTCCAGTTCAGCCACCCATTATCATGGTCATTTCTAGCTTTTCATTAGCAATAACAATAATTTCTCCATAACTTTAATTTCAATTACTGCACTTTTTAACCTCATGCTTTGGTGTTCCCAATGCTTTTTCTGTGGTATCCCAACATGAACAGTCTAGTTTTTCTTAAATGATCTCTGTTGATCTGAACACTTTATTGTATAACTCAACTACTTCATCACCAGGGAATACATGAAAATAGAGACAAGAAAGGAGTCCAAGAAATTAGCCTTGGGTCATTCTAACATTTCCAGTAAGGGAATTAAAGGGATAATCACTAGAAGAAAGAGAATCAGAGATGGAGATGGAGAAAGAGAGAGAGAGAGAGAGAGAGAGAGAGAGAGAGAGACATCCAGTAAAAACCCCAAGATAAGTCAAGTAAAGAAAATATTTGATGCAGGAAAAAGTGATTCTCAGTAGCTGCTGATAGGCTAAGCAAGATGAAAGCTTAGAAATAAACATTGGGTTTGGTGATCTGAAAGTAAATGCTTCTGAAAAAATATTTATGTAAACTTGTGATTGGAATGAGTCTATTAGTGACTACGGGTGTAAAATTTGGAGACAGTATAGATAACTCAGTTGAGACTGTCTGAAGATCTTTTTATGTTGATGAGAATGACTTTATGTCTGGGAACAAGAATTCCTGTCCCCTCAAAGGTCCTTCTGGATAGACTAAGAATCAAACTGATGTGAGTCAGATAAACAAATTTAATAGGAATATATACAGGGAATCCACACAGGCATGTAAATTCCAAAGACAGTCGAGCAAAAGGAGGTAGGTATGCCATTTTGATGTAAGGAGAAATTGGTGGGGAGTTGGGATTTCAGAGGAAAGGGATGACATACAAATGGGTCACTCAGATAAAATTTATCTCTGTTAATAACTCTGTTATTAACCCATATTCTGGTAAAGGCCCCCAATTCAGATTCTTCTACGTGGTTAAGGGAGAGACAAAAGTTTCTCTTGAGTCTGAAGAGTCTTAAGTGACTTCAGCTCAAAATATTCCACATGCTATATAAAGTGGCACATTTGTGGGGAGGGCTGTCCTGAATCCCCTCACTTGGTAGGAGGGGGAATTTCTGGAGCAGTATCCTATATTAAGTAAGGGAGATAAGAGATAAGAGATTATCTCTTATTAAGAGATAAGATTTGTAGATGATCTTAGAGGACACTGGATATTTAGCAACAGTTTCTATCTTAATAAATTTGACACCAAATTCATTATCTTTCTTTTAATGAGTTCTTCCTATATCCCTCCAATAATTCTTAGGAAGTGCCTGGAGACATCTTTGAGTCCTCTTTCCCTCACCTTCCAAATATAATTCATCCACAAGTCATCTTAGCTCCAATTAAAAATATATTAAGAATAAAACTATTTCTCTCCACCTGCACTACTATTATCCCGATTCAAGATGTCGCCAACTCTAGCCTGGATTGTGATAGTGTTTTACCTGGTCTTTCTGCTTCCCCACATAAATTCTAGTCTCAGAAGAGCAGCCAAGTGATCCAGGTTAACAATGGGTTACATAATCTTGCTTCTATGCTTCAAACACTTTAATGTTTTAGGGGATTTTTTTAGCTTCAGAGTGGAAGCCGAAGGCCTTACACTGAACCCTTAATGCCTTTTATAATTTGTCCACAATCCATTTTCTATGTGTGCTCACTCATTTCCAGTCACACTGACTTTCTTGATGTTTTTTGAGTTCACCAGGCAGATTTATACCTGCTTCAGGGTCTTTCTCATATTTTTCTCCCTGTCCAGAAAGCCTTTGATGAAACAATTCAATCTATCGTTTTCTTCAAGTCATTTCCAAAATGTCGCATCCTCAGGAGCATTTTTGTACTGCCCAATTTAAAATGGTACTCTATACCCCTTATGCCCTTCTATCATTTACCTTTCTTAATGGCAAATATCTCTTTCTAACATAATATTTACTTTAAAAAATTTATTTCCTGTTTTCTATCTGCCTCATACCCAGTAAGATGTAAGCCCTATTAGGACATAAATTTTATCAGATTACTTTTTCTTTTTTCATGGCTGTAACTTAAGCCTTTAGGTGCAATGCTACTGTCATATCTTTACAAAACTAGTTGCTGTAATAAAACTCGTGTCACATGAAAATCAATGTGCAACAGGGAATAAGAGTGACAGTGTCTAATTGGATTCTGATGTTCACCAAACATGTGCTAAGGATTTAGGCATTATATTTATTAAGTTGCCTCGGCATAACAAAATACTACACGGAGCTATTAGGTATTTATTTTGGTGTAAGTGTGCCATTAAAAAGTTAACATGACACTAAGAAGTCTCTGTGCTCTGGGCACCTGGGTGGCTCAGTCTGTTAAGCATTGGACTCCAGGTCATCATCTCTTGGTTCATGAGTTCAAGCTCCACATTGGGCTGCATGCTAACAGCTCAGAGCCTGGAGCCTGCTTCTGATTCTATGTCTCCTTCTCTCTCTGTCCTTTCCCCACTAGCACTCTCTTTCTCAAAAATAAATAAACATTAAAAAAAAAGATAGAAAGAAAAGAAATCGCTGTGCTCTAAGAGCTCTGAAACTCTGATGCTACCGAAGAAATTAATTGTTAGTCAGCCTGGTCAGCCATAGGTTTGGAAGAATTTCTAATGACCTGATTCTGACAGAAATCCCAAAATTCTGCTTCTGGCACCTTGTTTTATGTGTCCGATGAACCTTACATTCTAGGTGCAGTGAGTGCAGAACTGGGACTTCATCAAGTCAGTGAAAAGACTGTACAAACACACTTATTCTCTGCTAATAATTATTTGTATAATAAATATCAAGACTTCCTGAATGTGACACATGTCCAAATTAGTTTAAATAAGTGTACAGCATCTGATTGAAATCTAATCATCCTTAGGAAAACAACTAAAATATTCCTTCTGTAAGTAGCAAGCTATCTCTATTAATATTTCATAGAATATTGCACTTTCTACATTTAGCAATTATAGGAATGGAAGCTTTATGAATTTAGTATCTGGCATCAAAATTCCTTTTCAAAATGGAAGTTCTTTATTGGAATATTTTGTAAACTCAGATTGTTATTGTGAACTCAGAGATCCAGCTCATAAATTAATGCTTTTGCATATGAAAAATTAGAATACAACATTTTTGGGTTTTTTGTTTTGTTTTGTTTTGTTTTCTGTGATGGAAGGGGAAAGAAAAGAGAAAAAGATAATTGATGAGTATATGAAATGGGGCAAAGGACAACGAATTGCATGTGTGTTTGAGAAAAAAAAAAGAAATGGAAGTGAAATGGTCAATGATGGATATTCACGGGTGGAGAATCTCAAATGTATCTTAAGAATCATAATGCTGAAGGTATTTGCATGGATGTCATCTACAACACTTTTCCATATATGTACAAATATGAAATCAATTATGTTTTATTCACAAAGGCTCTAAAACTTTTGGGCTCAAGAGTGCCTGGGTGACTCAGTCAGTTAAGACTGAGTCAGACTTTGGTTCATGTCACAATCTTATGGTTTGTGAGTTGAAGCCCCTTGTCAGGCTCAGTGCAGATAGCTAAGAGCCTGGAGCCTTCTTAAGATGGAGTCTGTCTCTCTCTTTCTGTCTCTGTCTGTCTGTCTGTCTCTCTCTCTCTGCCCCTCTCCCACTCATGCCCTCTCTCTCTCTCTCTCCCCCCCCAAATAAATAAACATCAAAAAATTTTTGGTTTGTGTTTATTTTCTTCTCTTTATTCCTTTATATTTAATGAGAATATTGAGTAAAGGAAAGGTTTTTCTTTTGTGTGCACCAGATACTGAAACATTAGTCCAGATATAGAAGGGAAAACTGATACCATTGGTAGTTTTAAATTCAAAGAAATCTTAGTTGAATTTCTCTAGATTGAAATCTTAGTTGAATTTTTCTAGATTGAAATGGTTGAAAGGTATAAATGAAATCAGGGTTACATAATTTTCACAGTATGCAATCATAAATATGCCATATGATATTCAATCAATTGTATTTCATTAGAAACTCTAATTCCATGAAAAATTTGCATGTGTCTGTTTGGCCCATCATTTTAACCTTAGCAACTATCACTCTGTCTGACACATTGAAAGAATTAAATTAAATTAAATGAATTTTGAATGGTGTCAATAATTTTTGTGGAGTTGTCAAGCTTGACACTTGATACTATTTATAGACTTGTTATAGTACAACAGATGGATACAGTGTAAGCCAATTTCTCATATTTAAAATACAGTAAGAGTTCTTGATAGCCCCAGACTATGATTTATTAATCACTATATCTTTAACACTTAATTCAGTGCCTGACATTAGTAGGTTCTTCATCAACATTAGTTTATTAAAATGAACTGAAGGAAAAAAGTATGTGATCCTTCCCACCCACTGGCCTTTGACTTCTGTCCTATATCTCATAGTTTATGAGATCATCATCAGTATCTAATTATTGTGGTTCCATATGCTTCAATCCATAAGAGAACGTTCCCTAAATTCTAACGGGCTATTTGTTATGCAATATATTTTAAACATTAATCCATGTATCAGAGTAGTAATTTTAAATCGTGTGGTTAAAAAACTCATCTTTGAACATGAGTAATTTTTATTGTTAATAGTTAACTGATTTTTTTTCTAACTCAGTATTGGTTGTTGAAATGGAGAAAGATATTTTGTGTTGCAAGTGTATAGCATTAACTAACAAACATTAATATAAATAGGAGAACGCTAAACTCTATGATTCTTCTTAATTGTTAATGAGGTTTCTCTCTAGATCTGCCCTTGACCATTTCCAACCCCCAAATTATTTCCCAAAAAAGAAAAGAAAACAAAAACAGGTTTTTGTTTTAAAAAGCGTGTGTCACATTAGTTATTTTAACATTCTTCCTTTCTTACTTGTAATATTTAATTTTTCTCATATGTAAAATTCCAATGAAGACGGATAAGATGACTTCTATATATTTTTCTAAGATCGATGCTTAATTATGATTTATATAAAATCTTTACGGGATCACTTTTCAAGTAAAAGGCACTTTACAATTTAGGCAAAAATGATAAAATATCACAATAAATTTAGATACCCACTATGAAAAACAGAAACCAATTTTTGCGTGTTTCTTCAGCCTTAAAAATCACCAAATATTTTAAAATAAGTTAACAAACCAATGAAAAGGTTTTACTTTTTCTAGAATTAGGAAGTGTTGAAAGATTAGATTTTTGTTTCTAGTTAGGGATAGACTTTCTAATTCCAACACTAACTTTGTTTATAAACAACTTTAATTGCACTAGGAAACTTTCTGTAAAAAGGAACAGATAATATATTTTTTAGGCTTTGCAGGACTCATGGTCACTGTTGCAACCACTCAACTCTGTCATTCTAACGTGAAAGTAGTCTTAATAGTAAGCAAGTGAGTGCACTTACCTGACAATAAAACTACTAAACAAGAACAGGCGGTGGGCGGGGCTTCCCCCACAGGCTAGTTTGCCAATGTCTCACCAGATGGATGCCTAAGTGTTCAGTTTAAATATTTAACCTGAGCCTGCTGTGTCACTTTTATGGCAAGAAAAACACTGATGAAATCAAAATACAATTTAATGTAGTTATGTGGACTACTGTATATTCAGTTGACCTCTGATACTATTAGGATGAATTAAATATGTTGGGAAGCCTGGCTTCTCAAAGATGTTTAGTGTTAAGTCAGCACTACTGAAGGTCTTTGAAGGGATGGTAAGCCATCACAATCATTCTTTTTGTCTTTATTTGCATAATATTTGCCCTCAATCTTATAGAGGTCAGATTTTCAACCACTCTGCAATAAGGATTATTATCTTCAGGAAAGATTTTTTAAATCCCTTGCAAAAAAAAAATCACTGAAGAAAACCAGTTCAATCAGATAAGCAACTTGGGCATAAAAGGGAAAAAAAATGAAAGGGGAAATGGAGCAATTATCTGTGACCTTGGTCTGTGTTATTGTCGTTCAGAAAAATACTTTCTGAAATTCTTAGAAACGTCCGTAATAATAAAATATTCTTTATGGTGAATATTATTCAGCCCTATTAAATTTTCATTGGAGAAAATGTCATCTGATTGCAATAAATATTTATTTTTGGCAAAATCAACTCCATCTCTATCCATATAAAAGGTAACTTGCACATTTCTATTGGAACATGGCTATTCTCATTTACATGTTAAAAGTTAACTAGGAAAGAATAGATTAATATTGATTCTTCTATTAACATGAATTTATATTATATTATATTAATTATATTAATACATGGGCTTTAAAATCTTAAAGATAAAAATATGAATATATTTTCCATGATAAGGGTCAAATAAATGATGCTAACTCTATTTCCCATTGATTTTACATTACTAGTCCTATTCTTTTATACCACACTGACTCATTTACAATACTAGTGATTGAGAAACCAAAATGAACAGAAGCAAATACTCCTAATTTCTCATTTTTTAATATTCATTAAATAAATACATGACAAAGCTTCTCGTTAGTCAGCATAATGAACTGAGGAATGATCCTGTGTGGAGAAATTTACAGTTCCTGTGAAGCTTTAAATGAAAAAAGAACAGTCCTTGAAATTTAATCAAAATAATGAGTAACAAAGAGTAATCATTATGAAAAAAAAAACACTTCAACCAATCCAGAGACAGCTATGTCACATCACTATTTCCATTTCAAGAAACAAAACAGTATATTCATGGTCATTTTATTAACACATGTTATTTCTAAGACCATGGAACCAATAAAACACTATGAAAAGTTAATGATGTTGAGCAAATATTACCACTTAATGGGTATATTCACAAATCTCTACCCATTTAGCAAGCAATTCATTTATTGAAACCATCACCATTTTATTTGCATTTTGATATAGTAACTAAACTTCAATAGTAATTAAATGGTAGTATGTCCACTTCTTCAAGCATCTTCCCCCCACACCTTTCCCAGTGGTCTATCACAGCAGTTCTGGCCACCATGTAAAGTGGGCCCTTTCTTATGTTAAGCTTCTAGGCATCCATCTCACTGGGCCCTTGTTAAGAAATTAAATCTTGGGGCACCTTGGTGGCTCAGTCGGTTAAGCGGCCGACTTCGGCTCAGGTCATGATTTCGAGGCCCGTGAGTTGGAGCCCCGCGTCGGACTCTGGGCTGACAGCTCAGAGCCTGGAGCCTGTTTCAGATTCTGTGTCTCCGTCTCTCTGACCCTCCCCCATTCATGCTCTGTCTCTCTCTGTCTCAAAAATAAATAAACGTTAAAAAAGAATAAAAAAAAAAAAAAGAAATTAAATCTTAAGGTATAAGACAAAGCCCTAAATCAGAACTGCAAGCTTGGAGGGTCTATGAGAATCTAGGGTTCCATCTTCTTTAAAAAAACTTTATATATACCCCCATCCCAGATTTCAGTATCCTGGTTTTCCCTACATCCCTAGGGTGGCCCTAGATCGTTATCTCGCCTGGCAATTCAGAGCTTTGATATTCTGCCACTCTTTTTTTTTTTTTTTTAATTTTTTTTTTCTACGTTTATTTATTTTTGGGACAGAGAGAGACAGAGCATGAACGGGGGAGGGGCAGAGAGAGAGGGAGACACAGAATCGGAAACAGGCTCCAGGCTCTGAGCCATCAGCCCAGAGCCTGACACGGGGCTCGAACTCACAAACCGTGAGATCGTGACCTGGCTGAAGTCGGATGCTTAACCGACTGCGCCACCCAGGCGCCCCAATATTCTGCCACTCTTAACAGCCATGTGTCTGGCTTTTAGCTTGGTTGGCTCTCCAGCTACAGAAGACTGTCACTTCAGTGTTGTTCCAAAAGTTCTATGGCACCTTACACTTTGTTTCAATTTGCTGCCTAAATGATCTAAGCCTGTCATTTTATCTCTTAAATGTATTAGTCACCTATTAAAAGTCACCTAATTCCACATTCCTTGTGTTTGCTATTTTCTCCAATCTTTTTAAAGTTTTTTTTTCTTTTTCTTTCTTTTTTTGGGGGGAGGAGAAGGGGGGAGGGTGGGGAGGTTAGAATATAATATTTATTCAATTTCATCATTTATGATACTGTTAAAACCAAATTAAACCCAACATAAACGCTGACATTTAAAAACACAGAGAACATACTGATTTTTCAACCATTTTGTTTACATGTACTTTTCAATTCTCATGTAGTGCTTATAATTAAGAGATACTGTACTCATTTTTTGCTTATTAAGAAACAAGTAGAGGGACATCTGGGTGGCTCAGTGGGTTAAGCATTCGACACTTGGTTTCAGCTCAGGTCATAATCTCACAGTTCGTGAGTTTGAGCCCCACACAGGGCTCCATGCAGTGTCTTCTTGGGATTCTCTCTCTCTCTCTCTCTCTCTCTCTCTCTCTCTCTGGTCCTTCCAGGCTTATACTCTGTTTCTCTCTCAAAATAAATAAATAAACTTGAAAAAAAAACAGAAAAAGAAAGAAGTAGAGGGGGTAAACAAGTACCAACATAAATTCATTCTCCAAAAACTGTCCATGGATGTATTTTCACTGTTCCTTCTGATTATATACTTGTGGTACATTCTTCGTTAAAATGGGCAACTGCAGTCACATAACAATACTTACGACAAGGCAATGATACCATTGCAGGAAAAGAATACAACAAGTGAGACTCCCAAAGACAGGTGATAATGCACAAGTCAGAGGACCTCTTTACACCTATATTTCATCACAGGGTTCCCCAGGGGAAAATAGCCCTGCGGTAAGTAAGAGGACTCTTCAGTCCTCACCTACATACTACCTGTTGTGTGGTCTTCTTTGCAATCCAGCCAGAGAATGACCACTTACAGATCGATTGCATCCTTAGAGTTTGATTCCTAGGACTGTGTCAGATATGAAATATCTCAGATTGGATTCCTTAACAATAAGTTTGGGGGATTTATGTGAGAGTTATTTATTGAGGACAGTGCTCTAGAGAAAGGGAATTGATGGGCACAGAACAGGGAGGCAAAGCTAGTTAAGAATGTCTTGTCAGGAGAGCAGCATCCCTCTGGTCCCACAGGGCATCTCAACACAAGATTGACACATTTTGAGACAAACGGGAGATTTTTACCCCTGTCAATCAATTGTTGGGGATTGACTACTTAGACAAGAGGTAAGGTGCTTAACTTCTCAGACTGAGAATGATTTTCTAGAGAAGAAGTGTCTGTAACCCCTGTCAGCCAACATTCACAACATCTGGGCATGGTGACATAGCCCAGTGAAGTTGGCTACCTAACATACCCCAAAGCCTTTATTTCTGAAATTTTTGGCCTTTGGATACAGAACCAGAAAATCACCTCAGTTTTCTCAAATAGTTAGGAGAAAGAATATCTCCAGTAAAATTTTCCATAATTCAGAAGAGATTTCAAAGTTGTGAGTCCACAAAGAACAGAAAACTAGTAACATATTTTCAAAGATGAAAATAATTGTAAAATTACTTTAAGAAATACTACAAACCCTTATTAGGTATGCAGAACTTTACAACATAACATTGTTTCCAATATGCCCTTTTACTCATTTACATATTGCAACCATTACCACAGACATATAATGACTGCCAATTGTGTGTCATTTGCCGTACAAATCACCAGGACAAAAGCAATAAACAACATGTCTATGCTTCTGTGGTTTACAGAACAGAAGGCTTATATTTAAAGATGTAGATTTCAACCATCAATGGAATATAGTTTTAACAGGTCTATGAACAGAAAATTTGGAGGGATAGAAAGAGGGAGGGAAGGATTAGTTTTACTAAGGAGAATAAAGAATTCATTAATGATTAAACAGTATTTTATTTTATTTTATTTTATTTTATTTTATTTTATTTTATTTTACTTTTTTTAATGTTTATTTATTTTTGAGAGCGAGAAAGAGACAGAGCATTAGTGGGGGAGAAACAGAGAGAGAAAGAGACACAGAATCTGAAACAGGCTCCAGGCTCTGAGCTGTCACCACAGACCCCAACTTGTGGCTCAAACTCACAGACCATGAGATAATGACCTGAGCCGAAGTCAGACACTTAACCGACTGAGCCACCCAGGTGCCCCAAAACAGAATTTTATTTTATTTTTTATGTTTTTTTAATTTTATTTTCAACGTTTATTTATTTTTGGGACAGAGAGAGACAGAGCATGAACGGGGGAGGGGCAGAGAGAGAGGGAGACACAGAATCGGAAACAGGCTCCAGGCTCTGAGCCATCAGCCCAGAGCCCGACGCGGGGCTCGAACTCACAGATCGCGAGATCGTGACCTGGCTGAAGTCGGACGCCCAACCGACTGCGCCACCCAGGCGCCCCTAGAATTTTAAATGTATGTTGAAAAATAAGACCTTGATATTCAAACAAGTCAAATTATTTTGCAAAAATAAAGAATACCTTTCTAGGAAAAGATATCTTTATAAATAAGGACATGCAGCCAAAGAAATAATAATAGCTTTTATGCTTTAGCCTGAAAAAGTTTTCTTATGATTCTTCTATTCTTGCTTTCCATATTTCTTCATTCATTCATTCATTCATTCATTTGGTTTTCAATTCAAAAGACATTTTAATTTTAGTATGCTTATATTCTAGTGAAGTTTGGATTTGGCAGAGAAGTTATTTCAAATTAATCAGTATTTTAAACCAATTTTTATATATTATTCCCATTTTTATATGGCAATAGTGATACTATAGCTCTCTGAGTTTTAATTCTCAGTGTGGTAAGCAAATCCAGTTGGCCTTTTTCAACACTTGATACAAAGTAGTAGCTGGAAAATTATTTCCAAATTTGTTGTGTATTGAAACATTAACAAGCCTACTGGAGGAGCACAATTCCTTGTTAGCCACAGAACAGCCTTTCAAACCTCATGGATTTGGACTCCAATATTACTCACTCTTACTTGACAAGTAAATTCCCAGAACTGGTCTCAGTTTAAGATAAAATATGATATTCTTTTTCATTTTTTCCCTTCACTATTTGTATGGAAGTGTCTATGTCTTAAGAAAATTTGTTTGCAACAGATACAGTTTCAGAGATTCCATAAGAGGAAAACTGACATTTATGTGTGCACAGTCATCAATTAACTAAAAATTAGCCTAATTTATTACATGGTTATTATGTGCAGCAGAGTCGGATAGGTACTTTTAATACGCTGTCTCAAAATTCTGTATAAACCTGCTGGGAAGGAAACAAACTGGTCCTGGTCTGTCACCATATTCTTTCCCATTTTATCGTTTCTACACAAGTTGCTTAAACTATGTTTGTGACAAATTTACTCACAGTTGATAAATCACATTGCTAATTCAAAAATAAAAATGTTTTAAATATTTCTACTCTGGTTATTTTTGTCAGAGACCTCATTCTAAATTTTTTCTTCAAATTTCATAAAGTTACTTTGTAGGTTTAAATGCTTTATTTTAAATTACCATTTCTTCTCTTCTGAAAATAGGTACAAAATGTCACATATTTTATGATTCCTTTGATATGATATACCCAGAATAGGCAAATCCATAAAGACAGGAAGGGGTTGCCAGAGAAGGAGGGAGGTGGGAATATCTTCTTATTTCATAGAATGTTTTTCTGGGGTGATGGAAAAGTTTCAGACTAGAGAGAGGTGGTGATTATACACCACCAATGAATTAAGTGCCACTGATTGTACACTTAATAATATTTCACATATGTTATGAGAATCTCATTTCAATAAAAAAAGAAAAAAATACATATGGAAGTTTTTCACCACACATTTTTAAGTTACTAATTCACTTAAAACCAGATATTTTAAAGATCTTTTTTCCTCACTTTATTTTTTTTATTTTCAACATTAATAGTCCTTAAAAATTATTATTATTCTTTTTTAGATGATTTTTACTTTATTTTTAGATGATTTTTAAGCCACTCTATCTACTTATGACTTTACCATACCATTCCTTGTCAAATACATGTCTCCTACTCCTTGGCCAAAGAGAATATTCTTGTTTATCTTTTGACTTGCTTATTCACTGTCATTTGGAAAAATCCTGTCACTCAATTTCCAGAATTCTAATCATTTCTTTGACTTTCTTGTCTTCCTAAAATTATACTGTAAAAATACTCATCCCCTCCTGTCATTCATATCTTATCATCTCCCTCTCTAAATTTATCTAGGGACTCCTTTTTGCCATATATATTATTTTAAAGTCAAATTGCTGCATTTTGTGTAAATATGATATATTTTGACAGAAGCCTTCATTCAAGAGTTCAAAAAGCTTGAATGCATAAATGGAGTTATGCATAATAGAACAGTTTATTTTAGAAGGATGTCTGAATTCATCAGACAATATATCAATAAGATCTTATTAAGTGCCTACTTTGTCCCTAATTTGTAAAAGTCAAGATTCTGGACTAACAAAGTATTAACAGAGCTAAAACTAAAGTGACACAAAACAATTACAGAAAAGGATAACTGCCTTTCAGAACAGTGTGACTTCTGAACTTATACAATGATAAATGTGATATTTTCCAAAGACAAATATGTCTCCATATTTGACATAGGAAACACCTTGCAAGATAACTTTCACATGTAAGCAATACCGATTAGGATGAAGGATTGGAAGCCAGTTAACCAATTAATTGCTAGGTGTAATAGTGGAGTAAGGAAATGAATATGACATTGCTTGAGGATCCGCAATGTACTTATCTCTGTCATAGGAATCTTACCATATATAATGTGTTCAACTTGGGTAAGACTGGACTCTAGAGATTTTTTCATTGTTTGCCTTTGCGAAAATAAAATAAAATAAATAATAAAATAAATAAAATAATAAATACATAAATATAAATTTCTATATCTATATAAATATAGATATGGAAGAAGATAAAGAGATATATATTAGAGAGAGAGAGAGAGAGATGATAGAGATAAAATCTGGGGTGCCTGCATGGTTCAGTTGGTAGACCACATGACTTTTGATCTTAGGGTTGTGAGTTTGAACCCTACACTGGGCATAGAGCTTACTTAAAAATATATAATATAACATATTTTAAGTTTCATATTATTTTCCCTTCAAGTTGATGAAGGACTTGTTTTGCTTTGAGAAATACTATTTGTTCTTGGAAAAAAGCATACAGTCAATGCGTACTTATGCAAAATTACATTAAAGATATTCTTTAACATACAGACATTTGAGGGGAAACATAGCAACAGGAGCTGTCTCTGCCTATTAATGTAAAAAGTTGTTATGGGTCGCCTAGAAAACATTCCCACTTGTCATGCATTCATATGGCTCCATATATTCTTGGCAAGTTGAATATCGATTGTTCTGGTTTGGGATTTTATTTGCTCAGTTGTTCATTTGTAATTTTCTGGCAATTTATGCAGAGTTAAGGTAGAGAGTCCTTTAGAATGTACACACGTGCCTTTAAAAAAAAATCTCATATTGTAACAGAGAAAGGAGCTAACAGATTGTTGCAGCCTCAATCTAGACTATTGTATCTTATTATTGAAGCTTAAGTTATGTAATTCAGGAAGTAGGCATTTATACTATTACATTTTCTTGTATTTGCATGTAGGCTAAAGGCTGGGATTAGCCATTCATTAAGGATGAGTGGCTCTTGACTGAAATAAATGTTTTTCATTTGTCACTCTAGATGTCAGTCCAGAGCACTTACTGCAAGCTGAAGTGCTATGCATTTATGTGTTTTGTTAATTGACTATCTTTCTCCACTACCAGACAGGGGACCTATATATTCCACTTACTATACTATTCCTCGAGCTACAATAAATACATACTACTTTCATAGACACTCTATATTGTTAAATAAATGATGGATGTGAGAATTAAATTGCACATTACTCTAAATCTGTTTTTTCTTCATTATTTTTTTATTTTATTTTGTAACAGAAACAAAGATTGATGGTTTCATGATTTTTTTTTACTTGTATGTGGTTTTACTAGAACCTGAAAGGTTTAGAAAGTGTGTTGATTATTAAATGGAAATATATTAAGTTGAGTTTTGTGTGTGTTGAAGTTGGAGAGCTCAGCAGGTTATCAAAATAGAGATAAATAGGAAACAGTTGTGGGGCGCCTGGATGGCTCAGTCAGTTAAGCATTTGATGTCAGCTCAGGTCATGATCTCACGGCTCAGCTCGGGTGTTTGAGTCCCACGTCAGGCTCTGTGCTGACAACTCAGAGCCTGGAGCTTGCTTTTGATTCTGTGACTCCCAGTCTCTCTGCCCCTTCCCTGCTCGTGCTCTGTTTCTCTCTCAAAAAATGAATAAACATTACATTTTTTTAAAAAAAGATAAAACAGTTGCTAATATGGTTAAGCACTGGAGAACCTGTAGAGGTAATAAGTAGGTGGAGTTTATAAGTCCTCTAGTCTTCTTATTTCATAATATAATTAGCTCTTCATTTTTAACCAATTATATGTAAGTTTAAAAAAATTCTATTCTGGAATATTAAAATTGTAAATATGGATTTGAGCATAAGAAATATGAAAATAGGTTTATTTTTAAGACTCCCCATTGGTTTTGTCACACCTAAGGACCAAAACATAATCAATAAATTGAAAATGCAGGTACATGCTAAGTAGTGATGCTGTCTTTCTACTTATCAAGGGTTTTAATTCATAGCAGTTTTTACTTTAACAAAATGTAACTGTAATAAGCACTCATTCTGGAGAGTTACACATAAAACGCAGTAAATGTCTTGAACAGGAAAAAAAGGCTTAAAAATTCCTATTAACTATAACATTTCTGGAGAGCTAAGACCTCAGTATGTATTAAATGCACTACAAAAAATTATTTTCTGCCTTATGTACAACAATAACTCACATTTCAGCTCTCAAGCCAGAACAAGCATCATATAATTGCAAAACAAATTTTTGACAGTTTTACAAGGGAGGTGGTCTTAGATGGCTTCTCAGAACTACTCATATTCATTTATATATTAATTAATATCACAGGAAATAACATATTTGCTAGATACATGTGCACATGTAACTTTTTGTATCAGAAATGGGGTTTGTAACAGTGAGCCAGAAGTGGCTCTTTTATTTTGGTCACTGAAAGAGGTGACACATAGTTATGCAAGAGATTCACACATTATATTTCATATGGCTAGTTTTATTATTAGTTTATGAATCTACATTACACTAACTGGTCCATGGGATTGCCGACTTTGCAGTTTTAATCTACTAAATCTCAATTCCAACTGAGTACTTTCGTGCACAACTCTGAATCGTGACATTTACATGATATTGTGTGCACTGGAGGATCTTATGAGAAAATAAGGAGAGAGAACAAATTGCCCAGGAGGGATTGCAGAAAAAATGGCAACAGGGGAGAACTCAGCTTCCCTGTCCCCCCTGACAAACATCAATCGATTGCTATCTATGAACCAAAAGAGCTATGGGAGACTGTAAAATCCACTTAGGAAGTTTCAGCAACACAATAAAACAAACAAACAAACAAACAAACAAACAAAAAACAATAAGGAGAGAAGGAAGATAATTTCTTTGTTCCTTTGTCATCTCATCTCCTAATCTAGCATCATTCAGTGACAAGAAGGTACTTCCTAGTTGGAGTTCTTCTCACCAGGAAAGGAGGCGGAGCATGAGCAACCAGATCTCCAGCCTCTAGGAGCACAGTGTAAAGATCCTGCCTTGGCTTTATCCCAACCAGTTTGGCAAAACATATGTTTTGAGGTAGCCAGAATCATGGAAGGAAAGCAGAGGTTATTTTAGCATGCATGCATGCAGCAAGAGAGATATCAGTTCCCAGAGACTGGCTCTGTAGACAAAACCAGCAGATTTTGCCGCTGATGAGTCAATAGCCAGCATAGCCTCTGCAGACACCCTGAGGATCCTGCCAACTTTCACCCCACAGGTATTTGGGTTTGCTGACACCAGCTACTTGCCAACCACCTTATTCTCTCCCTGCTTCGTCCACCACCACCACCCACTGGAGCCTAGGATTGGCACTGGAAACCATCCAAAGTCTCTGAGCTTGCACTTGTAACATGTCAGCTACCTGAGTTCTTCCCTGCTCTTCTGGAGCCTAGAAGGTATGCTGGCAGCCAGGCTAAGCTTCTGAAGCTGCATGTAGATAAAATGCCAGCCTAGCCCTCCCAGTTGACCCCCACCACTGTGTCCACACTTAAGACTGGCTACTCCAACAGCATCCTATAGACTAATGCTCTTCATCAGCCTCCCCTGCAGTATGCATACCCAAAGGGAGAGTGTGCAGTCAATGGTGAGCACACTGACAGCTAGGTTCTTCACAGCTTTCTGTGGTCATGCCTTCCCTTCTGTCATCGGTTTATATCACTACAAGTACCTATAGCTAGCCCTTCTAGCTGTGCACTGCCACACCCCCAGCCTCACTACATCATCAGTTTCTACTGCACTGTATGTGTCCAAGGGGACAGTGTGCAGCCACAGGAAAGCAGGTTGACAACCAGAACCCCTATAGCAGCCAATGAGCCCACTTGCTAACTACCCTGACCCCCATCATTACATGTGTATCTGCAACTAGTCATTGCTACTACATAGGCACCTACAGCTGGCCTTGTAACACCACCAGCTCTGGCCACCACCACTGCCTGCTCTGGTCCTTGCCAGTCTTGGAGGCATCACTGAGGACCACAACAACCCTTATAGTCACTGCAAACCCCCACCACTACAGTGTTTGCTAAGACCACACAGTTGTTGATGCTGTGGAACTCAGTGGCCTGAGACAAAGAGACATCATATTCCCTTATATCTGTTGATTTCATGCGTTCCCATACTCAGTGGCCTACACCACTAGAATCAGAGTCATGGTATCATCCAGCATACCCCCATCTGAAAGTAAAAACCTTCCCTTAATACAGTCTGTGAAGTCTGGAAGATGTTACTGCTTCTTCAAACGCACAGACACCTGTGCAAGGCTATAGGGATTATGAACAATCAGGAAAACATGACGCCACCAAAAGAATACAGTAAACCTCCAGTAACCAAACCCATAAAATGGAGATCCAGAATTACTTGACAAAGAATTTAAAATAATTGTTATACTGATGCTCAGAGAGCTATAAGAGGACACAGATAAACAATTTAATGATATCAGAAACACAACTCAAGAACGAAATGTGAAGTTCAACAAAGAAAACATAAAATGAACCAAACAGAAAATATGGAACTGAAGAAAACAAAGGCTGATCTCAATAATTTTCAGCAGCAGACTTGAAGTGAGTTAGAAGATAGACCAATTGAAATTATCCAGTCAGATAGGCAAAAAGAAAACAGATTGAAAAGGAATGAAGAAAGTCTGTGGGAAGTATTGGATGCCATATAAATAATAATGTACATATCATTGGATTCCGGAAGAAGGAGAAAAGAAAATAGAATTTATTTAAATAAATAATGGCTGAGAACTTCCCACGCCCTGGGAAAGAGTTGGACATCTAAATTCGTGAAATCAATAGGTTACATTCAAATGTCACACCAAAGCAATGTTCTCCATGACACATAATAATAAAACTGTCTAAAACCAATGGCAAGGAGAATTTTAAAAGCATCAGGAGGAAACAAATTTTTATACAAGGGAACTCCCACAAGGTGATCAGTGGATTTCTCAGCAGAGACCTTGCAGGCCAAGAGAGAATGGAATGATATATTCAAAGTATACAACAAAAGAAACTTCCAACCAAAATACTTTACTCAGCAAAGCTGTCCTTCAGAATCAAAGGTGAAATAATTTCCCTAGTAAACAAAAGCTGAGGAAATGCTGAAGGGAGTTTTTCCAGCGGAAACAAAAAGATGCAAATTAGTAATATGAAAACATACAAAAATGTATAGCATTATGATAAAGACAAACATATAGTCAGTATCAGAATATTCTAATACTGTAATATGGTGATGTGTTAACCACTTAGCTCTAATATAAAAGCTAAAGGACAAAAATATTAAAAATATCTGTAGCTTCAACAATTTGCTAATAGATACACAAGCAAAAACTATGTAAATGGTGACATTATAAGAATAACAATTGAGAAGAGTAAAATGATAGAGTTTTGAATGCTATTAAAGTTACAGTATTATCAGTGTTATATGTACATACATATATGTGTTATGTAAGCCTCATGGGAACCATAAGAAAAAAATCTACTATAGGTACACAAAAGATAAAAAGAAGGGAATCTAAGCATACCACTATGGAAAATCACCAATTTACAAAGGAAGGCAGCAAGAGAAAAAAAAAAAAAAATAGAACTAAAAAACAGCCAGAAAGCAAACGTTAAGATGTTAATAAGTCCTTACCTATCAATAACTATTCTAATTATTAATGCATTGAATTCTCCAATCAAGAGGCACAGAATGGCTAGATGGATTTTTAAAAAAGGCCCAATTTTATACTCCCTACGAGTTTTACTTCAGATTTAAGGACACACATAACCACAGTAAAGTAAATAAATATAAGAATGCAAAAGATATTCCATGTAAGTGGAAATCAAAAGACAGCAGGTATATCTATACTTATATCAGACAAAATAAACATTAAAAATGGTAATAACAGACAAAGCAGTCATTATACAAGGATAAGGATGTCAATCCATCAAAAACATAACAATCATAAATATATATGCATCTAATAGTGGAATAGCTAAATATATTAAGCAAATACTAACAGAACTGAAAGGGGAAATAGACAACAATGCAATTATATGGGAATTTAATACCCAACTTTCAACAATGGATACACCTTCCAGACAAAGAAACCAATAAGGAAATTTTGGATTTAAACCATATTTTAGATTAAACAGAACTAACAGGACTACACAGAACATTCCATTTAACAGAAGCAGAGTACAAATTCTTCCCACGAACATATATGATGCTCTCCGGGAAAAATAACATGATAAATCACAAAACAAAGTCTTCACAAATTTAATAAGATTGAAATCATACCAAGTATCTCTCTGACAAAAGTGATATAAAACTAGAAATCAATAGCAAGAAAAGTGGAAATTTCACAACAATGTGGAGATTAAATAACTTGAGCAAACAGTGGGTTAAAGGATAAATCAGGTGGGAAATCAAAAAATACATTGAAATAAATGAAAAGGAAAGTAACTTATCAAAACCTGTGGGATGCTGCAAAAGCAGTTGTAGGAGGGAAGTTTATAGTGATAAATGCCTACATAAAAACACAAGAAAGATCTCAAATAAACAATGTCACTTTACACCTCATGCAACTAGAAAAAGAACAAAAAACTGAGCCTAAAGTTAGCAGAAGGTAGGAAATAAAGATCAGAGTGGAAATAAATAAAATAGATACCAGAAAGACAACAAAAAATCAATGAAATCAAGACCTGTTTTTTGTTTTTTGTTTTTTTGGAAAATATAAACAAATTTGAGAAATCTTTGGCTAGACTGACTCAGAAAAAAAGAGGTAGTCTCAGGAAAAAAAAAAGAAATGAAAGATATTACAATTGATAACACAGAAATACAAAAATCATAAGAGATTATTATGGACAATTATACTCCAACAAACTGGATAGGCTAGAAGAAAAGGATAAACTCCTGGAAACATATAATTTACCAAAAAAAAAAGAAAAAAAAAGAAGAGAAAGTAAGAAAGAAAGAATAGAAAATCTGAATAGACTAATGAAAAGTAAGAAGATTGAATAAGTAATAAAATCTTCTCAACATAGCAAAGCCTAGAACCAGACATCTTCAGTGGTGAATTCTTATTTTATTTTTTTATTTTTTAATTTAATTTTTATTTTTATGTGAATTCTTATTTTAAAATTTAAACATGAACTAATCAATACTTCTAAACACTTTTGAAAAAATTAAAGAGAATGGAACACTCTAAAACTAATTTTTTTTCTTTTTTTGTGATTCTAAATTTATTTATTTAAATTCAAGTTATTTAACATACAGTGTAGGACTGGTTTCAGGAGTAGAACCCAGTGATTCATCATTTACATATAACATCCAGTGCTCATCCCAAAAAGGATCCTCCTTAATGCACATCACCCATTTAGCTCATCCTTCCACCCACCTTCCCTCCAGCAACCTTCAGTTTGTTCTCTGTATTTAAGAGTCTCTTATGGTTTGCCTCCCTCTCTGTTTTTATTTTATTTTTTCTTCCCTTCCTCTATGTTCATCTGTTGTACTTCTTAAATTTTATATATGAGTGGAATCATAAGATATTTGTCTTTCTCTGACTGACTTACTTCACTTAGCATAATACACTCTAGCTCCATCCACATTGTTGCAAATGGCAAGCTCTCATTCTTTTTGAACACTGAGTAGTATTCCATTCTATATAAATATAGATATGCAACATCCTTTTTATCCATGAAATTAATTTTTTTGAAGCCAGCATTACCCTCATCCTAAAGCCAGACACAGACACTACAAAAGAAGAAAACAATTACCAATAACCCTGATAAATGTATGTGAAAAGATTCTCTCTCTCTCTCTCTCTCTCTCTCTCTCTCTCTCTCTCTCCATGACCAAGTGAGTTGTATCCCTGGGATGCAAGGGTGGTGCAACATCTGCAAATCAATAAATGTCATATCCTATGTTAATAGAATAAAAGATAAACATCGTATGATCATCTCAACAGATGCAGAAAAAGCATTTAAAAAAATACAACATTCTTTCATGATAAGAACCTTCAACAAACTGGGTATAGAAAGACAACTTCAACACATTAAAGACCATATATAGCAAACTCACAGCCAATACCATACTCATTGGTGAAAGTTTGAAAGCTTTTCCTTTGTGATCAAGAAAAAGACCAGAGTGCCTACTCTCACCACCCCTATTCAACATAGTAGAGGGAGTCCTAGCCCAATAAATCAGGCAAGAAAAAGAAGTAAAAGGTGTCAAATTAGGATATAAAGAAGTAAAATTGTCTTTGTTTGTAAATTATATAATATTATATAGAGAAAACCTTTAAAACCCCACCAAAAACTGCTAGAACTAATCAACAGATTCAGTAAAGCTGCAGAATACAAAGTCAACATACAAGGAGTAGTTGTGTGTCCATATCTGATCACCAAATCGTAAAAAGAAAGAAAGAAAGAAAGAAAGAAAGAAAGAAAGAAAGAAAGAAAGAAAGAAAGAAAGAAAAGAAAGCAAGCAAGCAAGCAAACTCATTCTCAACTGGATCAGAATAATTAAAAACTTAGGAATTAATCTGACAAAAGAGATCAAATAAAATCTGTGCACTGAAAACCACAACTTTAATGCAAGAAAATGAATAAGACAAAAATAAATGGAAAAATATCCCATGCTCATGCATTTGAAGAAAAGTTGTCATTAAATTGTTTATAGCACCGAAAGAAATCTACAGATTCAATGCAATCCTTTTAAAAATTTCAATGATGTTTTCCCAAGAAATAGAAAAAAAAAAAACTATTCTCAAATTTGTATGGCACCACTAAAGTCCCTAAATAGTCAATGAAATCCTGAGAACGATTAACAAATCTGAAGGCATTACACTACCTGATTTTAAGCTATACTACAAAGCTATAGTTATCAAAACAGTATGGTTTTGGCATAAAAGTAGACACACAGATCAATGGAACAAAACAGAGAAACCAAAAACAAGTCCCTGCATATATAGCCCATTAATATTTGACAAAGTATCCAATAATAATCAACAGAGAAAAGATAGTTTCTTCAATAAATTCTGTTTGGAAAAAGGAAAGCTGCATGCATAAAAATGAAATTGGATCTCTATCTTACCACACTCATAAAAATTAACTCAAGTGGATTAAAGACTTAAAGACACAATGTGAAACCATAAAAATCCTAGAAGAAAACATTGGTAAAAATCCCTTCACCTAAGTCTTGACCGCAATTTTCTGAATATGACATCAAAAATGCAAGCAACAAAAGGAAAAATCAACAAGTGGAAATATATCACACTTTTCTGCACAGCAAAGACAAAACAAAAACAAGCATACATACACTCACACACACGCACACACACACACATACACACACACACCCCACCCAAAATGAAAAGGCACACACACAAAATGAAAAGGAAACTTATAGAATGGGAAAAAAATATTTGCAAATCATATATCTGATAAGTGGTTATATGTCCAAAAGATATGAAGAACTCCTTCAACTCAAAAGCAAATGAAAAGTAAACAATCCTGTTGAAAACTGCACAGACGACCTGAATAGGCATTTTTTTCAAAAAAAAAAAATTGAAGTACTGTATGATCCAGCAATCCTACTTCTGGGTATATATCTGAAAGAAATAAAGTCAAGATCATGGGAAAATCGCTGAACTTCTATGTTCGTTGCTGTGTTATTCACAATCGACAAGATATGGAAACCACCACATAAGTTGCAGTCAACGGAAAAATGGGTAAAGAAAATGTGGTATGTAGCACTGGAATATTGTTCAGCCATGAGGAAGAAGGAAATCCTACCACTGGGGTCAACTTTGGTGAATCTTGAGGGCATAATGCTAAGTGAAATAAGTCAGACAGAGAAAGGCAAATACTCCGTGATATCATATATATGGAAGCCAGAAAAGCAAAACTCAGAGAAAGAGAATAGAATCATGGTTACCAAAGACTGGAGGGTGGGAGAAGGGAAAACTATTGTTCAAAAGGTACAAACTTCTAGTATAAGATTAAAAGTTCTGAGGATCTAATGTATAGCATGGTGATTATAGCTAGTAATACTGTATTATATATCTGAAGTTGCTAAGAAAGTAAATCTTAATTGTTCCCACCATGGAAAACAAACGATAATTATGTGATGGGATAGAGGTGTCAGTTAATGCTATGCTGGTAATCATCAATATATAAAGGTATCAAGTCAACAGTTATCCACTTTAAGCTTACACAATGTAATATGTCAGTAATATGTCAAGAAAGCTGGATGGAAAAAAATGCCAAAGAGGAACAACTGGACTAACAATACAGATAGATTCCCCATCATTATCTAACAGGAAATCTATTTTATTTTCTAAGCCATATAAAATATTTGCTAAAATGAAATAAAAACTTTAATGACCAAATATAGTTCTTCCATGTCCATTGGATATGAGGCACATACTTAAGATTTTATGTCATAAGAAAGACTATATAAGTTTGTCTATAAAATGTGTAAATTGAGACTTGTAAGGTATAGCATGAAAAATGAAAAAAAGACAAATATACTCAAAATGAAATGTACTTTCAAAAATCATGATATTTGAAATTCATATATAGATGCAGAGATCTATAGAAATTCAGATTTAAAAATGACATAAAAACAGCCAAAATAAAATAATAGGTTTATGGAATGCTTAATATTTGATAGTGCCCTTTATGATTTATCATATTTAACTACTGAGATGAAGACAAATGCTTGCTATTCGTATTATATAGTTCATAAAATTGAAAGGTAAGGTATCACACATTACTAATAAATGACAAAATAAGAATGAACCATACATACTCTGATTGCAGTATACCAGTTCCTTTCCCATTTCTGTTAGAAGACATTTATTTTATATATCCATATTTCACAAAGATCAATTACTATAAAACATAAAATTTATGTATTCTAAAATTTTCACTGAGATCATTTATTCATAAATTCAATACATATGTTTTAATTATATCCTAGGTTTCCTATTTTTATGCAAATTGAAGAAATAGCCTGATGACTCATTAACATATGTATCCTAAACTAGTTGAAAGGCCTTATAAGACATAAGGCCATAGCACATGTCTACAACTTTGGAGATAAAAGGTATGAGAGATCAATTTGGAGCAATATTAACCAGATAAATCTTCAAAGAAAACTGAGTGAGAGTCTGTGAGTTATAAGAATTAATATTAGGTTTAAAAAATATTTGTTAAAGATGAATGAAATGTAATATTTGTTATGTGTGGCCTATGTGGAATTGGATTTGACTATCGCATAGGGCTGTTTTCCAGTAGCAGATTGACTGGTTGAGTGACTGTGTGTGTGTGTGTGTGTGTGTGTGTGTGTGTGACAAGAGGAAATAATTTAGATTCGAAAGGCATGGGCTGATAAAAAGGAAGTACATGAGATTAATCAATTATTGACAAAAACATCAGTAGAGCTACTTGGTGCAAAGTAAATAAAATGGGAAGTGAAAATTTAAAGATAGAGAATAGAAAAGCACACAAGATCCTCCAGGTTCTCCTGGATTTATAAGAGGTGTATTAGGTCAGGCAGAGCTAGACACTCTGTGCAAAGTGTTCAAGAAGTGGGAACTCTTCCTAGGTATCTTTTTAAGATTTATAGATCGAATTGAGAGATGATAGTTGAATATGCAAAACCAAAGTCACCCAGGTCCGGAAAGGTAGTTCATAAATAGGGTTTAAGAGCTTGCAACACTGCTGAGCAAGCAAGTGTGCACACACAAACAAGTGTGCTGATGTTAGGAGAGGCTTTGTTGCTTGTCCCCTGAGAGGGATCAGTGCAACTGGAGCCCCTTGCTGCTAAGCATAAGAAAAGGAAAGGGGTGGATTTGCCAAAGGCCATTCTAAACTAAAGGGCCAATTCTTCTCATCAATTTCCATAATTAGAACAGAATTTTTAAAGGGCAAGGGGTTTGTCTTTTTTGTTTTGTTTTGTTTTCAATCCTTGAAACCCCAAAATGTGCTCAGTTAAGTGTTTGTTGGATGAATGATGCAGTAACAGTAGGTAAAGACACTTATTTTGTTTTACTGGGTTTCAGTATTTATATTAAAATGAACATCTTTAAATATTCTTGTGTTAGAATATTACTGATGGCCTATCCAGGTCTGAGAATCTATGATTTTTTATGAGTTAAGGTAAACTATGATATTTGAAAGCTATGTCCTTATTAAGAATTTTAAACACCATATTTTCTATTCTTTCAAGTTTTGTAGCAAATACAAAGAAAAACAGGCAATAGTTTCTTCCTTCTATATGTGATAAATCAATTATATTGCAAAAATTTTTATATTGTAAATTACTCTAAAATACAAAGTGTCTTTAAATATCTATCTATCTATCTATCTATCTATCTATCTATTTATCTTAATCTTCTTGGCATCACTTGCAAGAATAAATTTTTTCTGAGATATGTGTGTATATATACATGCATGAAACTACCTAAAAATATGAATCTTCCAAACAACTGTACTAAGAAAATAGACCCAATTACATTTAAATTAAATGACCAAATATAAGAATATCATCTGTAGATCAAATATTGTATTTAGTATAATATTTTTATCAAAATTTAATGATATTTTGTAATATATGCTTAGGAATTAGGTGGACCTACCTATTGCTGCAACTATTACATGTAACTGCCTTAACAATTGGATACCAAAGGTATCAACAAAAAAATTGACATAATATTACTAAACTTGTTAAGTTATACTGAATATTACAGATTTTCTTTCCATTGCTCAGTATAGTAGTTGGCAAATAATTTTGATAAATTATAATATCTGTTGCTTTTATTGTTATTAATATGTATCCAGTCATTAAAGATAATTATGATTATTATATAATAAAATACTAAATGTTTATAAAATTAACCTAAGAGGCATGTTTGTACTCATTATTAAAAAGAAAAAATGTTAGGGCACCTGGGTGGCTCAGTTGGTTAACGGTCTCACTCTGGATTTCTGCTCATCATGACTTCATGGTTCATGGAATCCAGCCCCAGGTTGGGGGGCTGTTTAAATGAACATAAAAAAAAATAGAAAAATGTACAGAAAAAAACTGGAAATTTGTAAGCAAATGGTAAAATGTTATTTACCTTGGCTAAGCATTCTTTATTATTTACAAATATCTTATTTTTTATTAATAAGACAAGTTATTACAAAGAAGTAAAAGATAATAACCTAGTAAAAGGCAAACAAAAAAGTTAAAAATTCAAATTATATACTCATATCTGAATACAGATGAAATTTCTATAAGAAGAATCAAAATATATAGTTATTGAAATAAGATACATTTTCATTTCTTAAGTGTCAAGTCTACAGCTGCAGGGTTTTTTCCATGTCAAAACATTGTCTGCCTTGGTAAGAAAATAGCACTGACTTCAGAAAATAAGTTGGTAAGTGCCCCTGTCTTCTATATTTTCTCAAAGTGCTTCAGTAATATTGGTATCATTTCTTCCTCAAATAACTGATAGTCTTGACCCCTAAGATATCTGGGCCTGGAGTGGTTTTTGTGGAAAGATTTTTTTTTAAAGCTAGAAACTATTCAGCTTTTCTATTCCTGTTTCCTTCTGTTTGGGAAATTTATATTTCTTAAAGTTATCTGTACATTTCATTTAATTCGTCAGATTTTCGGCATAAAACTGTTCATAATCTTTCCTTCTTACTTGCAATTTGTCTTCTCTCAGCCTTTATCAGTTTATTTAGAAACTGATGAATTTTATTTATCCTTTCAATAAACCAGCTTTTAATTTCACTGTTTTTTCTCTATTAGTTGTTCATTTTCTTTTTTCTCAGATTGATGCTTTATCTGTATCATTTTCTTCATTCTATTTTGGTTTTAATTTGATCTTTTATTTCCTAATTTCTTAAGTTAGAAACTCATTTTTAATTTCTAAGTTTGGGAATTTTAGATTTTTCTTGTTTCCTAAAATAAGTATTCGAGGCTGTTTCCCCCAACCTATTGTATTATCTGTCTCTCATAATTATGATACGCTGTGTTATTATTTAATTTAGTTCAGATTATTTTCTAATTATTTGTCACTTCTTTACCCATGGATTATTTAGAAGTGTATAGTTTAATTTACAAATATTTGAGGATTTTTTTCCTATTTTATAATCATTATTGATTTCTAATTCAGTTACATGTGGTCAGATAATATACTCTTATGATTTTTATATTTTATTATAATTTAATTATCACTAATTAATGGTTGGTAATTAACTGAAATATAATGTAGCCAAATAAATTTACAATGGACACTGAAAACAACTAACAATATGTTAATTTGGGGTGTAGTATTTAACAGATAAATATTAAGGAAAGGTAATTGATAATGTTTTGTCTTTTTTGATATTTGCTTTGGTTATTTTATCTCTTCCTAAGAGGTGGTTTTTAAACTTTTGTCTGTTTGTGTATTATTTATTTCTTCCTTTAATTCTGTCCCTTTTTTCATCATGTATTTTAAAGTTCTGTCATTGTGTGCATATACATTTATGACTATTAATACTACCATATGAGTAGGTTCTTTCTATTATTTGGAGATCTCTCTCTATGCATCCAACAATACTGTTTGTCTTGGTACATATTTTACCTGATATTAGTATAGGTATTAGAGATTGCTTATTCTTGCTGGACTGAATGTTATGTTTTGTCCAACCATTTATTTTTAACTGCTCTGAGCTATGTATAGTTAAAGCTTGTCTCTTAAAAAGCATATAATCGTGTCTAGATTTTATTATTCATTCTGGTGATCTGTAGCTTTAAGTTGGAATCTTTCATCAATTGACTTTTTATGTAATTATTCATAAGGTCAGCTTAGATTGCCATTCTGTTTTATTTATTCTATTTTCCATTTTAGTTTTGTGTTTTCTACTTGCATCTGTAGATTTTGACTGTCTTCTTTTGCAGGACTCTTTTTGATTGTTTAATTTTTTTACAGTTTCATTTTAATTTTTCATTTCAGCATCAAGCCTGTACTTATTTGCATTATTTGTAGTGATTTTACTAGGAATTAAAAGATATATCTTTAAATTTCCACAATTTAGTGTTATTGTATTACTCCGTGTAAAATGTAAATGTAAAATGTCTATATCCTTCTTTATGTTATGATTTGCACTTGTATTACATTTAAAATGTTTTTAAAATGCCTATAAGGACTTTTTAAATGCTTTTTTACCATAAGTAGTGTTATAAAAATTTAAGATATGCGCACGCACACACACACACACACAATACCTTATATATTTCCTTAGATGGTTAACATGTCTGATTTTAAACAGTCCTTACTTAAAATCTAAGTTTTAACTGGAATTATTCTTCTTTGCCCTGAAAAACTTTCTTCAGCATTTCTTTTATTGCACGTTTTCTGGCAATATGCTCTCTTAGATTTCTTTTTTCCTGAAGATGTCATTATTTTACCTTTTTCTTGAAGTATAATTTTTCTAGATATAAAATTGTGTATTGATTTGTTTTTCTTTCTTTTAGCATTTTAAAATTGCTTCCTTACCTTATACTTACATCCCAAGTGTTTTATGATACATTATTAATTGAATAGCTGGTCCCATGTATTATAATGCATCTGTTTTTCTCATACTGTATTTAAGATTTGCTCTTAATATTTGGCTTTCAGTAGTTTCATTATTACCTGCTATCTTCCCCAGTCTGGGCTTCTTCGTGTCCAATTTAGAGGGTGTTCATTGAATGTCTTATGTCTGAAAATGTCTTCCTCCATCAGATTTGAGAATATGTCAGCTTTTTCTTTCCATTTTTCAGTTATTTCTTTGTATATTATTCTGCTATACATGCTCTATTCCTCTGTTTTTCTGGGACACCGTTTCACTTTTTTTGCAACAGTTGATGTTCTCTAACAGATGCCTTTTTTGTAAAGTTTTTCTTTAAATTCCAGTTAGTTAACACATAGTGTTATATTAGTTTCAGGTATACATCATACTGACTCAACACTTCCATACAGCACCCGATGCTCATCACAAGTGCATTCCTTAATGCCCATCACCTATTTCACCCAACCCCCTTCCCACTTCCCCTCTGGCAACCATCAGTTTTTTTCTCTATGGTTAAGAGTCTGGGGCGCCTGGGTGTCTCAGCTGGTTAAGTGTCCAACTCTTGGTTGCAGCTCAGGTCATAATCTCACAGTTCATGAGATAGAGCCCTGCGTGAGGCACTCTGCTGGAAACACGGAACCTTGTTGGGATTATTTTTCTCTCCCTCTCTCTCTCTCTACATGCCTCCCATGCCCATGTGCTTTCTCTCTCTCTCAATATAAATATATAAACTTTAAAAAAAAGAGTCTATTTCTTGGTTTGCCCCTCTCTCTCTTTTTCCCCCTTGCTCTTTGTTTTTGTTTCTTAAATTCCACATATGTGTGGAATCATATGGTATTTGTCTTTCTTTTTTAAAAATTTTTTAAAAACGTTTATTTATTCTGGAGAGAGATAGAGACAGAGCATGAGCAGGGCAGGGGCAGAGAGAGAGGGGGACACAGAATCTGAAGCAGCTCCAGGCTCTGAGCTGTCAGCGCAGAGCCTGACATGGGGCTTGAACTCGTGAACCATGAGATCATGACCTGAGCCGAAGCCAGAAGCTTAACCAACTGAGCCACTCAGGCACCCTGGTATTTGTCTTTCTCTGACTGTCTTATTCCACTGAGCATAATACACTCTAGCTCCATCCATGCTGTTGCAAATGGCAAGATTTCATTCTTTTTGATGACTAATATGCCATTAACTGATCCTTTTTGATTTATCTTCAAGCATATTTACTCTTTCCTCTGTTGATCTATTTTGTGATAAAGTCTGTTTAGTGTTTTTGAAATATTTTGGATACTGAACTTTTCAGTTTTAGAGTTTTTATTTGGTTGTTTTATTTGTTTCTATTTCTCTGCTGGAATTTTCTAGCTTTCATTCATTGTCAGAATATTTTAGTTTCTTTTTATTGAGGGTAGTTTTAATGGCCTCTTGGAAATTATAAATTGCATATTCTAGTACACATGGGTCATCTCAACATTTTTGTCATTTGATTTTATTTTCTGTTGATAGCATATTTATTTTTCTGGTTCTTCATATGTTGAGTAGCTTTGTATACTATCATGCAGATTGTGAACGTTAAATTTTGGAGTTCTGGATTAAGCTGTAGACATAATGGATTCCTTCTTTTTTTTTCTCAAAGAGTGTCTTGCCTTTTGTTTTAGGAAGAGAGTAGATTGTTTGAAGCACATATTTTATTTTGGGGGTGACAAGTCCTCAGTTTTTCATTTTTGTATAGCTGAGACACATGGTTCAAAGATCAGTCTGAGATTTTGCTAGCAGAGTTTAGGAATCCCCTTTCTAACATTTCCCTTCTGGGATTAATACAGCTATTTTCAGTGGCTGGGGTTTCCCTTGCACATGGCTGAATCTCGTGCAAAGTTAAAAACTGTAAAAATGAAATTCATCTTATAAAATTCCCATCCAATCACAGTACACCCCTAATCACAGAATGTCTCCCACTCTCTCCTCTACAGTGACCATGTAACTTTTTTTTTCTTGTTCCACCTGTTTATGCTTATATTACCCCATCCCCACAGGGTATTTACTCCCACAAGATTTTATTCTGTCATTACCAGAAACAGAAATATCAGGGTCAGCATTTTTAATGAATACATTCTGTACTTTCAAAGAACATGGTAGGAATTGTTCCATTATTTGCTGTTACATAGTTGATAATGAGAACTCTTATGCCAAAGCAGTAGGATACACTAGTTGTTTTTTTTTTTTTTTAATTACTTTATGTTTTGGTTTGGTTTGTTTGGGTTTCATTAAGATTATTATTTAATTGTTCTTTTTTGATTGTTTTTTAAATGTCTTCTTTAAAGTCATTTAGATTTATTTAGATATTCTCATTAATCTGAAATGTTGCCACTGTATTCACATGGGTTTCTTTGCTAATTCTCTCTATTCCCTTCCTAACTATTGGGGAATTATCTTATATAATCCTATATTTTTAATTGGTCACTCCTTTTCTTTTAATGTTTATTTGAAACTGATTTCTTCTTTGTAAACCTCTTTGAGTATTGTAAGAAATGATCAGCCAATTCCAAATTTATGTCATTATTTTTTCTGTTTTCCGGTGATAAAGTTTCTATAGTGCAAACTGACAATAATTTAATTATCTCATTTATAGTCTTGGATTTTTGTTTTGTATTTTGGAGAAACCACTGTGGGCACTAGTGCCCTGGTAGGAAAACCTAACTGTAATTAATGAATTGCTGGAGACTTATTGTGGAAAAGTCTGAGGGCTAAGAATTCCAGGGGAATCTAGTCCTTAGGATGAAGGCCCATAATATCATGAGACTTACCACCAGGACCTCAGCCAAGTTCCCAAAGTAAATGTCAGAAAGAAATCCACTGGTCCTTCCAGCAGGGAGAGGGACAGAAAGAGACTTTTTCTTTTGTTGTTTGCTTATTTGTTTTTGTTGTCATTTTATATATATATAATTTATTTTTCCTTTTATTGAAGAATAATTGATACAATACTGTCTTAGTTTCAGAAGTAAAACTTGTGATTTGACATTTATATACATATGAAATGGTTACCACAATAATTCTAGTTACTATCTGTCACCATAAAAGTTGTTATAATATCATTTACTATAGAAAAGGACTCATTTTGAAATAAGCTGGAGGATTTTGCTCTTAGTTAACCAAAGACTAACCTGCTGAGGTATTATCAGAGCCTAAATGACTTAGGAAAATGGAAATAACCAACCGCAATCTACTCCAGCCATCCTGTTTTACCTACTGGGGGAGAGTAATCTGAGAAATACTTGTGAAAACCACAGTCTAGAGGCATAAGCTCACTAAAAGACTGAAACCTAATTACAGGGTTACAGAACACTTTCCCTACATTTCTCCAATCGAGGTTCATCAATTGTAACAAATATACCACTTGGGTAGGGTGGGGGCATGTTGAAATTGGTGGATACTATGCAAATATAAGGGAAAGGGTATGTGGGAAACACATGTGCTTCCTCTCAATTTTGCTATGAACTTAAAACTGCTCTAAAACATTCAAATATAAGTAAAAGAGGTTGAGAAAAGAGGAAAGTTGGCATATCTTTGTTATCTTAAGAAAATGTACATATGCAAAAACAAATTTAATGCAGAATGAAAATCAATAAAACAAGCTAATATCAGCATTATGAAAAAAAAATTGGTTTGGGTAAACTTGAAAATCCTCTAGATATAGGCTTTAATTTAAGATTTTTTTTTCAACTTTACCAAACACTATACTCATATGGAGACATGCAACCTATTACAACTATATTTGAGACCCATTGTTTTTTTATAACTTTTTATCAAGCTTCCAACTTTAAATAGAACAGGTGAAATGTTATTACATCATCAAGCAGTTTGCTTTGAATTAAATTAATAATGTATTAATGAATTAAATGAATTAAATGAATTAATTAATTAAATGAATTAAATTAAATTTGAATTAAATTAATAATGTATTAATGAATTAAATGAATTAAATGAATTAATGAATTAAATGAATTAATGAATTAAATGAATTAAATGAATTAAATTAAATAATAATGTAAAGAAATAATTTGAAGAGATTCTTTCATGATTTATCCTTGATATAATTTTTCTAATCTGTGATCATTATTGAGCAGCCAGCAAAGAGACTGGAGATTTTAAAAAACAGAGTCCAAGAGAGCATATATTTGAAATGGCAGATTGCAGATAAGATAGATGAGAGAGAGAGAGAGACAGAGACAGAGATAATAAATAGAATATAAGTACAATATATGTTAGGTAACACACATACACATACACATACACACATACACATACACATAGCTGACCTTGAACAACATGGTTTTGAACCATGTGGGTTCACTTATATGTGGATGTTTTTCAACATATACACTACAGTACCATATGTGTATTTTTTCTTCCTTATGGTTCTCTTAAAAATATTTTCTTTTCTCTAGCTTATTTTCTTATACAAATACAGTATATAATACATATAAAATACAAAACATATATTCATCAACTGTTTATGTCATCAGTAGGGCTTATAGTCAACAGTATGCTATTAATTAAGTTTCAGGGGAGTAAAAAGTTACATGCCTCTAACCCCTTTGTTGTTGAATGTTAAATTCTATAATGTTTATTAAAAAATAAAATACTTTTTAATTCAAAATAAAACTTTATATTATTAAATTAATGTTTGCTATCCACAATAGAAAAGACTTATAGTTTTATTGAGGACATTTTGTCTCTTTAAAAATATAAATTAGAAACTGCAGTCCAAAATTACATAAAGAAGAAATGAAGTAAAATTATTTTTATTCGATGTATACTAATTTCATATATACATATTTTTTACTAACCTTTACTTTCATTAGTTTAAATAGCAAGAGAAAAATATTCCTCCTTTAATTCCATGCTGTTTCTGTATACATTCTGGGACATCTAATTTGTGTCTGTCTGGGTTTCACATGATTAATGTATACTTCTTCTATAAATGTGTATAATATAGTTTCATGCATACACACATATATTATGAAATGTAATCATACCACAGATTAATAAACAATACTCCTCCGGTACATTACTATGAATGACTGTGTAAGTCCAGTATAAAATACGTCTCACCTTGCTTTCAAAGTGTGCTTTTTGATGTTTTGATGTTCTTATTAGTGTTGACTTTTTTCAGTATTTTATGACTCATAATTTAAGCATATTTTAGTGTTTGGTTAAAATCCTAGAAGAAGTTTAAGAAACAAAACAGATGAACATAGGGGAAGGGAAGGAAAAATAAGATAAAAACAGAGAGGGAGGCAAACCATGAGACCTTTAAGTACAGAGTACAAATTGAGGGTTGCTGGAGGGGTGTTGAGTGGGGAGATGGGCTAAATGGGTGATGGGCATTAAGAAGGATCCTTGTTGGGATGAGCACTGGGTGTTATGGTGCATGATGAGTCACTAAATTCTACTCCTGAAACCATTATTACACTATATATAAACTAACTTAAACTTAAATGAAATTAAAAAAAAAAAAAAACTCCTAGAAGAATGTCAGTGAGCATACCTTTTTTAAATATATACTGTCAAGTCATTCTCATGTTTTAGCAACTGCTTATATGTGATTATCTATTTCCAAGTGCCCTGGATAACATAGCTTCTATTATTTAAAAATGATAAGGATAAAAAAAATAATAATGGGGGAATTTGGGTGGCTCAAATGGTTAAGTGTTGGTTAAGTGTTCAGCTTGATTCGGCTCAGATCATGATCTCACAGTTTGCGATATGGATCCCCATGTTGAGCTCTGTCCTGATAGCACGGAGCCTGCTTGGGATTATCTCTCTCTGCCCCTCCCCTCGCTTATGTTATCTCTCTCTCTCTCTCTCTCTCTCAAATTAAGTAAATAAAGTTTTAAAAGTACATAAAAAATTAATAAAAAGAATAAAATATCAACAATCTAAGGCACAGAACTTAGAGTTCAAAATAAGTAAAAATGGCATTTTGGATTATGGTTAATGAATTTGAACATTATTTGTTCATCAGTTGTTTGCATTTTTCTCTTGTAAATTATAGTTTAGAATCTTTTGCCTATTTCCCTTTTAACTTACTCCTGTTTTTGTTTCTCTACATCTCAGTATTATTAAGGATATATCTTAACAATTTATTTATCATAAAAATTATCTTATCAGTTTTTAATTTTTTCTGAAACTTCAAGGTAAGAAAATATTTATTATTTCAGTGATTCAAATTTTAATAATTCAATGTGCTAAATAAAATATTGAAAGTTTAAATAATTTATATCACATTTTATTTATGCTACTAAACCCTCTCTTTTATGTATAATAAACTGCACAGTTCAGTGAACATTCAAGAAGCTTTTAGACATCTATATACAGATATAATCACCACCACTATCAAGATATAGAGAATTCTTTCATTCCAAGAATTTCCCTCTTTCCAGCCAACTGTTGTAATCAGTTTCAGGACTTATGCATTCATTGATCTAGTTTTTCTTGCTAACTATTGGTTAGTTTTACCTTTTAAAGAATTTTATGTACATGGATTTATGTAGTATTTACTCTTTGGTGCATAGCTTCCTTCACTCACCATAATGTTTCTAAGACTTAGCAATGGTGTCTGTAATTGTTTTTTAATTTTATTTGAGAGAGAGAGGGAGAGAGAGAGAGACAGAGAGAGCAGGGGAGGAGCAGAGGGAGAGAGAGAGAAAGTGAACTTGAAGCAAGCTGCAATCTTGCCACAGACCCCAGCCTGAACTTGAAGCAAGCTACAATCTTGCCACAGACCCCAGCCACAGACCCACAGACCCCATGACTCTGGGATCATGACCTGAGATGAAATCAAGAGTAGGGTGCTCAATCAACTAAGCCACCCGGGTGTTTCATATCTGTAATCTTTTAAAATACTCATGACTAATATTCCATTATGGAGCTATAGCAACTGCATATTTACCCTTTAGCATGCTGGACACCAGGCTGTTTCTTAGTTTGAGCTATTAGAATTTTATTGGTTTTTTTTTGTTAAAATAAATTAAATTGTAAATAAATAGATAGATCAAAATGACTCCCAAAACTTAAAGGAGTAAGGACTCCTGGGTGGCTCAATTCAGTTAAACATTCTACTTTGGCTCAAGTAATGATCTCGCAGTTTGTGAGTTCAAGTCCTGCATTGGACCCTGTGCTGAGAGCTTAGAGCCTGGAGCCTGCTTCAAATTCTGTATTTCCCTCTCTCTCTGCCCCTCCCTGCTCATGTTCTCTGTTTCTCTCTCTAAAAAATAAACAAACATAATATATATATACATAAATATATATATATACACACACACACACACACACACACAGATATATAGATAGATACATACATACACACAGAAGAAGGGTGATAAAAAATAATTGCTTCATTTCATCCATTAAATGCAATATAGTAGTACTTAATTGTAGTCCTTTAAAAAAACATAATTTTTAACAATGTTAACAATGTTGCCTTTAGAAGCTAACTTCATATTCACCAGAAGGCCTTGGTTCTCCCTTGTCTCTTCATTTTCCTGGTGTTGAAATAAGTGAACAAAACATGACACCAAAACACTGTATTTTCTTTGTGTAAATACCAGGAAACAGAAAAACTCGGAGGAGAAAAAAGTTACTAGAATTGTATTGTCTGTTATTGATGAAAGTATTCAGATCTAAATAACATATTTATCACATGTGTTATGTTTAAAAACTACCTTCTTTAAATTCTAGGGAAGAAATAGAAGAAAGTTTACAAATTAGACTCATATTACATTGAAAATGAAAACCCTATTTGCATTTTTAATGCTCCTTAAATAATTTATTTATGTTACTAATATTTATTTATAATATTTATGTCACTATAAAATAAGTCAAAATGTTTCTGGGTGTGTATTGTAAACATTTTACTACTTTATCCCAATGGCCCATATTTGTATAGAATTAATAGCTTCTTATTTTCATAGAATTTAGTACTGCATATAATTATCCTCCAAAATAAAGCTATAATCTGTACTCTAAATTGCTTGTCATGCTTATGTTGATATTGGCCTAAGATTATATATGTTTAAGCATAATATATATAATACCTTAAACGTGTATATACAAAAATATTATTTCATATACTTAAGATTAAACACATGTCTAAGATTATGGGAAATGGACTTGCATTTATTTGTCATATAATATAGATAATTTTTTCAAATGAATTTATGTGTTATAGAAATGCATACATCTTTATGTGCATATATTGTATGAAATACATTTAAAAAACACTAAAATATTTAGTCATTTTTAAAAAAATGTAATGTTTATTTATTTTTGAGAGAGAGAGAGAGAGGCACCGAGTTTGAGTAGGAGAGAGTCAGAGAGAGAGGGAGACACAAAATCTGAAGCAGGCTCCAGCCTCTGAGCCATCAGCATACTGCCTGATGTGAGGCTCGAACTCACAAACGGTGAGATCAGATCTGAGCTAAGTCAGACGCCTAACAGACTGAACCACCCATGCGCCCCTCTTTACTGTCATTTTAATTAAAGAATTAAACATTTGGAATTTATTTTATATTTTTTGAAAGAGGGGATGCCTATGTGTGAGTATAATTTTATGGAGATATTTTTTTTTTTCTACGTTTATTTGTTTTTGGGACAGAGAGAGACAGAGCATGAACGGGGGGAGGGGCAGAGAGAGAGGGAGACACAGAATCGGAAACAGGCTCCAGGCTCTGAGCCATCAGCCCAGAGCCCGACGCGGGGCTTGAACTCACGGACCGCGAGATCGTGACCTGGTTGAAGTCGGACGCTTAACCGACTGCGCCACCCAGGCGCCCCTGGAGATATTTTCAATACAAAATCTGAAATACTACAGCCACGTACAGCTTTTATTGGCTTTTTAAAAACAAAGATATCCTCGACATTTCTATCATCTTGACCAAGTTTTCTACAAACTGCTTCCTGCCTCTAGGCTCCTGACCTCCCCTGTCACCACAGGTGGCCCAACCACTGAGGTCCCGCTCCTGTTTTTTCTTAGAGCGTTTACTTAGAATACTTGTAATTACAAACTCTTTTTCCGCCTTTTTGAGAAAAAGTCATTTTAAAAGACTCTTGCCAATTTTAAAACCTAGGTCTGTCTCAGGGACCCGGGGATCACCCCTTTGAAATGTAATCAACAAGGAAGATGGTGCCCCTGCCTCCCAGTCTCTGTGGACACAGAGGGGAATATCTTCAACTTTGGTGGGCTCCTTACTTCAAGTTGTAAGACTACCTTCTTCCATAAAGGTGCAAGAAAATCTAATCTTCCTTTGAGTAAAGGCCAATTAACGAACCCAGGTGGTTTGGAGCCCCCCACCCCAGCTCTTAAAATCTCTCACAGCCTTTGCTTTGGTGCAGTTCAGACTGCATTAGGTCTCTGCCTCATACAGCAACACTCTGGAATAAAGTCGTCCTTACTTGTTTACTTTTGTACTGTATAATTTTTGCTTTTTCTGTAGTAGCATTTGCTTTATGTATGTTATCTCTAAATCTTTAGGATTTTGTAATTTTTGTCATATTTTTTCTACTTTAAACTAATTTTACTTATTTTTCATTCCCTCTTTGATTATTCATGAAGGGTTTTCACTGAAATTCATTCTAGTCAGGTAAATGATGCTGTCTCTGCAGTTGTAGCAGTATGGAAAACAAATACAACATATTAAATAATTAGCTCAGTTACAGGACTTTAAAATTATGGAGACATTCCCCAATGTTATAGATATCATAGTTAGTTCCATGTTTCTTTACGACTGATTACAATAACAATTTACATTTAAAGAAAGAATTTTAAAAACAATGTTTAATGCACACATCATTTTTTTTTGGAAAGTTGGAAATCTTTTTATTTAATTCTAGCATCCTTCAAAATTCCCTACAGTTCTTTCTTCTCACTGTGGAAACAACATGATTGCTTCTGGGAGAATCAGGAGACTTCTGAGAAGAAAGGAAATGTAAACTATTTTATTTCTTAACACTGTCTCATGTCACATTTTATAATCTCTTTTTTTGGCAACTTAAAACACTATAGGAGGGCTGGATTGAGTCACCACAAAATTGTCACAGAAATAATATTATATTTTTTAATAGTTACTGTGCTTTCATATTTTTCTTATCTTGATCAACACTACTTATAAAACTATTAGATACCATTTCCAGAAATTTTAGTAAACAGATTTGTGATTCCTCCATATAAACAATTAGCTAAAAAATTATATGTTTTTAGAAAGATACTGGATGCCTGTGAATGGAATATAATATCTCTCAAAGACAAAGCATAACAATTCTTGGAAAAAAATAAAGTCATAATTATGGAAAACCCATGAGTAATATAAATAACTATTATAAATGTGTCTACTTTGTAAAAATTTCATAAGAGAATTTTAGAGAAATGATAAAAATAAATAAAGCAAAAAATTATATCTTCTAAAGATTTAAGGCTATTTACTAATTGCCTTAATTCAAAATATGTTTACATGCCTAGGAAGAGAGAAGCACGGATGTTAAGTCCTGTGACTAAAAACAAATTGATATTGATGTTATCATGAAAAAACAAAAGGTGATTTAGGAGCACAAAATCAAAATATATTTTTATATGTTTATCTATTCATTGATATCTATCTATATATTTTCTTTTGGTAAAATTATCTTTAAAAAAAAAAGCCTTTCACATTTAGTGTGGAGAGTTCTGTTTCCTGAATGGACATATAAAAAGCTTGGAGGTCATCACTCTCCTCGTTTCGACAAGAAAAAGAGCTAAGCAAACTGGAAATCAATGACTTGGCTTTGATCCATCAGAATTGATGTCACAGAGCAACCCATCAATTCAAAATATGGAAAGATGAGCAAAGCACAGATTCCCCACGGAGATTAGTTTGCAGCGATAGTCCTTGTGAGCCGTAGACTGATAGAAACACTTAGATGATAATGTTTACAAATTGCTGGAGGCTGAGTGTGGATTAGATTGAGAGTGAGAAATTCCTGGGCAACTATTATTTCTTTTACTTCCAGGAACACCACCTGTTTCTCTAGATTAAGATCCAAGAAAGATTCACACATATTTTGGGTAGGGGGTAGGGGTTAAGTAACCATTTTGAAGCATGTCCAGAGTGGAAATGACAGTTTCATAATGCTATTAAAATAAAGAGTCTTGGGGCGCCTGGGTGGCTCGGTCGGTTAAGTATCCGACTTCAGCTCAGGTCATGATCTCATGGTCCGTGAGTTTCAGCCCCGCATCGGGCTCTGTGCTGACCGCTCAGATCCAGGGGCCTGTTTCAGATTCTGTGTCTCCCTCTCTCTGCCCCTCCCCTGTTCATGCTCTGTCTCTCTGTCTCAAAAATAAATAAACGTTAAAAAAAATTAAAAAAAAATAAAATAAAGAGTCTTTACTTAAGCCAGCACCAATTAAAACAAGCTTTAACCCTATTGATTGACAATGTAAATGTATATGTGAATGATGTTTAACTCCAAACAATAAGCCCAGTCCAAAGGATTTGTTCACAATTTTTGGGTAGTGGTAGATTAATTCACACACAAAAAAGCAGTAAAGTCAGTAAAGTGCTACTGCTTTTAAGTAAATAGAGCTAGTAGGTAGCTCAGAATATATTTTAAACTAGTCAAACATGGAGGTGCCTGGGTGTCTCAGTTGGTTAAGTGTCCGACTTTGGCTCAGGTCATGATATCACTGTTTGTGGGTTTGAGCCTGGCATCGAGCTCTGTGCTGACAGCTAAGAGCCTGGAGCCTGCTTTGGATTCTATGGCTCCCTCTCTCTGTGCCCCTCAAACACTGACACTCTGCTTGTCTCTCTCTCTCCCTCTCAAAAATAAACATTTGAAGAAAAAAAAAAAGAGTCAAACATGACCAGTTCTTTAACGTCTTCAGGCTACAAAATTTGGTCCTGATTCTTGTCTCTTCTGTAGAGAGGCAACTGTAGAGTGAATGACTTCTCCAGCTCTGAATTAATCCATGTCTGATTGAAATTTGCTTGTATTTTCAAACAAGTCTCACAGTCTTTAAAAGCAAAATCCAACGATTTATGTGGTGCACATTTTCCATTAAGCCAAATAATCTTTATTAAAATAAGCAAAATTCAGATAAGATACACTTATCTCTTTTCATTATATTGATATTTTAGTGAATAGCTAAATATCTACTGATTTCAATTTGGGAAAGTTCTTAAATATTAATCTAATTACCTCTACTGTTCTGTGTTTTGTGATCCATTGGGCCACAGAAATCTTTTATTCTCTCCCACATTCTTCACATATTGTTTTTTGAGTCCCCTATTATTGCTCTTTCAAGTATAAACACTCTGATTTGTCTTCACTTCTTAATTATGGAGTGAGCTAGAGAGGCAGGGAAATGGGTTTGTATTGGACATTACCAACACTTTGTGGCTGACTGCCACTGTTTTCAAATTATTTATTATTTTTTGCATAATAACTGCATTCATGTAATCAATTTATATAAAATAGTAGAAAATGAAAAATATCTTTCCCACCTCTGCAGCAACCCTGCTCTCTCCTCACAAGTCAGATAAATATCTAAATTAATATAAAGTAAAAATCTCTCTGAACATTTTAAAGACATTATGTATGTGTGTGTATATATATATGTATATATATATATATATACATATATATATATATATGGACTTTTTTACCAAGTGACCATTTTTCTCTTTATCTGACTTTTATACATAAAAATAGATAATAGCATGATAGTTTATAGAATCGTGTCAATTTTTTAAAAAACAATGATTTCTTTGTTATTTCCATGTAATGATATAATAGGATCTCCTGGTTCATACATCTTCAACCTGTGTTTCATTTGTTCAGCTTAAGACCTTGACATGATAATTTTTAGGAAAGAAATGGTAAGTAAGTTGTGAAACTATCTGCAAGTTTACTGATGATATAAATACCAAGGAAGCTTGTCACTTTTAGAAATCAGAAATACATAATGCAGGGATATTGACTTTAGAAAAGGAAACAAATATTTGACCACCCAATTACACAGTGTAAATACAGATGTGAACTGCTAATATTAAGATACAAAATATTTCTGTTCTAAAACACTCAGACTGTTTTGAAAGAATACCAACTGATCATAACTTGGAAAACATAGTTTTCGTGGCTCTTAACAATGTAAAGAGAATATTGCAAAATCAAATAATTTTTGATCAATGACAATATTATGCAAACATTGTTTTTTTATGTTTATGGCACTATATGATGTGATGCAGTAATCATGCTCTATGAAATTTACTGTAATTATACTTATTATTAAGCATTGTGTGTTTTGTTTCTTTTTTTACTTCAAAGCCCCTAATTAAGATTTAAATTGATATGTATCATGGGAGACTGCAAAACCAAAAGTTTGATGCCTCAAGACTATTCAATCACAATGTATAATGTAAGAATAATTATAATTGTAAGAATAATAAGAGTATTGGAATAACAAGTATCACATTTAAAATATTTTGTCATTTTAATATACTGCTATAAAATTAATTTTGCCCCCAATTAATCAATTTATCAATTGTTTAAGTTTATCTTACTTTCATACTATATTCACAGTAAAATGCTTCTCTTACTTTTTCTATCATATATTTTTTAATCTCTAAAATTCCTTCTATATATTATATAATAGAAATAGATATTTTCTTTTGATGTATCTCCACACAAATTATCTATTAACCAAAGGAAATCAGAATAAAAGGACACATTTCAAAGGTATAATTTCTACCTAAAATGATTTATAAGACCTTTTCAGAGTGTGTTAAAACTATTCTATATGACTTTATTTAAATATCTAAAGACTGATACATCAATTCTGATATTTCCTTTCAACTCAGTCCTTCACACTTTTTCACTTGATTTTCTTCTCCATTTTTAGGTGTTCAAATGAAACTACTTTGATTTCAAAACACCCACAGTATTGGCCTTACTAATCTCTGAGTAATAGATTCACTTTTTGAATAGACACATCTTCCTTTTTAGTTTTGATGCTTTGATGTTTTTCCAGATTGTTAACCCCACTACCTTTGTCTCTTTATTTCCTATCTTTTATCTTTCATCCTTCACTAATAACTCCATCTGCCGCTGAGTGAACTTGTTAAGTCATAATCGTATCTTCCTTTCTATTCCTTATCTTTCTTCATAGAAAAAAGTTTTTTTTTTTTAATCTCATGTTCTACTATAGTGATTTTCTCAAGTCTAATAGCCAAAAGCATTTAAACAAAACCCTTACATAATGCTTTTCAGTAATGTCCTTTAGCTAATCTGTCATCAGCACATGTAAATTAAGTATTTTCTTAAAAAAAGGATGGTCAGGGTTCTGCTTCTACTTCTTCATGGGCCTTGAGCTTTATGGCTTTGTCCTGCATAAAACTGTTTACTAGAATATATGTAATGCTGTTGTTGTAAGTAAATGTTGCTGCATAACACATCCACATTTCAGTTGCTTAAAACAACAACCACTTATTTAGCTCGTGTACCTGCAACGTAGGCAGGGCTTATAGGGAAAGGCTCATCTTTGCTCCATGCAGCAACATGATAGGGGCCGGAGAATCTACTTCCAAATAGCTCATGCCTGTGGCTCACAAATTGGAGCTGGATGCTGGTTAGGAGCTCAGCTGGAATTGTGAGCCACACTGCCATCCGTGACTCTTGAATGGCCTGGAGTCTCTCAAAGCGCTGTGGTAGCTGGGTTCCAAGGATAAATGCCTCAGGAAAACAGGCAGCTGCATCACTTTTGAAGACTTACAGTACACGCTACTTTAAGACTATTCACATTTTCCCCCAGACACTAGATCAGGAAACATCCATCTTTTTTTTTTTTTTTTTTTTTTACTTTTTAAATGTTTATTTATTTTTGAGAGAGAGAGAGAAAGAGCGGCGAGCAGGGGAGGAGCTGAGAGAGAGGGAGACACAGAATCTGAAGCAGGTTCCAGGCTCTGAGCTGTCAGCACAGAGCCTGACAGGGGCTCAAACTCACACACCGCAAGATCATGACCTGAGCTGAAGTTGGACGCTTAACGACTGAGCCACCCAGGTGCCCCAATCCCATCTTTCAGTGGGAGAAGTATCAACATCCAATTGTAACAAGATGGTGGGGAATGGGAAAATTTGTTACGACCATAACAAATATGACCTGCCACAGAGCCCAATGTGTGGAAACTTATTTTCTAATTCTGGCCCAGTCTCCAAATATCTGTGTATAGTTAGTTTTATGTTGAGACTTACTATGAATTTGAAGCCAAATAGTGTGAAATCAAATCCTGGCCCATAAAATAATGGAGATTATCAGGTGTGATTTCTTTTTACTCCCTCTGCCTGTGTCAAATTTCTTCCTAAGAACTTGTAAATAAGTTTTTTCCATCCACGCTTTTTTTTTTTACCTCCTTTACTTTCTTTACTAAAGACATTTCATCCCAACAGGGAATTGGTCTCATTAGTTATTGCTTTTTTCCTTTCTTGTTACATCCTGAATCTCTCTTTCTCTTTACTTATGCCTCCTCTTAAAAAACATGTGTAAATTTCCCAGATTCAAAATTGCAAACAAAATAAATTATTGGGGGCACCTGGGTGGCTCAGTTGGTTGAGTGTCCAACTCTTGGTTTCAGCTCAGGCCATAATCTTACCGTTTGTTGGTTCAGCCCTGTGTTGGGCTCCATGTTGATAGCACGGGGCCTGTTTGAGATTCTCTCTCCCACTCTCTGCATCTCCTCCACTCATGCTCTGTTTCTCTCTCAAAATAAGTAAGTAAACTTTAGAAAATAAAACCTAAAATATGTTATTTGATGCTGGTCTTCCTATAACAGTCCTATAATTTCTATAATTCTTCACTCACATTCTTTAAAGAGTGGACCACGATCTCTGTCTTAATTTTCTCTTCCATTTACTCTATCGCAACCCACTGCATTCTGACATTGTCTTTTTCACTTTGTGGAAATAATTCTAGCTACGATCTGCAAATATCCTGTTGTCAAAGCCAATTGATTTTAGGCTTTTACTCACTGAGGCTTTTCTGTACCTTGTGAACTGCAGTTTATTGGTTACCTCTTTAAATTCTCTCTTCCATTACCTTCTTTGATATCACACTAGTGTGATTCTTCTCATTTTCTCATCCATTCTTTCATGGTCATTTTTATGTGTCCCCTTTTCTTCCTATATCCTTTAAATTTGTGCTTGCTTCAAGATTATATTGTCATCCATATCTCTATGTATTGATTTATTTAAAATATTAAGCTATTAAAGCATGCTAGGGGTATGCTAGGGACTGTAATTAGAATGGTAAACATGATATTAAACTCTTTCCTGTCAAATGCCAACAGGATTTTATACACCAGGCACCTAAATAACCACTTAAAAATCTAGGGCTGTGTGGTAAGTGCTATTTTGGAGGAAGGAAATAATTCTATATAAACATATGCAGGGACACCTACTGTCGTTTTCCACTTTACCGAGTCTCATTAACTCTGTAATGGTGCCAGCTTTCTCCTGCAAACTCCTAGCATCTTCCCTTAAATCTTCCTTTAATTTGAGATTACATGAAAGTATTTGTTGAAAATATTTGTCTAACTCTCTCATAGGAAAGGCAAACTCAACATACTCAACATGAAACAACATCATTAGTTACTCCATTGGCTCTCACTCCCCTTCTGTGTCAGTGATCTGAACTTCCATCCATCAAGTATAGCTCCTCCCCCGCCCCTCTGTTCTGAATCACAAAGTCCTTTTGCCTTTACTGCTTAACTGATTCATGTTTCTGCTTCCTACTCTCATCTCTATTACCTTTCACTGTCACATTTCAGGCACTTATCACTTGAGTATCCTTAAACTAACTTAAAACATGCTTTCTCTGGTTGTATATTGCCCCAGTGAAATCCATCCTCCATTGTCCTCTAGGCAATTTCTTTACAGGATATTCATATTAAGTCACTATTCCTTTCAAAAGCTTAAATAACTTTCCATCATAGGAAGATCAAATCATAAGCTCCTTAACCAGATAATCCACAGTATAGCTATTGCCACTTGTCCACCCATTCTCTTGCCTCTCTTTACATTTAAACACACTTCACTGATTTTATGTTCCTGCACAGTTTTATGTAACAATCTGGATGTCTGCTCGTGCATCCTTATCCTACTGGAAAATATCCTCTCCCTTTCTCTCTTTAACTAGATTCCACACACTTGTTTTGTTTTGTTTTGTTTTGTTTTGTTTTGTTTTGTTTTTCTGTTTAGGCAAAGCATTGCCTTTTTCCACACGAAGTTCAGTATTTATCCTCAGATATGCTTCTATAATTCTTCTTGAATAATATATACAATTTGGTTATATAATCTTGGTATTCATCTATGTATATCTATATAGATCTATATAGATATAGATGATAAATAGATGATAGATAGATAGATAGATAGATAAAGAAGTTTGGATTAAATAGTATATATCTTGTATGATATATGACAGGCTAAGTGTACAAAAAGACAATTTGACATATGACAATAGAACTCTGATCCAGTGTCTTGAGGAAACAGCCTAAGAAGTCAACCACAAACCATAACTGCAACAATCAGTTCAGGGGCCAAACACAACCTCTACATTAATCATCCCAAAACGGTTAGGATTTGGTTAATGACTGCAAGCTTTCTTGTTTTTGCCCATATTTCCAGCTGTAGAAAAAACAGAGAAAACAAATATGCTCCCCAAAGGTATCATATAGAATGCCCAATTTCTACTTTTCCTATCTCTATCTTTTCCATGACAATAACCTCCAGCTCCCCTGCCCTCTTTCAAGTCTTTGTAAAGTGCTAGTGATAGTAGCTGGCTCTTGCTATAGCAGCCTCTGAATAAAGAGACTATGTTCATTCCAGTGGTCTTCATTCAGGTTTCCTGAAAGTTGCATCAAGTTTCAGCCAGCTGTGGTACACATGAAGGCACCCTTTGATTTGCCTGTCACAGCTCATTGAGTCTTCATTTACATGATAAGCCAACATGAGTTCAGAACATTGTGTGCCAAGTTCTTTATCTTTTCTTAGTCTATTACCTGGATTTTGTTATTGGTTCCTATTAGTTTTGGAATCCATAGCAGAAACAGGGCATTTCTCCTCCTGTCGTTTTTGTTCTTCTGTGTTTCTATTTTGTGTTATACTGTCTAAAAGGGTCCTACAAAGAAGATTAAGTTGGAGCACAGAAATTGACCCTAGAGGTATTTTTGAATGGGTCTCCTAGGCCATTGAGTTTGCTGTTTTCACCAAGTCAGCCTTGAGTTGGCAACTAATAAAACTAAAAGTGATTCTCCTCCAGTTTAATTTTTTAAATCTTGAAATACTGATTTTGACACAAAGATCTCTGTTTTATTTATGTTCCAGAGGTTGCTGATGGTCAGATCTGCATGAAGAAGTAGCCAAGAAATAATGGGGAAGGGACTGAGGTACAACTTTAAATGTTCAATGCTCACGAAAAACTTTCCATTGACCACTATTATCTCTCAATGGGTTTTCTAAATCTAAATCCTCTCTTACTCCAGAAAAACTCAGCTTCTTATATGTACTCATTACAATCCTGATTCTTATCAGCACCAGCAAAAAATGGCATGATTTCACCAACCTGATATCAGCTGTGGTGTTATATGCTGAATTGTGTCCCTACAAAATTCATGTTGAAGTCCCAACCCCCAGTACTTCATAATACTGCTACATTTGGAGATAGGGCCTTTAAAGAAAAAATTAAGGTTAAATGAAGTCACTAGTGTGGCCCCTAATAAGAAAACGACTGGTGACTTATAAAAAATGAGATTAGAATATAGATGTACACAGAGAGAAGACCATGTTAAGACATAGGGAAGAGACGGCTGCCTATAAACTAAGGAGACAGCACTCAGAATAAAACTAATTCAGCTGAGTTCTTGTTTTTGGGCTTCTAGCTTCCAAAACTGTGAAAAAAACAAATTTCTGTTTAAGCTAATTAGACTGTAGTACTCTGTTATGGTAGTCTTAGCAAACTAATACAAATGACCACTCTGGGGGAACATATGACTTTAACAAAACTATTTTTTTTTGAGAAGTGACTACAAAATGAAAGAGAATAACATTTCTCAGACCCATCATGCAATTTTTTTCTTCCTTTCCTCCTCTTTTCTTTTCTTTTTTTTCTTTCTTTTCTTTTTTCTGTATACAGAGGCCACTAAAGGAAATTCTGAACCAGAAGTTGATTCACTAAAACACTTTTTGGTCAAAGCTAATGGAAACATTGGCAAACATAAGGAATAACAAATAGATCACTTTTCTAGTTAATTCTCCCCATCCTTGTCCTCCAGTTGCCTTCTTATAGCCATGTTTCCTTCTTTTCCCTTATCTTTTCAATCTCTTTCCTTTTGAACCAGTCTCAATTCATTTCTCTTCTCCTCCTTACCCAAACTCCATTTTTTCCAAATGTTTCTCATAAAACTCCAAATTCCACTTACTTCTAAAACTCCATCCTGTTCATGAGTCAGATATACCAAAAATTATGGAATTTAAACCTTGGAGCCAAGATGATAAGATCTATAATTGAATATAACATGCCATTCCCGCAGGAGGAGAAATATCCATTAAGGATATTTCTAAACCCAGGAGAGACCAACAAATAATGGAAGAATATAAAATCATTTTAGGTTACCTGACTTATTTCAGCTGATACACACGCTGGTCACATGCCAAGTCATGAATGATAAATGATGATTGTAGTAGCCTGGAAAGGTACAATAAACCTGAGAGTAAAAAGATGCCTGAAAATAAGGCAGAGTATACAATGATCCATACAGTAATATTTTAAATAAAAATCCATTGCACCATATCTTTTCAAAGATACTCTCATGAAGTCTTATAATTGTATATGGTTCACTCTCTTGGAGATATATTTGTTATCTTCTTAGTAACTGAAAATCATATAGGCCTATATGCATAGGAATAATGAGCTCTATCTTGCTATAGGTAGACATGAGAAAAGATTTCAAAGGACACAAGTTCCTATCCTGTCATCAAGAGATTAAGACTGCATTTCCACATCTTCCTAAACAGTCATTTTATGCTCTCCAACCAAAAGATTTTGTCTATTTGAAGAGATATCAGAGAAGAAAGTTCTCCTGAACCTGACTGAAGGACTTTATCAAATATTATTCACAAGAAATTCAGTAAAAAAAAACTACAGGGAATCAATATTTAGGTACATATTTCATAATTAAATAAACAATCTAGAATTGCATAAAATTTGAAGGCTACTCCAATAATACACCTCAAACTGAATATTTTCAGAAATTCTTTATAAACATTCTAGCTGGGCTTCAGAAAAGCATAGAAGATACCAGAGAGTCCCTTACCACAGAAATAAAAGACCTAAAACTAGTCAGGCCAAAATGCAAAATTCAATAACTGAAATTCAAAAACAACTGGATGTAATGACCACAAGGATGGACGTAACAGAGGAATGAAAACGTTATATAGAAGATAAAACTATGGAACATAATGAAGCTGCAATGAAGAGGGAAAGAAAAATATTGGGTCATGAATGTAGACTTAGGGAAATAAGTGACACCATAAAGTATAATAACATTCATATCATAGGAGTCCCAGAAGAAGAGAGGATAAAGGAGTCAGAAGGTTTATTTGAGCAAATTATAGTTGAAAACTTCCATAATCTGGGGAAAGAAACAGACATCAAATCCAAGAAGTATAAAGAAGTCCCATCAAGATCAATAAAAGCTGGCCAACAGTAAGCCAAAACCTAGTAAAATTGGCCAAATACAGAGATAAAGAAAAAATCTTGAAAGCAACAAGGAAAAATAAATCCGTAACCTATAAGAGAAGACAAATCAGATTAGCAGTAGATCTCTCCACAGAAACCTGACAAGCCTCAAAGGAGTGGCATGACATAGTCAACATTCTGAATGTGAAAAATATGCAACCAAGAATACTTTACACAGCAAGGCTTCATTAAGAATAGAAGGAGAGATAGTTTCTTAGATAAACAAAAACTAAAGGGATTCATGACCACTAAACCAGTCCTACAAGAAATGTTAAAGTGAACTTTTTAGTGGGAAAGAAAGACCAAAACATAACAAAGACTAGAAAGGAACAGAGAAAATCTCCAGAAACATGGATTCTATAGATAATATAATGGCACTAAATTCATATCAATCTATAATCTGAAAGTAAATGGAATAAATGTTCCAATCAAAAGGCATAAGGTATCAGAATGAATGAAAAAATAAGACCCTTTTATATGCAGCCTACCAGAGATTCATTTTAGACCTAAATACATTTGCAGATTGAAAATAGGGGATAGAGACCATCTATCATGCTAACGGACATCAAAAGAAAACTGGAGTAGCAATACTCATAAGCAGACAAACTAGAGATTAAATCAAAACTGTAGCAAGAGATGAAGAACACTATATCATAATAAAGGGGTCTATCAAACAAGAATATCTAACAGTTGTAAATATTTATGCCCCCAACGTGGTGAAACCCAAATCTATAAATCATTTACGTAAAAATATAAAGGGACTCACTGACAATAATACAGTAATAGTAGAGAACATCAACACTGCACTTACAGTAATGGACAGATCATCTAAGCAGAAAATCAAGGTAAAAATGACTTTGAATGACACACTGGACCAAATAGACTTATAGGACATACATTTCATCCTAAAGCAGAAGAATACACATTCTCTTCTAGTGCACATGGGATTTTCCCAAGAATAGAACACATACTGGGTCACAAATAAGGCTTCAACAAGTAAAAGACTGAAATCATGCCATGTATATTTTATTACCACAATGCTATGAAACTTGAAGTCAACCACAACAAAAAAATTGGAAAGACCATAAATCCATGGAGGTTAAAGAACATCTTACTAAGGAATAAATGGATTAACCAGGAATTTAAAGAAGAAATAAAAAAAAAAAATACATGGAAACAAAGGTAAAATGAAAACATGATAGTCCAAAACCTTTGGTGTGCAGCAAAAGCAACAACCAACACCACAGAAATACAAGCAATATCAAGATAATATTATGAAAAACTATATGCCAAAAAATTGGGCAATCTGGACGAAATGGAAAAAAATTTCTAGAAACATATAAATTACCAAACTAAAACAGGAAGAAACAGAAAATTGGAACAGACTGATAACCAGGAAAGAAATTGAATCAGGAATCAAAAATTTCCCAACAAGCAAAAGTCCAGGGCCAGATGGCTTCCCAAGGGAATTCTACCAAACATTTAAAGAATAGTTAATACCTATTCTTCTCAAATTGTTCCAAAAAATAGAAATGGAAGAAAAACTTCCAAACTCATTCCATGATGCTAGAATTACCTTAATTCCAAAAGCAGACAAGGACCCAACTAAAAAGGAGAATTACAGGCAAATATTCTTGATAATCATGGATCCAAAAATTCTCAACAAAATACTAACAAATCAAATCCAACAGTACATTAAAAGAATCATTTACTACAATCTAAGGAGATTTATTCCTGGGATTCAAGTGTGGTTCAATATTCACAAGTCAATCAATGTGATACACCACATAAATAAAAGACAGGATAAGAATCATTTGATCCTCTCAATAGATGTGGAAATACATTTGACAAAATAGGGCATCAATTCTTGATAAAAACCCTCAACAAAGTAGGGATAAATGGAACATACCTCAACATCATAGAGGCTATATGTGAAAGGTCCACAGCTAATATCATTCTCAAAGAGGAAAAACTGACATCTTTTCCTCTATGGTCAGGAACAAGACAGGGATGTCCACTCTCACCATTATTATTTAACATAGTACTGGAAGTCCTAGCCTCAGCAATCAGACAGCACAAAGAAATAAAAGGTACCCAAATCAGCAAGGAATAAGTCAAATTTTCACTGTTTGCAGATGATGTGATACTCAATCTAAAAATCCGAAAGACTTCACCCCAAAATTGCTAGCACTGATACACCAATTCTGTAAAAACCAGGATAAAAAACCAACATACAGAAATCGATTGCATTTCTATACACCTGTAATGAAGCAGCAGAAAGAGAAATCAATGAATTGATCTTATTTACCTTGTACCAAAATCCGTAAGATACCTAGGAATACTTCTAAACCAAATAGGTAAAATCTGTATTTCAGAATACAGATGCTGAAAACTATAGAACACTGATGAAAGAAATTGTAGATTACAGAAAGAAATGCAAAAATATTCCATGTTCATAGATTGAAAGAAAAAATTGTTAAAATGTCTATACTACCTAAAGCAAACTACACATTTAATGCAATCCTTATTAAAATAACACCAGTATTTTAAACAAAGTTAGAACAAACAATATTAAAATTTGTATGGAACCACAAAAGACCCCGAATAGCCAAAACACTCTTGAAAAGTAAAGCAAAGCTGAAGCCATCACAATTCCAGACTTTAAGCTATATTACAAAGCAAGCTGTACTCATAAAAACAGCATAGTACTGGCACAAAACAGACACGCAGATCAATGGAACAGAAAAGAAAAACAAGAAATAGACCCACAACTATATGGTTAACTAATCGTCAACAAAACAGTAAGGACTATCAAATGTAAAAGAGACAGTCTCTTCAACAAATGATGTTCAGAAAACGGGCAGCAACATGCAGAATAATGAAACTGGACAACTTTCCTACACATATACAAAAATAAATTCAAAATGGCTGAAAGACCTAAATGTGTGACAGGAAACCATGAAAACCCTAGAAGAGAACACAGAGAGCATCCTCTTTGACATTGGCCTCAGCAACTTCTTACTAGACACATCTGAGGAAAGGGAAACCAAAGCAAAAATGAACTTTTGGGACCTCATCAAGATAAGAAACTTCTGCACAGAAAAGGAAACAATAAACAGAACTAAAGGGAACCTGTGGAATAGGAGAAGATATTTGCAAATTACATATCTGACAAAGAATTAGTATCCAAAATCTATAAAGAACTTATAAATCTCAACAACCCCAAAACAAATAATCCAGTGAAGAAATGAGTAGAAGACATGAACAGACATTTTTACAAAGAAGACTTACAGATGGCTAACAGACACATGAAAAGATGCTCAACATCACTCATCATCAGGGAAATAGAAATCAAAACCATGATGAGATACCACCTCACACCTGTCAGAATGGTTAAAATTAATAACACTGTATACAACACATGTGGTAAGGATGTGGAGAAAGGGGTCCCCTCTTACACTGTTGATGGGAATGCAAACTGTATGACCACTCTGAAAAATAATATAGAGATTTCTCAAATATTTAAAAACAAAACTACCCTATGACAAAGTAATTGCACTACTAGGTATTGCCCAGAGGATACAAAAATACTGATTTGAAAGGATACATATACCCCAATGTTTACAGCAACATTATCCACGATAACCAAACTATGGAAAAAGCACAAATGCCCATCTACTGATGAGTGAATAAAAAGTAGCATTCCAATATATATGGGATATTACTCAGCCATCAAAAAGAATGAAACTGTGCCATTTGCAACAATGTAGATGGTGGATGGAGCTAGAGTATACTATGCTAAGCAAAATAAGTCAGAGAAAGACAAAAATCATATGACTTCATTCATATGTGGAATTTAAGAAACAAAACAGATTAACACAAGGGAAAGGAAAAAAAAACGAGGGAGACAAACCATAAAAGAGACCATTATAGATGACAAATAGAGTTGTTGGAGTAGGAAGTGAGGGTGGGCTAATGGGTAATGTGTATTAAGGAGTGCACTTATTGTGATGAGCACTGGGTGTTATATGTAAGTAATAAATCACTAAATTCTACTCCTGAAACTAATATTACACTGTATGTTAACTACCATTTATTTTTTTTTCAACGTTTATTTATTTTTTTTGGGACAGAGAGAGACAGAGCATGAACGGGGAAGGGGCAGAGAGAGAGGGAGACACAGAATCGGAAACAGGCTCCAGGCTCTGAGCCATCAGCCCAGAGCCTGACGTGGGGCTCGAACTCACGGACCGCAAGATCGTGACCTGGCTGAAGTCGGACGCTTAACCAACTGCGCCACCCAGGCGCCCCATGTTAACTACCATTTAAATAAAAAGTTGAAATATCAAAAAAAAATGGGTAAGTGATCTGAATAGACATTTCTCCAAAAAGATATACTGGAGGCCAAAAGGTGCATTAAAAAATGCTCAGCATCACTAGTCATTATTAAAACCCCCATGATATAGCCCCTCATGCATTTTAGAATGGCCATCATCAAAAAGAGAAGAGATAACAAATTCTGGCATGGATGTGGACAAGAGGGAACCCTCATGCATTGTTGGTAAGAATTAGTACAGCCTATACAAAACAGTATAAAAGATCCTCAGAAAATTAAGAATAGTGGGGCACCTGGGTAACTCAGTCGGTTAAGCATTCAACTCTTGATTCTGGCTCATGTTCTGATCTCACAGATGTGGGATTGAGTCCTTCAATAGGCTCTGTGCTGGGCATGGAGCCTGCTGTGGATTCTCTCTCTCCCTCTCCTTCAGCCCCTCCCCTCTTCTCTGTCTCTCTCTCAAAAAAATTAAGAATGGAACTACCCTGTGATCCACCAATTCCACTTCTGGGAATAAATAAATAAATAAATAAATAAATACACTAACGCAAAAAGACATCTGTACCCCATGTTAATAGCAGCATTTTTTTAATTTGTTTTTTTTTAATGTTTATTTATTTTTTAGAGAGACACAGAGCATGAGTGGGGGAGGAGCAGAGAGAGAGAGGGAGACACAGAATCTGAAGCAGGCTCCAGGCTCTGAGCTCTCAGCACATAGCCCCACATGGGGCTTGAACCCACGAACCATGAGATCATGACCTGAGCTGAAGTCAGACGCTTAACCAACTGAGCCAGCCAGGTGCCCCATAGCAGCACTTTTTGTAAGACATAGAAACAACCTAAGTTCCTATTAATAGATAAGTGGATAAAGAAAAGAAGTTTTGGTATATCTATCTATATATCTATATCTATAGCTATAGCTGTATCTATATCCATATCTATATCTATATCTATATATCTATATCTATAATATATATAAATATATTATGTTATTTAAAATTAATTATATAAAATAAATATATAAATTATATATAATAAGTTATATAAAATAAGTAACATATATGAATATATATTATATAATGTATATATTATATAAATCATATATAAATATATGACTACATATTATATATTATAAATATATATAATATAATATAATTTATTATAATATAACATATAACATAATACATAATATAATAATACATTATATATAATATAGTGTAATGTAATAACAAATATAATATATAAAATATGATATATAATATATATTAAATATAATAATATATAACAACTATTATAATATACTATAATGTATTAATATTAATACAATGACATATAAATTCATATGGACATAAATATATTATATTCATATTATAATATTTACAATTATGTATACATATATATATAATCACTGCTCTATGGTATATAGAAAGTTCTTAAAAGAGTAAATACTAAGAGTTCTCGTCACAAGGAAAAATAATTTCCTTTCTTTCTTTTTTTGTCATATATATATGACAGGATGGATGTTACAGAACCCATTGTAGTGATCATTTCACAATATATATGAATCAAACCATCATGCTGTATGCCTTAAACTTATGTAGTGATAATCAATTATTTCTCACAGAACTGGAAGAAAATCTACCTATCTATATCTACTTAACTATTTATCTCCCTGAATTCAGAGTTTAGTGTCTGGCATTTATTTCGCAAGTATATATTTCTGAAAGCGTAAATAAGTACATGCATAAATAAGTGAATAAATAAATGGCTTTGGTAATGAGCCTCTGTAACTTCAGGTTTTTCTATTGTTTATTAGAAAATTTGGCACACTTTTTCTATCTCAAAATTTTGTTTTTGGGAAGGGGTATGTGCTTGAAATTATAGCAGTTATTGTGTTTTAAGTTTATCACATCTCTTATTTTTTCTCCCATAATTTATGCCATTACGTACTTCTGAGCTTTCATTACTTGCTTGACCCTATTTGCTTTTCTTGTAACTGTTTCCAACTTACTATTTTATTGCTAGGCTTATTTTTAACAAGCAGGGTTTAGTAAAATAATTCTTCAAAAAATGTATAAACCGTGTATACTAAAATTTAAAAAATCAAGACATCTCAGACTTTTTTGAAGGTCATGTTTTGACATCAAGTTGCATTTTAGCTAATAAGTGTAGGTGACACATAATGAATAAAATACATTCTGTGTGAGAATAACGCTATGATAAAAGCTGAAAAACTACAATGAGAACAGAGAGATGGACACAGGTGAAGAAAAAGATGTGGGGCAGAAATATGTAAGGAAAGATATGTATTTATACAATCTTGAAGAATAAGCAAAATTAGTTGGGTAGAAATTCATTGTAGCATTTTTCTGGGCAAGTCAATAGAATGAAAAGGTATAGATCAGTGAAAGAGAATTCAGATATTTGCCAACTACAGTTGTGATAAGTGCCCAGAGATGTCTTCTCAATGACATCTGTGTCCTAAAAAATATCTTTGCTTACCCCCAGATGACAAGGACATTTCTTCTTCTTCTCTCTCTCTCTCTCTCTCTCTCTCTCTCTCTCTCTCTCTCTCCTCTTCTTGTAGAAACTTTGATTCCACACCTTTTAGGTTTTAAGTTTTTAAACCATCTCTACTTAATTAATTTTGTGAATGGTGTGAGGTAAATGTCAAGGTTTATTTTTTTTCCTCCAGATATTTGACATTCTAAACTATTTATTGAAAAGATTTTCCTTTACCTATTAAATGCTTTAATTATTTTTTCAACGTTTATTTATTTTTGGGACAGAGAGAGACAGAGCATGAACGGGGGAGGGGCAGAGAGAGAGGGAGACACAGGATCGGAAACAGGCTCCAGGCTCTGAGCCATCAGCCCAGAGCCAGAGGCGGGGCTCGAACTCAGGGACCACGAGATCGTGACCTGGCTGAAGTCGGACGCTTAACCGACTGCACCACCCAGGCGCCTCTAAATGCTTTAGATTCATGGTCAAAACTCAATGGAACTTATCTGTGAAGAATAATACTTGAGGTGTCTGAGTTTTTCATTATTTTCCACTGACCAATATGTATATCTAGTCTTATGCCAGTACCACAATGCTTTGATTATTCTAGCTTTGTAGAATATCTTAAAATAGGCTAATAAAAGTTTTCTAGAGGGACCTGGGTGGCTCAGTTGGTAAAAGTGTCTGACTTCAGCTCCAGTCATGATCTCACTGCCTGTGGGTTAGAGCCCCATGTCAGGCTCAGGGCTGACCGCTCAGAGCCTGGAGCCTGCTTCAGATTCTGCGTCTTTCTCCCTCTGGCCCTCCCCAGCTCACGCTCCATCTCTCTGTCTCTCTCAAAACTAAATAAACATTAAAAAAAATTTTAACAAAGAAGTTTTCTAGTTTTGTACAACATTTAACATATTATTTTTGCTATTTTTGGCTGTTTGTATATACATTTTAAGTTGAACATTTCTATTTTCCTAAAAAGTTTATAAAGATTTAAACTGGACTAGCATTAAATCTATAGACAATTTTGGGAAGAATAGACATGTTAATATTTCTTCTAATCCATTAACATTATATATCAATTCATTTATTTGTTTTTATTCTTTCTTATTGTTATTTTCTCTCAAGTGTTGTATTCGGTATAGAAATACCGCTTATATTTATTAAATCAACCACGAAGTACTTTATAGTTTTTGATAGCATTGTGAATAATATTTTTAAGTTTATTTATTTATTTATTTATTTATTTATGATAGAGAAGGAGCTCGCACGCACGCACACACACATGAGTGAGGGAGGGGAAGAGAGAGAGGAGACAGAAAATCCTAAGTAGGCTTGATCTCATGAACCATGAGATCTTGACCTGAGTGGAAATCAAGAATCAGACGCTCAACCAACTGAACCACCAAGGTACCCCATAAATAATATTTTTAAATTACAGTTTCAGTTGCCCAGTGCTAGCACAGAAAAACAATTTAATTTTATATGATGAATTTGTACTCTATAATTGCTAAGTTCTTATATTCAGTCTAGTAAAATAATGATTGAATATTTAGGAGATTCTACATGCAATCATATTGAGAGTAAATAAATAACATTTTTATTTCTTCCTTTCCAAACTTTATGCTTCGTATTTATTTTTCTTGCCTTATCATACCAAATATGACTTCCAATTGCACATTGAATAGTAGTGTTAAGTATGAGCATCATCACCCTTTCTCCAATCATGAAGGGGAATAGTTTTATCTCTCACTATTAAGTATGCTTCTTCTTTTTCTTTTTTTTTTTGGAAATATGTATGTTAATTTGAAACTCCTGAGGAGCAGAAGTCAAGCAGGATTAAATATGCAAGAGATATAGTGGGAGAAACATCTGTAAATGTCATATCCCTGTATCTTTATAGGGTTTTCTTTCTACTCTGTAAATTCATGTTTTATACCAATGCTTCTCATATACTAGCCATCATTTGTCTGTCCTACCTGACCAGCAAAATAACATCAGTGAAATTAATTAATCTAATATTCTGTGAAATGTACAGGCAAAAATCTCTTTAGATTGTCTTGTGAAAATGGGCTGGAAAATAAACCTGGCCATAGGGCAAAACTCCAAATGAATATTGTTATCTGTTCCTTGTGAATATGAACCACTTCTTATACCTTTTTCTGATCATTATAGAAAATAATTCTTTTGCTAAACCAGTGCCTGTTTATCATGTGCTTGAATCCTTGCTAATCATCTCTAGCAATGATACCATATTCAGCAACTATACAGCAATTATACAGCAACTATAATGAGACTACCATTGGTTGAGTTGGCAGTACCTTTCAGAAATTCCCTAGAATCTATCCATTACTGGAGGGCTAAGCTGGAGAATTAAGCAAAGATATGATACCATCATCTTTGCATCCTTTAGCTTTATAAAGATGACACTAATCTCCACATTTCCATCCCAGAAGGCAATGTTATTTTTTATTTACTATCTTATCTAGGGTAGGAAGCAATTTCAGAGGTTTCCACTTAGCCTTTTGTGCTGTGTACTTGGTAACTCTTGCATCAAGGACTCAATGTTGGAATGAATTCAACTTCCAAATATGTCAACCCCAGTTATGGTCTCAAAGTGTGTGGAAAGACTATTGTATCGATCCATGTACCAAGTGGAACCAGGACTCCATTTATTCTAGGCTTCTGTAAATCTCCACTCTAACAAAGAGTTAGTGCTTTGGGTCAATGTCAACTAAAAATTTTGGCCAACCATCTTCAAAAAGTCTGCATTCCCGTATACTTTCTTCAGTATATACTTTCTTCAGCATACAGTCACTTGCATAAGTGGTTCTAGATATCACCAGGGAAATATTTAGGAAATCATTACAGTCCATACTTGCCATGATGTTGCTGGTCTTTCTCCTAGGACCCAGCCATCTATTCAGTTAATAAATTCTAGTTTTTAAAATTGGCCTTGGTCCAGCACCAGAGAAAGGTGTATGTCTGTTTTAGAAGTAGACTTTCACAGCCCTCTGTTCCTTCACTCTTGCCTTCTTTTGAGTGTAGATATTTTTTTAAAAATTTTTAACATTTTTTTTGAGACAGAGAATGGGGGAGGGTCAGAGAGGTGACACAGAATCTGAAACAGGATCCAGGCTCCGAGCTGTCAGCACAGAGCCTGATGCAGGGCTCGAACTCACAGACTGCGAGATCATGACCTGAGCCGAAGTCGGCCGCTTAACCGACTGAGCCACCCAGGCACCCCTGAGTGTAGATATTAAGCAGCATTTCCACTGACCACCCATCTAAGTTGGCCCTACCGACACCATGCTTCATTAACCATCTCTGTAATTCACTATGTGTCATGGCCCTTTGGCAACCCGCAACCTTGACAGCCATCATGTTGATTATAGGTCCTTAATTTATGGCATTTAAGCACTATCATCTGACTTCCATTACTTCATGGCCTTCTTATTCCCATTACTATTAATGGGTGAAGCTCAGCCCTGATTTGCATGAAACAGCCATCACTGACTGTCTTAATGATGATAGTATTTCTTTTAGTAGCATGTTCTTAGTGGTCTTGATGATTGGTGTTAACTTTGAGCCCTTCTGAAGGGCATAATTCCCTGGGTTGGGGGGCTTTTCTGGGCTAACATAATATATCTAATCTTTCATGCTCATTTCCCATTTACTTCAATACATCTGCCAGACATTTCTACTTTATTTAGCATGGACCATTACTTTCTCTAGACTTCTAAAGGTCATGCCAGCAGCACATTTGCCACATCACTTGTGGTTCATGCCAGAGTGTTAAAGCCTATGTCACAAGAAAATGTCCCTCAAGTCAATAAATCCTTGATTATCCAGTCTTATGTTCCAGGTCACTTAATCCTAAACGTTAATAATCCAGCCTCAAGAGTACTCTCCTGGATCCTGACACACATGCTTGCTCTTAAGCTTCTTGGGGAATGTAAACACTTTCATGTTCATGAAGTCAAGGATATCCAAAGCTGGGTGACAGAGAAATTTACTTCATGTTTTGACCTGGCAACCAGAAAAGAGGTGAGGGCACCTCTTCATGTGAGTATTTTTTGCTTTCATGGGGGAGAGGGGAAGGATGGCTTTTCTAGGTTCCTCCTGTATTAGGGAAGTTCTTGCTTTCACTTCAGGGTCTTGGGCCTCCTATGAAAGTCCTGATGGTTTATACAGGTTGGAGACTTAAAATACCAAGTATTCAATATGTACTCAATGTCTCCATTACATGTTTCAGGGGCCCAACTTTTTCCAACCGGGAGTCATTAAATAGTATCACACACCTGTCTTCACTAAGAATTTACATGTCTTTGGAATTCCAAGATCCTGTCAGACCCTGAGTTTGCCCTTTAGCTGTGTCATCTTTACTACTGAAGGAGACAAGGCTTTTCCTGTAAGCTACAGAAGAAGCTCTCTAGGTTTTTTATTAAAATTTTTGCTTATCAACTATCCTCAGTTTCACCTCATATCTCCACAGGTCATTGATCAACCTAGGAACAACCAGCCAACTCCATTGTTATTGTAAGCATTTGCTATATCTCTCAAATGCCTGAAACTTTATATTATTAAAGATATTCCATATATCAGAATATTTCCCCAGGCAAAATCTGCAATAAGTGGCCTGCATTTTGTTCTAGCATCTATTGATTGCCCACGTAGCACTCGGATTCTCTGCTGGTAGATGAGTGGCCAGTCCCTAAACCCTTTCTAAATCTGTTTTCTTAAACCCTCCCATACCCCCTCTATGTGTTTTGGTTCTCAGAGAAGAAGAAGCTAATATGGGATTAGATGTGCAAAAGATTTTCTGGAGAAAATGCTTGTGAATGATAAGGAAGGATAGTACATGTGTAGGGAGGGAGAAACTCAGACTGTAATCATGTGGATCTAACACCTATTAAAGGGGAGAGAGAATGAAGTAAAGAAAAGAAAGAACTTCAAACTGAAGAGAGTTCTGAAAAAGTTTGGCCAGGTCAGTGGAGAGTCCCTGTCTATTAGTGGAATGCAGCACAACTCAGGAGCAATCAAGTCTTCATTTCCCTGTCATTAGCTGGAACATCCTAAAGAAATCATCTTCCACTACTCTCATTTTGGATTCCATCTCTCTGTGTTTAGTTTGGGTAGTGCCCTTAGGTACAAGCTCAGAATGATGGTGGAGCTTTTTTGTTTCCTTTCTTTTAAAGATCATGGCCTTGTGCTTTCTCTTTTCCAATGCCAGAAAACAATTGCTTCACATACTGGTCCCTATTTTTTTTTTAATTTTTTAAATGTTTATTCACTTTTGAAAGACAGAGACAGAGCATGAGTGGGGGAGGGGTAGAGAGAGAGAGAGGGACAGAATCTGAAGCAGGCTCCAGGTTCCAAGCTGTAGCACAGAGCCTGATGTAGGGCTTGAACTCATGGACCAGGAGATCATGACCTAAGCTGAAGTTATATGCTTAACCAACTGAGCTACCCAGGCATCCCTGGTTCCTATTTTGTAATTTCTTAGTGTCCAACTGAGTCCATAATGAATTCCTCCATCACGAATGAACCAGAATTTTATTCATAAAATCCTGGCACTCTTTTAATGGATGCTTCAACATAGGTAGTGATAATCACATCTGATTGTGAGTGGGAAAATTAATCACATACATAAAACTTAAATAAATTATTATCCAAAGAAAGAGCAAAGAAGGTTACTATGGACCGAATGATTGTGTCCTTCCAAAATTCCTATATTAAAAGTTTAATGTGTTGGTGTTTGGAGGTTGGGACCCTGGAAGATGATTAGGTTATGAGGGTGGAGGCCTCAGGAATGAGATTAATGTCCTCATAAAAAAGATCCCAGCCTTTCTGTAATGTAAGGACACAGCAAGAAGATAGTAGTCTATGACTCAGGAAGAGGGCCCATGTCAGACATCAAATCTACCAGCTCCTTGAGGTTGGACTTCCCAACCTCCAGAAGGGTGGAAAATAAATGTTTCTTGTTTAAGCCATTCAGTCTATGGTATTTTTATTATAAAGCCTTAGTAGTCCAACAGAGGTAATTTTCATATGTGATTTATGTAACCATTTAGTTGGAACTGCTAGGAAGAGGAATATCCTAATTTATTATTAGTTATATAGATTATACTTTTAAATATTTTTCACATATCTCTCTGCTGTCTATATTATATAACTCAGGTCTTCATGACCTCTTTTCAACAATTTTTCAGTGAATTATACATTGTTCTAACTCCTTGCACATTTTAGTCTCCTCCACAATGTTAACAGAAAGTTAAAATTAAAAACTGATGATGCCAATCCCTCCCTTCCAACTTTCCACAGTTTTCTATATCTTTCAGAATCAAACTCTAAACTATTCCATACAAGCTGGTTTCAGACTAGCTCCTGTTCAATTATGTCTCATTAAAACTCTTACTACACAACTTGTATATTTTTGTATATTCTAAGGAACAGCTTGCCTTCACGTCTTTCCATAAGCTTTGTCCTCTGCAAGTAATTCTCCTCTTCCACCCACAATCCCAGTTCATTACCTGCCTAACTCCTACTGACTTTTAACTATACAAGGTTCAGACATCTCTGAACCTCCTTAAATTATGAAAGTATTCCCACACATTCTGCTTATCCCGGTTACATTAACTACTATTGCACTCATTGCATCGAATGTAATTATTAACCTTCAGACTACAGAAGCTTTGAAAAAAAAATGTTCATACCCCACATTTCTGTATTTCAGAGCTTATTTGAGACACCGTTGTCTGATAATATTGATGAATAAATAAAAAATAAATTATTAAACTGAATAAATATTCAAAGGAATCACTCAAACCTTTGAGATTGTCATATCTCTTAAAATCCAGAATGCCTATAGTGTTTAAAAAATAAAGTCCGCATTTCATATATTATGCAATCACTAGCCCTTAAGGAAGCTGTGACGGGACATCATTATACAATATCATAAGTAGAGATGTAGAAATGCTACCTCAACCTTACTCTTCCAGATCTTATTTTTATAAGGAATCAGATAATATGGAAGCTTCAAACAAGACTTTTTGCATGTAATTTCAGTAAGGAAAATAGAAATGTATATTTAAATGTTTTATACTACCTTGCTTCACATTGTCTAAAATCAATTTGTTTACTCTTCTGTCTAGAAAAAGGTGTTTTTTATGTATAAAGGTTTTCACAATGTATAAGTTTCCCTGCCATTGTCATTTATTTGAGAATCAAGAAGAAGATGGAAAGGAGTTAATATTTCACAGTGAAACTTTGAGATAGGATACAACTGTTCCTTGGCTGGATCCATTCTCTAAATAATAAGTACAATGGCATCGTCTCCAAAAACACTGGAAAGAGCCTTACTTTACTTTAATTCTGATACCTTCCAAGTACCCCTTATCTTAGAGTAATTTGACTCCCTATACCTTAACGTAGTCATGAATTAAAATAATTCAACCATCACAAATTTAGCCAAAACAATTCCCTTCAACAGTGTAGGGTTGATTCCAAATGACTAAAATCCTGTACTTTCTGTCTCATAGTCACTTTGCTCCCTAATAATAAGAACAGGACACCTTGATGTCTATCAATCTGGAAATGGATTCTGCTGATGGCTTACTGTTTCTTTATTTTTTAAGTTTATTTATTAATTTTGATAGAATCAGAGACAGCACAAGTGGGGGAGGGGCAGAGAGAGAGGGAGACAGAAAATCTAAAGCAAGCTCTTCACTGTCAGCTTGGAGTCCGATGTAGGGCTCAAACTCACAAAAACATGAGATCATGAGCTGAGCTGAAACCAAGAGTCAGGTGCTTAACCAACTGAGTCACCCAAGTCTCTCTAATGGCTTACTTTCTGGTGAATGGATAATTGAAGTTGGTAAATAAGTTGTAATGATAAGGGAAAATGTGTATGACAAAAAATATTAAAATGAAAGCATTATGCGTGGGATCAAATATTAAATTATAGATATAAAAATGTAAGTGCAATAGAGACAGTACACTATGATGTTAACAATTTAATAGTTATTCACTCTGGGTGATCGGATTATGCCTTTTTATTACAGCCTTCAAGATGTGTTCATTGTTCTCTAATAAGTATGTATTAGCTTTTAAATCATAAAATAACTCTGGCACTCCATATATAATCTTTACAAATAATAATTAAGATAAATATTTATGAAGCTGAACACTCCAGAAGCAATATTACTGGGGAGTTACCTTAAAATTGCAGTATATCCGTGGGTCATCTGTTAAAAAGGGTTTCTTAAAATGAGAATCAGAGACCTCCTAAGTTTTAATTAGTGTGCTCTGAGGGTAGCTCATAAACTTTCTGAAATTATATGCTATTTCTGTATTTATAGGTCTATGTATATTATTTTCTGGCTTGTGGATGATCATAAATGTAATCTTGTTTTTAAAATTTGGTGACATAAATGAAATTAAAAAAAAGAATCTAGAGATAGCAGAAAAAAAAAAACAAGAGGAAATCCTTGGATAAATATGTACTTTAAATAGATTATATTTGAAAACAATATTAGGGAAAAATCAACTCTTTTGACTCTAATTACCTAAAATTATCTTTGCTTATAGCAATCCTTGGACTTAGTATTTGGATTATTTTCAAAGTAGTCATAACATCTTTATTATATCTCTTAACAACACTTTCAAGGACTACTTTAGTATTTTGCTTTTCTTTCCTCACATTTCTTTTTTCCAAAACTATCCGATTGTTTATTTGTGTATGTGTGTGACACATTATAACCCAGTGTCTGCCATTCCCCTGCAAAAGATGTACATTTCCTGAAAGCACTTAGGCACTATTCATTTAATGGTTGTGCCAAAAAAGCCACAGAACATATTTTAAACTCCAGTAGTCCAATGACTTATCTTCAAAAGTGGAATCTTAAACAAATAATTCAAGGTCAGAAGGAATAGTTATGCACTCATCACACAGAAGTGCCTCACTGCTGCTGCTGTCAAGACTATTCCTAGAGTTGAACCTGGGTAGCGCCCCAGAACTCCTTTTAGTCTGCTCCAATTCAAATCTTGCCATCATTTCATTTGTAGAAGCTCCTAATATTCTTATAAGTGTTATTCTTGCCAATCAATATTCAGGTTTGTTTTTGTTGGTTTTTAACTAAAAATACTGATAAGAAATTGCTACTTAGAATGAACGCAGGAGAAAATAGAATTTGGAAATAGATACCCAGTCAAAAAGGAGAAAGAGGCATCCAAATTCCAAGATAGGACCTACAGAGAGCAGTGGTGAAATAACATTAGTTATCATTTATGAACACATGGAAACAGGGGACAGGTCTTTTGGGAAAGCGGGTAAAATTAAAATAAAATACTACAACTAAGATCATATGAAGTGGCTGCATCTGGTAATCTGTCACAATTTAACACAAGAGAGTGATAAACTCAAAAACTTAATTTGTCATTTCTAATTTGATCTGTATAATCTCAAGCATGGGTTATAAATAATTGGATCAAATTAGTTGGCCCACTCAACTCGATTAGATTGACAGCAAGTCAGATTCCCTTGAGTTTGTAATGAATGACAAAGAATACAGTCACATTTTGTGCTACTGAAGCTAAGAATTCAAGCAGACTGTGCCCTGTTGACCATATTGAGCTGTAATGGAGCTGAGGAGCCAATCTCAATGAGAAAGTGAAAAAATAAGAGGAAAAGGAAACGTAAGCCCCTGGACAATAGAGGGTGCAGGGCCAGTGCCCACGAAATCTAACTCTGTATTCTATGTCCACCAATGACATCTTCAGAACAAAATCTTCTACCTGAATATTAAATTTAGAGGTTTGTTTTTGAGTGCACAATCTGAAAACTGTCAAATATTCTATGATGATCCTGAGTACATTTTCTGTATGCAGATTCATGTTTGAGTACTGAAAACAAAAATGCAAATTTAATTCTACAGATGTGAATGTCAGTAGAATTCATAATCTCTCTTGCTCACTCATATGAATATTAGGTCATTATTTGGGGGAAGACTAATTTCTCGATCATTGGGATAGTATTATTTATAGGAATCTGAACGCTTCTCAAACTTTAATGCCCAAAGAATGGCTTTCAATGACTTCTCTTCAGAAGCTGTTTCTACATGAATTGCAAACCTTTGACTCTCCTTCCCATGAAAATATAATAATAATAGTGAATTTTCCTCATATTTGTTACAAGAGAGTTAACCAAAGTTAGACCGTACCATATGCCAATGGAGCAAGTAAAAAAATAAAATTCTTAAATATCTATCAGCAGTTTTTCTAGGAAATAGTTCTAGTAATGTAGTCTCAAGGCACTTGATTGAGAAAGGAAGCATGGTTTTAGTTTTGTATGATACCTGAAATAGATATAATTCGTGGAACTCTGCATTTAACATAATAAGTTATGGGCTGGATGGTTAACTTACTGATTTTTTTTTCTTATTGGTGATGCAACCCACATGACACTTGAATTTGTTAATTACTCTTCTCTACCTCATGTAGATCTGTAGATCTTATCAAAGCTGGCTGAAAATAAGCATCACTTAGAAGAGGTTTTTTTTTGTTGTTGTTTATTTAATTAATTTATTTTTTAGTAATCTCTACACCCAACTCATGACCCGGAGGTCAAGTTGCATACTTTTCCTACTGAGCGAGCCAGATGCCCCACCTAGAGGAAATTTTAAATATGCTGATTAATTGTTCTAACGTGAGTTTCAGGAATTTATTATTTATTTGTATGTTTATTTCAATATGACTTCAAGCTTACAGAAACATTGCAAAAATTATTGTAGAATGTTTATCAGTGTGGATTTGTCTGATGTTTCCTAATGAACAAATCCAGGCTATTAATTTTTTGGCAAAGATATCACAGAAATGGCCCTAGTTTATTTATTGTTTTCTAATTGCATTTTATCAGGTGTTTTTCAAGTTCTATGTGTCCAATTACTGATTATGTAATCTTTGTTAGCCAGACTAAGATGGTGGCTGCCAATTTTCTCTACTGTAAAATTACCCATTTTCCCCCTGTAATTAATAATTATTTTATAGGAGATATGTTGAGATTAAGAAATGGCCTATTTCTCATTAAACTGTGACTCACTACTTCTAGTATATATTATTTCTTCTTGCTTGATTCAACTGTATTGAGCAAAATAAATCTATTATGCTCAATTGTCCAACATTTGGCCAGTGGAAGACCCTACTACCTAATTTCCAGATATGTTACATCATTTGTGGACTATAATCTTTAAAATGTTTATTCTCTGGTTCTTTATTAAAAAGTTGGCTAACTCTGATATTTAATCAAATGCATTTTTTTTCGGGTGTTTAAGATGCTACAATGAAAAACTTCATGTTTGATCTAGTAAGACCCCAAATCCATCTAGTGTTTATGCCAAGTTCCTGGTTATATATAGCTACAATTAGTACCCTTAGCAACCTGGTAGAATACCAATATTTGCATTATCTTACTCATAAAGAAAAGGCAATTGTGAAAGAAGTTAGAAATCTCATCCTACTTCTGAGAGTTTAATTGAATATTAAGTAGCATGAATATACCTAATTGAATATTAAGTAGCATGAATATTAAGTAGGACACGAATGTAAGTACATGTCCTTCTAGATGGGTAGCTGACATATAAAGGCACTCAATAAACGTTAGCTATTATTTTCATACCTAGCTTTCCAAAGCTTTCTTGTTCCCACTTATTCCTTGGACATTTATGCTTGCACTTGGATTTAAAATTAGGGAATTCTGAAAAGCCATGTTATTCAGTAAGCTAACATTACAGTGCAAGTTTAAAGTTTTTGTGTTTGTCTTGTTTTCGTGTCTAGTGGAATGCCGATAATAACCATGTTGAATATTTCCTCCAATAAAATGATCTACATGGGAATGTTTATATTTTCTGTTGAAGAGGAATGAAAGTGATGGTATGAACTAGAGTAGAATTAAACAAAATAAATTTAATATTAAAGGTACTATTATTTATAGTGATTCTTAACAAATAAAAGGGTGTTTGTATGAAGGAAAAGGAAGGCACTTTTAGACTTCTCCTGTATTTCATAAAAGACAGAAGTCCTAAAACTGAATCATCTGAACTGGAGCTACACAGTGGTCTAAATTGAGAAGTTTCTATCTTAGCCACTTGTAGTGCACATCATAAATTCTCTATAAGCACATACTTCTTCCACATCACTGCGATCACTCGCTTTTATCTTTGGACTGTCATTTTTAAAACCTGAAGTGAAAGACCATTTCTTACATTTTAGTCTTCATAAAGTTAGAACTTAGGCATAAGACATTTCAGCTTTGAAGTTCCAAGTGGTCTTAGAGTCAACACACAATAAACCATATAACTAAAAGTGCTGTTGTATGAGTTTATAGGAATTTACTTGCCTTTGATATAAATATGAATTCTTGCTTCCTTGGAACATACATTGCAAAATAAAATATATAGAATATTTCTTTTGAGCATGCACATAAGTCAAATAATATAACTCTGGGTTTTGAGATCAAGAAATGGTGGAACTATTTAACCCATACCACTAATCTTGCTGCACATACTGAATAGTTTGTTTTATCTGCATTAGGATATTGATGTTGGGATATTGTCCAAAAAGTAATAAATTAATTGGGTTTTGAAACCCTTAATAGGTATTACATGAAATGTGAAATTTTGAGGAAAGCAAAATAATTCCTAAACTTAATAATTTATAATGCCACTGTAATTTTTTGAATTTACTATTACCTTCACTGGAAAATAACTATTATAAAAATAATTTCATTGTGTAATTATCTTTTACAGAATAGTTTTCAAATAAAGAAAATAATAATTATTTAATAATTAAGGAACATTGTGGTAGTTATAACATCATAGTAAAAGAAAAGAATATATGAAAACATAGAAAACCAAATACCATCCATATTTTCATTTAAAATTTTAATTAAACAGCTTCTTTGACTCTGAATAACTAAAATATTATACCATGAAACCACATTCATAGCCATAAGATGACCTTACAGATATTTTGTTAATTTTATTCCTAATAATGAAACCCTGATGTTACAATCTCAGTTTTACCATATCCTACTTAAGAGACCCTGGTAAAATTACATAATCTCACCAAATGTGGGTAAAAATGTTCTTTTCTCTTGGTGGAAATGTTCCTATGTATGGAGGTCAATTTTGGATCACATTGATAGAAGTAAAAAAGTAATGTGAAATGGAGTAAGTCTGGACCTATTGGTCCCACTTTTGACATATCTTATGAAGGGTAGAGAAATCTACAGAATACTGGTGAGAACCTTGAGCTTGATCTTATATGAGACAAAACTTTTATCATTTAAGCAATGATAGCACAGGAATATAAAATTAACAATAATAGCAGTGATAACATGTCATACAGCTTCTTAGATTATATGGTCCCTTTCTTCTTAAGTGATCAAAGCATTTAAAAATCTTTATATTATTTAATACAAGTTGAAGTTCAGTGAAAGAGTGTAAAAAGCCTACAAAATGTTCAAAAATCCACAGTGAGTAAATTAATCGTGAAATGACTCTTGAGCATCAATAAACCACTGTATCGGTCTTTTAGGCAACAATGACAACACCACCATCTTTCAGGACAAAGGCCAATATTGTCAAGGCTGTAGTAAAAGCATCTTTCAGTATAATGATTGTCATATTGAAATAGAATTATCGTGAGATTCTTATGTTTTCTCAGGAATATATATCTCCCATAGCAAGTTTTATCCTGTACTTCTCCTCTTTCTAAGAAATAAGTTTTGAATCTATATCATAACTAGAAACTTTCCTCCAAAACAAGGTCTTCTAAAGGTTTCCTTGAAATGTATCCTTCTAAACACAAACACATTGATAATTTTTTGCCAAAAGAGTATGTGTGTCAAGCATATTGAGATCTTAATATACCAACATTTAGCTGATATACACTTCTATTCCCCATTTATTTTCTAATCTTCTCTAAGAATAAAAGCATACTTCTCAATTGATTTTTGAGACTTTTATCTACTATAAATTGTCTCTACAACATTTCAGTTGAGAAAAAAAAATTTCAATTTATGCAAAACAAAACATCTGAAAAGAAATTTTTTAATTACTTAACACACCAATGTTTCCTACTTTTAGTTTACTGATCTCATCCCTTCCTTGGTGGTACATGTCTGAACTTAACTGGTTGTTTCAAACAAGTGAAAGGGATACACATACTTTGACTGATATGGCACTTTTACTAGAGCCATATTTGCCTTAAGGAAAAAGAATATACATGGTTTTTATACTAGAAAGTAAACAGAAATAGATGTTTTGAAGGATTTTTCTTTTTCCTGGTCACCTGGGTAGCTCATTTGGGTAAGCACCTGACTCTTGGTTTCAGCTCAGGTCATGATCTCTCTCTCAGTTCATGATTTTCAGCACCCCATTGGGTTCTCTGCTGTCAGCACAAAGCTCTCTTGAGAGTCTCTCTCTACTTTCCCACTGCCCCTCCCTGAGCCCTCTCTCTCTCTGTCTCTCTTTCAAAATAAACTTTTTAAAAAAAACATAAAAATAAAGTTTTTTTGTATATAAACATGTTAAATTTTGTGAAATACAGTATATGCTGAAGTGCTATTTATGTTTCCTTGTAAATCCTATCTGAATAGATTAATGATTTAAGATTATTCAAAGTGGGTAAACTATCAGTATCATTTAGAAGAGGCCTATTTTACTGTAATGTGTATTTACCTCCAACTTGCAATAAATAAAGTGAGATAATACATTAAAGTCTATTGATACTGAATTTGAATGTTTTGATCATTCCAAAGTTTGAATAAAGTAGAACTAATGATGAAATTACAAGCATTATTATATTTGCTGAACTTGTATCTGGATAAATGGTTCGAAATACTTAAATGTATCCGAATACTTATATTAGTCATCCTTAGGTATTTAACAAAATGAAAAAAGCTACTTAAAACAGTATCTGTTTCTTCACTCTTGCTGAATCATCCCCTACTTTCCAAAAATCATACGAATTTCAGATCTCATATTTAATTCCCTCTCTAAACACTCCCTAGCCAGTTTGCTGGCTGTTATTTGATTTCTTGTTGTTATTTAAGTTTCACAAATATGCCAAAATTGCACATCTTTGCATGGGTGGCCCTTTCTTGTCACTCTGCTTTCAACTTATTCATTGAAATATTTTCCTGTCCATCTCAGCAAAATAGGTCCCCAATCACTGCCACCATAGCCATTATCCTGGTATATTCCTACTTAGTTCAGACACTATACTGACTATTTTTTCTTAACCTTGTGCACTACAAAGATTCATGAATGTGAAGGCATTATTTATAAGTCAAATATTATTCTCTAGCACATGCAACACAGCTTGGCACTAGTAGGATACTCAATCAAAATTGAAAGACTAGAGAAGCCAAGATGGCGGAACAGCATGGAATTTTTTGTGTGTCTCGTGTCCATGAAATACAGCCAGACCAACATTAAACCAGCCTACACACCTAGAAAACTGACTGGAGGAATAACACAACCATCTGCACAAACTGAACCACAGAATTCAGCATGTATGCAGCACAGACAGGTGAACTTGGGGAGCAAGAAGGTGCAGGAAAGGAGGTGCTTTTGCAAACAGAGAGAGGACAGAGACTGGGGGGAGGGTAGGGGGGGAATACGGGAAAAGCTCCCCTCCCCAAAAGCAGCTGGAGAGAAAGTGGAAAATTGGAAACAGCCACAGGGACTAAACTAAAAAGGGAGAAAGGAGGAAGGAGAGGGTTTAAATTCCATTAAGATTATAACAAGGGGAGCAAAGTCTGCAACTCCGCAGCTTGATATCTGGCGGTGCTCTGGTGGGAAGGGCGAATCCCCAGGAACAGAGTGGAGTCCAGGAGGATCTCGGGCCACACAGGGAAAACTGGTTCCACTGATGGAAGGACATTTGGTAGAGACTGTTGAAGCCACCTGGTCCCAGCAGACCCCAGAAAATGGCCACATTCACTCGTGCTGGAACAAGGTCATTAAGGGTGAAGCCTGGTGCCAGATGTGTGTTGTGATCTTCCATAATCCCTGAAATGCTGCTGCTACATGAACTTTTTCTGGGGTGGGCTGGCACCTGGCCATAGGCTCGGGGCACTGACAGCAGCAGGGTCCAGCAGGCGTTCCTGGGTGCAGCCAGCATTTGGCCATGGATCATTAGGCCATTGCTTGGTGAGACCCTTCCACAGAAGGGCTAAACAGGCCAAAGCCACAGTCCTTCAGAAGTAAAGTGCTGGGGAAAACAGACACATCTGAGACAAAACTCAGGAGGGAGGTACTGCCTGGGGCCTGGTCACAGAGAGTGAAAAAGCAGGGAGTGGACAAAACTGAAGACAAAGGACAGGTGCACGATGCTGATCCAGGAGAACGAACTGGGTAGCTGGGTGATGCCATTTTCACCGATCACACGCATGCGCATATGCACCTACAGGTTCTGCAACAATCCACCCTAGTAGGTTAGCCGCGCCATCTAGTGGAGAGTGGAGCCATTACACTGAGCCCACCCAACTGGGCCAGCCTCCCTCTTTGAGAACACAAGTATCACCGCCGGCTTAGTTTATGGACTATAAAGCGCTACATGACTGACATAGGGGAAAATGAAGTAATTTCAACGCTACTTCAATCTGTTAGCAGATCCATCTATTCAATTTTCTTTCTTTCTTTTTTTCCCTTTTATACTTATTTTTCTTGAATACAGATAGAGAAAAAAATTCATTTTTATTTTCAATTTTATTAAATATTTTTCTTTAATTGTTATTACTATATATTTTACTTTTGTATAATTTTTTTCAAATTCTATTTTACTTCCATTATTTTATTTTAGTCTACTTCAGTGTATTCACTTCTTCAAATTTTCAAACGATTTCCTTTTTTCCATTTTTTCGTTTTTCTTTTTTCTCTTTTCGTTTCTTTTCCTTTTTTTGAATATAGAAAAATAAAAAATTCATTTTTATTTTTAATTTTTAATAAAAATATTTTCTTTAATTTTTTCTACTATATTCTTTACTTCTGTGTATATTTTTTCAAATTCTATTTTACTTCCATCATCTCATTGTATTCTACTTTAGTGTATTCATGTTTTCAAATTCTCAATTTCCTTATTTTTTTCTTTCCCCCCATTTGCTTTCTCTAATATATCAAACCACTTTCAACACCCAGACCAAAACACACCTAGGATCTAGCATCATTTATTCGATTTGTGTGTGTGGGTTTAATTTTTTAATTTTAATATTTTTTATTTTAATTTTTTAATTGCTTTTCTCCCTTCAAAATGACAAAATGAAGGAATTCACCCCAAAAGAAAGAGCACGAAAAACGACAGCCAGGGATTTAACAAACACAGATACAAGCAAGATGTCTGAACCAGAATTTAGATTCACAATAATAAGAAAACTAGCTGGAGTCGAAAATAGATTAGAATCCCTTTCTGCAGAGTTAAAGGAAGTAAAACATAGCCAGAATGAAATTAAAAATGCTCTAACTGAGCTTCAATCACAGATGGATGCAACGGTGGCAAGAATGTTTGGGGCAGAACAAAGAATCACCAATATAGAGGACAAACTTATAGAGACTAATGAAGCAGAAAAAAAGGGAGATTAAGGGGAAAGAGCACGATTTAAGAATTAGAGAAATCAGTGACTCATTAAAAAGGAATAACATGAGATTCTAGTCAAGATGGCGGCGTAGGAGGACGCTGGGCTCACCACGCGTCCTGCTGATCACGTAGATTCCACCTACACCTGCCTAAATAACCCAGAAAACCGCCAGAGGATTAGCAGAACGGAGTCGCCGGAGCCAAGCGCAAACGAGAGGCCCACGGAAGAGGGTAGGAAGGGCGGCGAGGCGGTCCGCGCTCCACGGACTGGCGGGAGGGAGCCGGGGCAGAGGGGCAGCTCACCAGGCAAGCAGAGCCCCCAAGTCTGGCTTGCAAAAGCGGAGGGGCCGGGCAGACTGTGTTCCGACAGCAAGCGCGACTTAGCGTCTGGGAGGACATAAGTTAGCAGCTCTGCTCAGAAAGCGGGAAGGCTGGAGGACAAAGGGAGGGAGAGCTGCTGAGCCCCCGGACGACAGAGCTCAGCTTGGCGGGGAACAAAGGCGCTCGCCAGCACCATCTCCCCCGCCCATTCCCCAGAAAAAATCCCAAAGGGAACCAGTTCCTGCCAGGGAACTTGCTCGGCCCGCACAAACACCCAACTCTGTGCTGCTGCAGAGCCAAACCTCTGGCAGCAGATCTGACACCCTCCTGCTGCCACAGGGCCCCTCCTGAAGTGGATCATCTAAGGAGAAGCGAGCTAAGCCTGCCCCTCCTGCCCCCGTGCACCTTGCCTACCCACCCCAGCTAATACGCCAGATCCCCAGCATCACAAGCCTGGCAGTGTGCAAGTAGCCCAGACGGGCCACGCCACCCCACAGTGAATCCCGCCCCTAGGAGAGGGGAAGAGAAGGCACACATCAGTCTGACTGTGGCCCCAGCGGTGGGCTGGGGGCAGACATCAGGTCTGACTGCAGCCCCGCCCACCAACTCCAGTTATACACCACAGCACAGGGGAAGTGCCCTGCAGGTCCTCACCACGCCAGGGACTATCCAAAATGACCAAGCGGAAGAATTCCCCTCAGAAGAATCTCCAGGAAATAACAACAGCTAATGAGCTGATCAAAAAGGATTTAAATAATAAAACAGAAAGTGAATTTAGAATAATAGTCATAAAATTAATCGCTGGGCTTGAAAACAGTATAGAGGACAGCAGAGAATCTCTTGCTACAGAGATCAAGGGACTAAGGAACAGTCACGAGGAGTTGAAAAACGCTTTAAATGAAATGCAAAACAAAATGGAAACCACCACGGCTCAGATTGAAGAGGCAGAGGACAGAATAGGTGAACTAGAAGATAAAGTTATGGAAAAAGAGGAAGCTGAGAAAAAGAGAGATAAAAACATCCAGGAGGGGGCGCCTGGGTGGCGCAGTCGGTTAAGCATCCGACTTCAGCCAGGTCACGATCTCGCGGTCCGTGAGTTCGAGCCCCGCGTCGGGCTCTGGGCTGATGGCTCGGAGCCTGGAGCCTGTTTCCGATTCTGTGTCTCCCTCTCTCTCTGCCCCTCCCCGTTCATGCTCTGGCTCTCTCTGTCCCAAAAATAAATAAACGTTGAAAAAAAAAATTAAAAAAAAAAAAAAAACATCCAGGAGTATGAGGGGAAAATTAGAGAACTACGTGATACACTAAAAAGAAATAATATACGCATAATTGGTATCCCAGAGGAGGAAGAGAGAGGCAAAGGTGCTGAAGGGGTACTTGAGGAAATAATACCTGAGAACTTCCTAGATCTGTGGAAGGAAAAAGGCATTGAAATCCAAGAGGCACAGAGAACTCCCTTCAGACGTAACTTGAATCGATCTTCTGCACGACATATCATAGTGAAACTGGCAAAATACAAGGATAAAGAGAAAATTCTGAAAACAGCAAGGGGTAAACATGCCCTCACATATAAAGGGAGACCTATAAGACTCGTGACTGATCTCTCTTTTGAAACTTGGCAGGCCAGAAAGAATTGGCACAAGATTTTCAGGGTGCTAGACAGAAAAAATATGCAGCCGAGAATCCTTTATCCAGCAAGTCTGTCATTTAGAATAGAAGGAGAGATAAAGGTCTTCCCAAACAAACAAAAACTGAAGGAATTTGTCACCACTAAACCAGCCCTACAAGAGATCCTAAGGGGGACCCTGTGAGACAAAGTCCCAGAGGCATCACTACAAGCATAAAACATACAGACATCACAATGACTCTAAACCCGTATCTTTCTATAATAACACTGAATGTAAATGGATTAAATGCGCCAACCAAAAGACATAGGGTATCAGAATGGATAAAAAAACAAGACCCATCTATTTGCTGTCTACAGAAGACTCATTTTAGACCTGAGGACACCTTTAGATTGAGAGTGAGGGGATGGAGAACTATTTAACATGCAACTGGAAGCCAAAAGACGCTGGAGCAGCCATACTTATATCAGACAAACTAGACTTTAAATTAAAGGCTGTAACAAGAGATGAAGAAGGACATTATATAATAATCACAGGGTCTATCCATCAGGAAGAGCTAACAATTATAAATGTCTATGCACCGAATACGGAAGTCCCCAAATATATAAAACAATTACTCATAGACATAAGCAACCTTATTGATAAGAATGTGGTAATTGCAGGGGACTTTAACACCCCACTTACAGAAATGGACAGATCATCTAGACACACGGTCAATAAAGAAACAAGGGCCCTGAATGAGACATTGGATCAGATGGACTTGACAGATATATTTAGAACTCTGCATCCCAAAGCAACAGAGTATACTTTCTTCTCGAGTGCACATGGAACATTCTCCAAGATAGATCATATACTGGGTCACAAAACAGCCCTTCATAAGTTTACAAGAATTGAAATTATACCATGCATACTTTCAAACCACAATGCTATGAAGCTTGAAATCAACCACAGAAAAAAGTCTGGAAAACCTCCAAAAGCATGGAGGTTAAAGAACACCCTACTAACGAATGAGTGGGTCAACCAGGCAATTAGAGAAGAAATTAAAAAATATATGGAAACAAATGAAAATGAATATACAACAATCCAAACGCTTTGGGACACAGCGAAGGCAGTCCTGAGAGGAAAATACATTGCAATCCAGGCCTATCTCAAGAAACAAGAAACATCCCAAATACAAAATCTAACAACACACCTAAAGGAACTAGAAGCAGAACAGCAAAGGCAGCCTAAACCCAGCAGAAGAAGAGAAATAATAAAGATCAGAGCAGAAATAAACAATATAGAATCTAAAAAAACAGTAGAGCAGATCAATGAAATCAAGAGTTGGTTTTTTGAAAAAATAAACAAAATTGACAAACCTCTAGCCAGGCTTCTCAAAAAGAAAAGGGAGAGGACCCAAATAGATAAAATCATGAATGAAAATGGAAGTATTCCAACCAATCCCTCAGAGATACAAACAATTATCAGGGAATACTATGAAAAATTATATGCCAACAAATTGGACAACCTGGAAGAAATGGACAAATTCCTGAACACCCACACACTTCCAAAACTCAATCAGGAGGAAATAGAAATCTTGAACAGACCCATAACCAGCGAAGAAATTGAATCGGTTATCAAAAATCTCCCAACAAATAAGAGTCCAGGACCAGATGGCTTCCCAGGGGAGTTCTACCAGACGTTTAAAGCAGAGATAATACCTATCCTTCTCAAGCTATTCCAAGAAATAGAAAGGGAAGGAAAACTTCCAGACTCCTTCTATGAAGCCAGTATTACTTTGATTCCTAAACCAGACAGAGACCCAGTCAAAAAAGAGAACTATCGGCCAATATCCCTGATGAATATGGATGCAAAAATTCTCAATAAGATACTAGCAAATCGAAATCAACAGCATATAAAAAGAATTATTCACCATGATCAAGTGGGATTCATTCCTGGGATGCAGGGCTGGTTCAACATTCGCAAATCAATCAAGGTGATACATCACATTAACAAAAAAAAAGAGAAGAACCATATGATCCTGTCAATCGATGCAGAAAAGGCCTTTGACAAAATCCAGCACCCTTTCTTAATAAAACCCTTGAGAAAGTCGGGATAGAAGGAACATACTTAAAGATCATAAAAGCCATTTATGAAAAGCCCACAGCTAACATCATCCTCAACGAGGAAAAACAGAGAGCTTTTTCCCTGAGATCAGGAACACGACAAGGATGCCCACTCTCACCGCTGTTGTTTAACATAGTGCTGGAAGTTCTAGCATCAGCAATCAGACAACAAAAGGAAATCAAAGTCATCAAAATTGGCAAAGATGAAGTCAAGCTTTCTCTTTTTGCAGATGACATGATATTATACATGGAAAATCCGATAGACTCCACCAAAAGTCTGCTAGAACTGATACAGGAATTCAGCAAAGTTGCAGGATACAAAATCAATGTACAGAAATCAGTTGCATTCTTATACACTAACAATGAAGCAACAGAAAGACAAATAAAGAAAGTGATCCCATTCACAATTGCACCAAGAAGCATAAAATACCTAGGAATAAATCTAACCAAAGATGTAAAGGATCTGTATGCTGAAAACTATAGAAAGCTTATGAAGGTAATTGAAGAAGATTTAAAGAAATGGAAAGACATTCCCTGCTCATGGATTGGAAGAATAAATATTGTCAAAATGTCAATACTACCCAAAGCTATCGACACATTCAATGCAATCCCAATCAAAATTGCACCAGCATTCTTCTCGAAACTAGAACAAGCAATCCTAAAATTCATATGGAACCACAAAAGGCCCCGAATAGCCAAAGCGATTTTGAAGAAGAAGACCAAAGCGGGAGGCATCACAATCCCAGACTTTAGCCTCTACTACAAAGCTGTCATCATCAAGACAGCATGGTATTGGCACAAAAACAGACACATAGACCAATGGAATAGAATAGAAACCCCAGAACTAGACCCACAAACGTATGGCCAACTCATCTTCGACAAAGCAGGAAAGAACATCCAATGGAAAAAAGACAGCCTCTTTAACAAATGGTGCTGGGAGAACTGGACAGCAACATGCAGAAGGTTGAGACTAGACCACTTTCTCACACCATTCACAAAAATAAACTCAAAATGGATAAAGAACCTAAATGTGAGACAGGAAACCATCAAAACCTTAGAGGAGAAAGCAGGAAAAGACCTCTCTGACCTCAGCCGTAGCAATCTCTTACTTGACACATCCCCAAAGGCAAGGGAATTAAAAGCAAAAGTGAATTACTGGGACCTTATGAAGATAAAAAGCTTCTGCACAGCAAAGGAAACAACCAACAAAACTAAAAGACAACCAACGGAATGGGAAAAGATATTCGCAAATGACATATCGGACAAAGGGCTAGTATCCAAATCTATAAAGAGCTCACCAAACTCCACACCCGAAAAACAAATAACCCAGTGAAGAAATGGGCAGAAAACATGAATAGACACTTCTCTAAAGAAGACATCCGGATGGCCAACAGGCACATGAAAAGATGTTCAGCGTCGCTCCTTATCAGGGAAATACAAATCAAAACAACACTCAGGTATTACCTCACGCCAGTCAGAGTGGCCAAAATGAACAAATCAGGAGACTATAGATGCTGGAGAGGATGTGGAGAAACGGGAACCCTCTTGCACTATTGGTGGGAATGCAAAATGGTGCAGCCGCTCTGGAAAGCAGTGTGGAGGTTCCTCAGAAAATTAAAAATAGAGCTACCCTATGACCCAGCAATAACACTGCTAGGAATTTATCCAAGGGATACAGGAGTACTGATGCATAGGGCCACTTGTACCCCAATGTTCATAGCAGCACTCTCAACAATAGCCAAATTATGGAAAGAGCCTAAATGTCCATCAACTGATGAATGGATAAAGAAATTGTGGTTTATATACACAATGGAATATTACGTGGCAATGAGAAAAAATGAAATCTGGCCTTTTGTAGCAACGTGGATGGAACGGGAGAGTGTGATGCTAAGTGAAATAAGCCATACAGAGAAAGACAGATACCATATGGTTTCACTCTTATGTGGATCCTGAGAAACTTAACAGGAACCCATGGGGGAGGGGAAGGAAAAAAAAAGAGGTTAGAGTACGAGAGAGCCAAAGCATAAGAGACTGTTAAAAACTGAGAACAAACTGAGGGTTGATGGGGGGTGGGAGGGATGAGAGGGTGGGTGGTGGGTATTGATGAGGGCACCTTTTGGGATGAGCACTGGGTGTTGTATGGAAACCAATTTGTCAATAAATTTCATTAAAAAAAAAGGAATAACATGAGAATCATAGGAGTCCCAGAAGAGGAAGAGAGAGAAAAAAGGATAGAATTGTTATGTGAGCAAATCATAGCAGAAAACTTTCCTAACCTGGGGAAAGACACAGACAGCAAAATCCAGGAAGCACAGAGGACCCCCATTAGATTCAACAAAACCGACCATCAACAAGGCACATCATAGTCGGATTCACAAAATACTCAGGCAAGGAGAGAAAGCAGCAAGGGAAAAAAAAGTCCCAAACCTACAAGGGAAGACAGATCAGGTTTGCAGCAGACCTATCCACAGAAACTTGGCAGGCCAGAAAGGAGTGGCAGGATGTATTCAGTGTGCTGAATCAGAAAAATATGCAGCCAAGAATTATTTATCCAGCAAAGCCGTCATTTAAAATAGGAGAGATAAAAAGATTCCCAGACAAAAATTAAAGGAGTTTGTGACCACTAAACCAGCCCTGCAAGATATTTTAAGGGGGACTTTCTGAGTGGAGAAAAGATGCATATATATATATATATATATATATATATATATATATATGCATATATATATACCAAAAACAACAAAGATGCATATATATATACCAAAAACAACAAAGATTATAAAGGACCAGAAAACACCACCAGAAACTCCAACTCTACAAGCATCATAATGGCAATAAATTCATATTTTTCAGTACTCTAAACGTCAATGGACTCAATGTTCCAATCAAAAGACATAAGGTAACAGAATGGATAAGAAAACAAGATCCATCTGTATGCTGTTTACAAGAGATCCACTTTAGACCTAAAGACACCTTCAGATTGAAAGTAAGGGGATGGAGAACCATCTATCATGCATTTCATCCTAAAGCAGCAGAATATACATTCTTGTCCAGTGCACATGGAACATTCTCCAGAATAGACTATGTACTGGGACACAAATCAACCCTAAGTACAAAAAGATCAAGATCATACCATGCACATTTTCAGACCACAACACTATGAAACTCGAAACCAACCTCAAGAAAAAATTTGGAAAGGCAACAAATACTTGGAGACTGAAGAACATCCTAGTAAAGAATGAGTGGGCTAACCAAGCAGTTAAAGACAAAATTAAAAAGTATATGGAAGTCAATGAAGATGATAATACCACAACCCAAAACTTCTGGGACGTGGCAAAGGCAGTCATAGGAGGAAAGTATATGGCAACCCAGGCCTTCCTAAAGAAGGAAGAAAGATCTCAGATACACAACCTAACCTTACACCTTAAGGAGCTGGAAAAAGAACAGCAAATAAAACCCCAAACCAGCAGAAGACAGGAAATAATAAAGATTAGAGCAGAAACTAATTCTATATAAACCCAAAAAACAGTAGAGCAGATCAATGAAACCATAAGCTGGTTTTTTGAAAGAATTAACAAAATTGATAAACCACTAGCCAGTTTGATCAAAGAAAAAGGAAAAGACCCAAATAACTAAAATCGAGAATGAAAGAGGAGAGATCACAACTAACACAGCAGAAATAAAAACAATAATAAGAGAATATTATGAGCAATTATATGCCAATAAAATGGGCAATCCAGAGAGAGACTCCACTAAGAAGGAGAACTATAGACCAATTTCCCTGATGAACATGGATGCAAAAATCCTCAACAAGATATTAGCCAACCAGATCCAACAATACATTAAAAAAATTATTCACCACGACCAAGTGGGATTTATACCTGGGATGCAGGGCTGGTTCAATATCCACAAAACAATGAACATGATTCATCACATCAATTAAAGAAAGGACAAGAACCATATGATCCTCTCAATAGATGCAGAGAAAGCATCTGACAAAATACAGCATCCTTTCCTGATAAAAACTCTCAAGAAAGTAGGGATAGAAGGAGCATACCTCGATATCACAAAAGCCATTAGGAACCACCCAACGCTAATATCATCCTCAATGGGGAAAACCTGAGAGCTTTTCCCCTAATGTCAGGAACAACACAGGGATGTCCACTCTCACCACTGTTATTCAATATAGTATTGGAAGTCTTACCCTCTGCAATCAGACAACACAAAGAAATAAAAGGCATCCAAATCAGCCAGGAGGAGGTCAGATTTTCACTCTTCGCAGATGACATGATACTCTATATGGAAAACCCTAAAGATTCCACCAAAAAGCTGCTAGAATTGATTCATGAATTTAGCAAAGTTGCACGATATAAAATCAATGCACAGAAATGGGTTGCATTCCTATACACCAACAAGGAAGTGACAGAAAGAGAAATCAAGGAATTGATCCCATTTACAGTTGCACCAAAAACCATAAAATACCTAGGAATAAATCTAAGCAAAGAGGTGAAAAATATATACACTGAATACTATAGAAAACTTATGAAATAAATTGAAGGAGACACAAAAAATGGAAAAAAGATTCCATGCTCCTGGATAGGAAGAACAAATATTGTTAAAATGTCAATACTACCCAAAGCAATCTGCATATTAAATGCAATCCCTATCAAAGTAACACCAGCATTCTTCACAGAGCTAGACCAAATAATCCTAAAATTAATACGGAACAAGAAAAGACCCCAAATAGCCAAAGCAATCTTCAAAAAGAAAACTAAAGCAGGAGACATCACAATCCCAGACATCAAGCTATACTACAAAGCTGTAATTATCAAGACAGTATGGTACTGGCTCAGGAACAGATACCGCAGATCAATGGAACAGAATAGAGATCCCAGAAATGGACCCACAAATGTATGGCCAACTAATCTTTGACAAAGCAGGAAAGAATATCCAATGGAATAAAGACAGTCTCTTCAGCAATTGGTGCTGGGAAAACTGGACAGCGACATGCAGAAGAATGAACTTGGACCATTTTATTACACCATACACAAAAATAAACTCAAAATGGATGAAAGACCTCAATGTAAGACAGGAAGCCATCAAAATCCTTGAGGAGAAAGGAGACAAAAACCTCTGATCTTGGCCGCAGCAACTTCTTACTCAACATGTCTCCAGAGGCAAGGAAAACAAAAGCAAAAACGAACTACTGGAACCTCACCAAAATAAAAAGGTTCTGCACAGCGAAGGAAACAATCAGCAAAACTAAAAGGCAACTGACAGAATGGTAGAAGATATTTGCAAATTACATATCAGATAAAGGGTTAGTATGCAAAATCTATGAAAAACTTATCAAACTCAACACCCAAAAAACAAATAATCCATTGAGGAAATGAGAAAAAGACATGAATAGACACTTCTCTAAAGAAGACATCCAGATGGCCAACCAACACATGAAAAAATTCTCAACGTCACTCATCATCAGGGAAATACAAATGAAAACCACAATGAGATACCACCTTACACCTGTCAGAATGGCTCACATTAATAACTCAGGCAACAACAGATATTGGCCAGGATGTGGTGAAAGAGGATCTCTTTTGCATTGTTGGTGGGAATGCAAGCTGGTGCAGCCACTCTGGAAAACAGTATGGAGGTTGCTCAAAAAACTAAAAACAGAACTACCTTATGACCCAGCAATTGCACTACTAGGCATTTATCCACGGGATACAGGTGTGCTGTTTCGAAGGGACACATGCACCCCCACGTTTGTAGCAGCACTATCAACAATAGCCAAAGTATGGAATGAAACCAAATGTCCATTGACGGATGAATGGATAAAGAAGAGGTGGGATATATATACAATGGAGTATTACTTGGCAATCAAAAAAATGAAATCTTGTCATTTGCAACTACCTGGTTGGAACTGGAGGGTATTATGTTAAGCGAAATTGGTCAGTCAGAAAAAGACAAAAAATCATATGACTTCACTCATATGAGGACTATAAGAGACAAAACAGATGAACATAAGGGAAGGAAAACAAAAATAATATAAAAACAGGGAGGGGGACAAAACAGAAGAGAGTCATAAATATGGAGAACAAACTGAGGTTTACTGGAGGGGTTGTGGGAAAGCGGGATGGGCTAAATGGGTAAGGGGCACTAAGGAATCTACTCCTGAAATCATTGTTGCACTGTATACTAATTAATTTGTATGTAAATTAAAAAAATAAAAAATTAAATTAAAAAAGAATTGAAAGACTAGATGAAAGTTGAAAAAATGAATTAATAAATGGAAATGTTTTGCCTATCAAATTACAGATATAAAAATATAATGATCACTGTTAATGATAAAAATTGAAGAAAAGACACCTGTTATAGGAAATATAAAAAGTGGTAACAGTTGTTTGAAGGGAAATTTTTCAACACCTATCCTAACCAAAAATATAGATATCTGGTGCCTTGTAGAACAATGATAGAAAATAATATTTTGTAAATGCATTAGTTTTTAATATAATATTTTATATTACTAATATAAATATATTTATATTAATATAATATTTATATTTATATTGCTAACCAAAATCTATGTAAAATAATGTAAACATTAATGAGAAGTCATTCACTTAATTTTTTTTAGCACATCTTTGGTCAAGACATAGAGATGGTATTTGGATTAAGTCAGAAAAAGAAATGATACCTGCTTTATGACACACTAAAAAGAAGAAACAAAATAGACATGAGAAATAACAAATCAACTATATAATAAATTAATGTTATTTAAAAGAATAAACGCTGAGTGGGTAGATCTGAAATCCCAGGGAGAACAGAGGTTATATTCATGTAAGGAGATCTTAAAGGCTTTGTTCAGAGAAAAGGGATTAATCCAGATGGTTATCTGAATATCTCAGGCAGAAGCAACATCCAGTGTAAAGGTCCTGAGGCAAAGTATGCCTGGTGTGTACTCATTAAGATTAATTCATAAAATTCTTAAAGAAATCTGAGGCTGCATTTACTACGAAAGACTATATTCCATTGATCTGATTTACTTATGATAGGACTCATAGATAATATATATATAAGAACAGAAAGCATGAAAACAATTGAAGAAAGTTTACCCAAAAATTCTGGAAAAAAAAATTTTTGTCCAAATTTTGAGATCATGAAGTATGTTATAGGAAAACTTCTGAGAATCACTATTAGATATATTCTGGTAGTGTATTTGAGCTGTAAACTGTTAAAGAAAGAACTCAAATGAATATAGAATAAAATTTAAAAATAAATAGAAAGTTTGTCAATGAAACTTATGTTTAAACAAACAGGATATGTCTCAAGAGTTCTATGCATAGTCAAGTGTAATGAGAGTATGAATGTAATATAACATTTTTCTTGGATTTATGTGCAAGTATTTTGGAACTAAAAACCTCCTAAAATCCTTTATAAGTAAACAACTCAAATACCTGCTTTTTACATATTGAAAACTGAATAGAAAATAACTAAATTGTGAGAAAAAAAATCCAATGTCTGAATGTTCCTAAATAGATTCCAGATATTCTTCAACTCTTTCCTTGTTCCTTTCAGAGAGATGTTAAGCATCTGTTGAATTTGGAAAGGAGAAAAAGAGATCAGCTCCATATTTCCATGTTTATTGGTAAGTAATAAATAAGCTTCTGCCAGTAGTAACTAAGTTTATATTTTAATAAAATAAATAAGATAAATTTTGTCCTTCATCTTACTCTTTGTTTCATTTCTCAAGTTGTTCAAAACTAAAGTAAGAAAAAAGGGGAACTATTTATCGGGGGCTTACTCAGTGAGTGTTACTTAATTGTGTTTATTTGAAATAATGAGACATAAAATCAAGAATGGAATTTGGGAGGGCAAATACACATAAAGAGAAGAGAAAATTTTAGTGAAGCCAGGATTCATGACTTGGGACTTTCACTTATATACCTGTAGACTGTTCCCTACTTTGCAATTTATAAGAGTGTGCAGGCCGGATGAGTTTTTTTGGTTTTGTACTTGTTTTGTAGGGCTGTGGCCTGGATGTGAGTCTTTAGACTTTGTAGTGACTGCAGCTTATGGTGGCTACATATAGAAGATGAAAGCTTTAGAGACATATCCTAGGCCTCTCACAACTCTGCTTTAGAAGAGAGAAGGAATTACACTGACAAAGAAAATGAGTAGCATTAGGAAGAGAAAAGGTGCCTAATAATCAAGAAGAGGGTGATTTAAGAAATATCCCAAAGGTATTAAATTTTTCTAAGCTTCACAATTAAGTTGCCCTATATGGCACCTTGCAAGAAGACCCCAAACAATAGCATGAGGCATTTACAAGGTATGGGTCTGCTCGATGCAAGCAGGGTCAGGGTGTTGGGTACACTTTTTGTTAGGACGATGACTTGGAAAAAAGTTAACTGTGTAGAATATAAATATTTGGTCATGATTTAGGCCTTGATAGGCTTACAATATTTTAAGCCTAAGGTTGATTTCAAAGTGCAGCGTGAAATATATCCTGTTGCCCAGAGCCAAAACCAAGAGCCAAGAGGGAAGAGTTTATATTCAGGAACCAGAAAAACATTGCAAGACAATATCCTGTAACTAAAAGTAGAGAATGTGTAGTAATAATGACTGGGTAAACACCCCTTAAATTTTGTGACAGTTTTATCAAATAAATAAATAAATACAGTGTGAAAACAATAGAATTTCATTTTTCTATGTTTTTCAATATTATACAGCTATTGTAAGTGGGAATAGAATTGTAGACTTTGAGTGGGAAGACATGTTCCCAGTAGGACCCATGGGAAGGTAGATGAGACACACTGAAATAAAATCAGCAAAATAGGCAAGTTGTGTCCTCCCTTGGGTTCAATAGGGAGCCTGTTGAAAGCATATTTTCTTTGTAGAGTTATTCAACTCATGATGTTTAAAGTGAATATTTTATTAAAGAGATCCAACAAGGGACACCTGGGTGGCTCAGCTGGTTAAGCCTCAGACTCTCAATTTTAGCTCAGGTCATGATCTCACAGTCATGAGACCAAGTCCTGCCTAGAGGATAGGGCCTGCTTGAAATTCTTCCCTCCCTCTCCCTCTGCCCCTCCCTCTCTTGCATGCTCTCTATCAAAATAAATAAGTAGGGGCATTTGGATGGCTCAGTAGGTTAAGTGTCTGATTTTTTATTTCAGCTCAGGTCATGATCTCACAGTTCATGGGATCTAGCCCCTCATTGGGCTTTGTGCTGACAGTGCAGAATCTGCTTAGGATTCTCTCCCAATTTCTCTCTGCCCCTTCCCCACTTGTGCGCGCTCTCTCTCTCTCTCTCTCTCTCTCTCTCTCTCTCTCAATAAATAAATAAATAAATTTAGAAAATAAAATATAGAGATTCAACAAGTAAAAAATCATTGAGAGCATATTAGACATGCAAATATAGTCCCCTTCAGAAAAGAAAAACAATGAAAAGCAAAATGATGGTTGTATTACATTATAGGAAACTATATTCCTATAGAGTTCCAGAAACATGGGACTCAGAAGAAACAGAAATTAAGATGTTCTGAACAAACTGTATATAAAATAAAGGCACCTTCAATTATTTCTGTTAACTGGGACTTTACCAACAAGACAATTTTTTTTCAAATTTTATTTAAATTCTAGTTAGTTAACATACAGTGCAATGCTGGTTTCAGGAGTAGAATTCAGTGATTCATCACTTACATACAACACCCAGTTCTCATAATAACAAGTGCCCTACTTAATACCCATCACCTATCTAGCTCATCCCCCACCCATCTCTCTCCATCAACCTCTGGTTTGTTCTCTATCTTTAAGAGTCTCTTATAATTTGTTTCCCTCTCTCTTCCCCCCTCCCATATGTTCATCTGTTTTGTTTCTTAAATTCCACATATGAGTGAAATCATATAGTGTTTGCTTTTCTTTGACTGACTTCACTTAGCATAATATATTCTAGTCCCATCTATATTGTTGCAAATGACAAGATTTCATTCTTTTTGATGGCTGAGTAATATTTTGTTGTATATATGTATCACATCTTCTTATCCACTGATCAATTGACGGACATTTGGACTTTCCCCTTAGTTTGGCTATTGTTGATAATGCTGCTATAAACATTGGGGTGCATGTGCCCCTTTGAATAAGTAGTTTTGTATCATTTGGGTAAATATCTAGTAGTACAACTGCTAGGTCATAGGGTAGTTCTATTTTTAACTTTTTGAGGAAATTCTATACTATATAATATACGCTAATGATATAGCATATAGTATGCCATAACTAACTTGCTAACTATATGCTAACATATGCTAACTCACTCAGATGTAAGTTAAAATAAATTTTAAAAAAAAGAAACGCTAAATAGATAATGGAAAATATAAAAAAGACCCTATCTGTCTTTAAGAGATTAAAACTATGGGGGTGTCTGGGTGGCTCAGTTGGCTAAGCGTCCAAATCTTGATTTCAGCTCAGGTCATGATCTCATGGTTCTTGCATGGCATTGAGCCCCACAGCAGGCTCTGTGCTGACAACTCTTGTGTGCTTCAGAATTTCTCTCTTCCTCTCTCTCTTTCCTTCCCCTGTTCTCATGTGCTCTCTCTCTTTCAAAATAAACTTAAAACAAAACAAACAAAAAAATAACTCTTAAAAAAAAGAGAGAGAGAGAGATGAAAACTATGAGCCTGAAAAGAAATGTACTGTAAAGGATTGACAGCAATTAGAAAATGCAAAGGAATATCTATACTACCCAAAGCAATCTACACATTTAATGCAACCTCCATTAAAATGCCACCAGCATTTTTCACATAGTTAGAACAAACAATCCTAAAATTTGTATGGAATTACACAAGACCCTGAATAGCTTAAGCAGTCCTGGAAAATAAAAACAAAACTGGAGGCATCACAATTCCAGATTTCAAGCTATAATACAAAGCTGTAGTCATCAAGACAGTGTGGGAGTGGCAGAAAAACAGGCACATAGATCAATGGAACAGAATAGAAAACCCAGAAGTGGACCCATAATGATATGGTCAACTCATCTTCAACAAAGCAGGAAAGAATATCCAATGGAAAAAAGACAATCTCTTCAACAAATGGTATTGGGAAAACAGGACAGCAATACACAGAAGAATGAAGCTGGACCAATATCCTACCTTAAACACACAAAAAAATTCAAAATGGATGAAATACCTAAATGTAAGACAGGAAACCATCAAAATCGTAGAGGAGAACACAGGTAACAACCTCTTTGACATTGGCTGAAGCAACTGCTTATCAGACATGTCACCGGAGGCAAGGTAAACAAAAGCAAAATTGGACTGTGTTAAGATAAAAAGCTTCTACACAGCAAAGGAAATAATCAATAAAACTAAAAGGCAGTCTAAAGAATGGGAGAAGATATTTGCAAGTGACAAATCTTATAAACAGTTAGTACCCAAAATCTATAACGAATTTATCAAATTCAACACCGAAAAAACAAATAATCCAGTGAAGAAATGGAGAGAAGATGTGAATAGACACTTTTCCAAAGAAGACATCCAGGTGGCTAACAAACACATGAAAAGATGCTCAACATCACTCATCATCAGGGAAATACAAATCAAAACCATGATGAGATACCACCACACGCATCTGTCAAAATGGCTAAAATTAACAATACAAGAAACAACAGGTGTTGGTGAGGATGCAGAGAAAGAGGAGCCCTCTGCAATGTTGGTGGGGATGCAAACTGGTGCAGCCACTCTGGAGATGAACATGACAAATTTCTAAACTTTGCAACAAAAAGGCAGCTATGATTCATCTGCACAGGTGGAATCAACTCACAGATATTGCACACACCTAGTACAAAATCAACATGGTATTGAGTCATTTATCAAAATAAGTTTAAATTTAGAGGATTTATATACTTGAAACTTCTATCCATTGATAATCATGCTCATGATCCTAACTAAGTTAATCCTCTCTTTACCACTAAATTTCTGCCTTGGTCTTTGTAATATTTATAACAGTTCTGGGAACATTATTTCACCTGGGATACCTAAGATAGGGCATGATGATTGGGTGGTCGGCTACTTTTCTAAATCTTAAGGGCATTTATTGGGAGAAGATAATGGTGATCTTTCCTTTTCTTATTTGGAAATAATAAATGAGACACTTGACATTTGACCAATTCAACAGCTATAAGATTAAGAATTCACAGTGTCCTTTTCTGTCACCTCTATGTTGAGCAGAAAATGATTTTAGGGAGGATGATTTCTTGGATTTTGACATAACTTAAGAATTTTGGAGTTTGAACTTTATCTCCAAAGGGCGATATAATTTTATTTTGGACTTCAGTTTCTTTTAGGCAGTATAATTCTTTTTGAGAGGCAGTGTTACTTGTTGAAGAATAACCAAATTCTTGATCCATTGCCTGGATTCAAACTCAACACCCACTATCTACTAGCTGGGCAATCTTGTATAAGATACTTAGCTGTTCTACAACCTTGAGATATCAGTGGGACCAAACTTAAAGCATTTTTGTGAGAATTACATGAGACATTATTTACAAACTACTTTGAACAATGTCTTGCATATGTTTAATACTCCACATGTGCTTATTTCTAGCACTCTTACATATTAACTTCTGAGTAGATTTAACATTTATCTTTAATTTTTCCTGGAGCTTGATAATTAAAAGGGTTTTTTATTCAATCAGGATTATTTTTTTTTAATTTTCAGTCACTATATATATGAATATATTTAGATAAATTTTGAAAGTGTGCAAGATTCAGTAACAAATATAGATTAAGGGCAATTTAGTAACCTTTACTACTTACCTGTTACAAAGAATGTACTGTTTAGCATATACAATTAAAAATTATTTAATTATTGAAGCAGTTCATAGCTCCAAAGATATCTTAGGAATCTAAAGAAAGATATATAAAAAAATCTTTATTTCTCTGAAATAAAAAAAAAAAACTAGTTACGGCTTTTTGCTTGTTCAGCAATTTCTCTAACAATTTTCTTGCAAACCCCTCTAATCCCAATATGTGTATATTTTTTCTTAAAACAGCACAAACTTTATCCTTTGCTCCTAAAGAGTACTTTTATTTCTTACACACAATGCAACAGTTACTTTTACAACCTTATTTAATATCTTTACCATCATCATGACCTACCTGTGTTATTTATCTTTATGACGTGCATAAAAAATTCCTTTGTATGCCAGAATTTTAAGTCAAGTATATGCTCTCATAATTAAAAGACTGCAATACATAAGGCAAGGCATACTAAAACCAAAACTCTGTGAAGAACGAGCTTTTATGTGTTTATAATTACTTGAATCTGAAAAACGAACACTTTCAATTACCAATGTTAAATTATGTGGTTTCCCTATTAAGTGTAATTTAGAATCATCTTTACTAATCAAAAGTAAATGTTAATTGATCATATGAATGTTTGTTGAGTAAGGTCTGAAGAAAATATAATAGCTGCAGATTTATTCAATTTTTGAAAGTATTTATTTGCTTATTTATAATTTGTGTTTCAGTTTGGTAGGCACAAATACTTGAATTTCTCTGCTGAGAACAATGGAAACATAGACAAAAGAATTTTTCTGTTTCCAAAAATAAGTCACTTGAAGAGAATTTTTTTGAATTTAACGTTTATTTATTTTTGAGAGAGACAGAGACAGAATGAGATTGGGTTAGGGCAGAGAGAGAGGGAGACACAGAATCTGATGCAGGCTCCAGGCTCCACAGAGCCCGACACGGGGCCCAAACTCAGGAGCTGTGAGATCATGACCTGAGCCGAAGTCGGTCGCTTAACCAACTGAACCACCCAGGTGCCCATAGAGAATTTTAAAGTAAATTCTTTATCTCACTATTTTTGGTTAAGGTTTATATCTATTCTCTCTACTGGTAATTACTTGAAATATTTTATTTTCATTAATATCAAAAACTTAGAGGGTTTTGCATATCCTTCCTTAACCTCTAGCAAAATTCACCTTTAGAAAGTTCTAAACTGAGTTTTATATGTCTTCTGAGTTTTCTCTATTCACAGGTTCATATGGTAATGCATTTAAGTGTTATTTTATATTTGAATTTTAAAAAGTAAGATAACCTATAAATCGAAGAATTAATAAAATGTTAAAACTGAGTTGGGGACAATAGTCTTGTTCTTTTTTTATGTTTATTTACTTTAGAGAGAGAGAGCACTAACGGGGTGATGGGCAGAGAGGGAGACACAGAATCTGAGTCAGGGCTCCAGGCTCCATGCTGTCAGCACAGAGACTAATGTGGGGCTTGAACCCATGAACCATGAGATCATGATCTGAGTGAAGTAGGAGGCTTAACCAAATGAGCTACTCAGATGCTCTGGTCTTGTTCTATTAAAGAACTATTTAGGATGTGGGTAAAATTCCAAGTATAATTAAACTAGCCTTTTACTGATGAAACTAGAACTAGAATGTTAAACGCAACCATGTATAGGAAGAACAAAAAAAGAATGGTAAAAGAAGGAGAGAACTTTTATGCACTAGATATCTAGTGAGAGTCACAGAGATGACTGAAAATCTGAGCACTGAAGCTACTGCCTGGTCGTTGCTGATATCAAATTGTGGGTGTGTGCTTTATAAACCATGAACAGGTCTGACAGGTACCAGTTAAATATATGCAACTGTAGTTTTCTCTCAGCACTTTAGAAATTCCCCCAGAAGACTATTTGAGTCAGTCAGCAAGAATGAGCCTCCCTTAAATTTGTGTCTTGAAGCCATCGAAAAGAATGAAATCTTGCCATTTGCAACGACATGGATGGAGCTAGAGTGTATTATGCTTAGCAAAATAAGTCAGTCAGAGAAAGACAAATACCATATGATTTTCCTCATGTGTGGAATTTAAGAAACAAAACAGAAGAACATAGGGGAAGGGAAAAAAAAAGAAAAGAGGGAAGCAAATCATAAGAGACTTTTAAATACAGAGAACAAACTGAGGGTTCCTGGAGGGGAGGTGGGTGGGGGATGGGCTAAATGGATGATGGTCATTAAAGAGGGTGCTTGTGTTGAGCGCTGTTATATGTAAGTGATGAATCACTAAGTGCTACTTCTGAAACCAATATTACACTATATGTTAACTAACTAGAATTTAAAGAAAAATTTGAAAAAAATTGTATCTGGATATATAAGTTTTTCAAGATTCAACTCTTATGGGTTCATAATTCTTGTCCTGGATGCCACAACCTCCTCACATATGACTGAATATTAATCGTATATTCTTAAAAAAGAAGGTGAACCCCTTATTTTTATGATTTACTTTCATGCATACACATGAATACATTCCACAAGTTTTAAGAGTCCTTATCTTTCTCTATCCATAAGTAGTTGAGGGCTCATTTTATGAAATATCCAAATGCAACCATATCAAATGCATGCTTTTTTGTAGTTTATATTTATGTACAAATATCTATGGTCCACGTGAAATTTCACTTGATGAGTCAAATTGGAAATAAGAAAGTCTCATAGTTCTTAAAAAATAGATTACACAAAAATAATTTAAATAAATATTATTAAATCATTTGAACCTTCTTTGTCATGTTAGAGATCATAGACAAGTGTTTTCTTACCTCCAGATGATTTTTTAAAGTTTATTTATTTATTTTGAGACAGAGAGAGAGAGAGAGTGCATGTGGGGGAGGGGCAGAGAGAGAGAGGGAGAGAGAATCCCAAGCAGGCTCTGTGCCACTGGCACAGAGCCAGATGCGGGGTGGATCCCAAGAACCCTGAGATCATTACCTGAACCAAAATCAAGAGTGGGATGCTCTACCGACTGAGCCACCCAGGCACCCCTCCATATGGTTTTCTTTGACATTGTGCTTTTCATATATTTTTCATTTAGTCTTTGTTTTTTAAGATTATGACATTGATTAAAATAATGTCTTGCAGTATTAAAAATGGCTTTCTGGAGCACCTGGCTGGCTCAGTCAATTAAACATCTGACTCTTGGTTTTGGCTCCATCATTATCTCATGATTTGTGAGTTCCAGCCCAGCACTGGGCTCTGCACTGACAGTGCAGAGTCTGCTTGGGATTCTCTCTCTCTCCTCCTCCCTCTATGCCCCTCCCTTGCTTGCTCTGTCTGTTTCTGTCAAAATGAATAAATAAACTTAAAACATTTAAAAATAAATAAATAGAAGTGGCTTTCCTAAATCTACAGAGAATTGACACGGTAGGCCATAAATATTCAAAAAACAAAACAAAACATGTTGTTATTGAACAAGAAAAAAACTTATTTTGGTAATATTAGATTTGTATTTCCTCATATTACATGTATTATCTATTTTCAAACTGAAATAAAAGTAAAACATCAATACAAAATTAGCAATTTGTATGCCATTAGGGTAAAAAAAATATGGTCATCTATGAGATGAATGATTCTGTTATCAAAAGCTCTATGCTTAAACAGACGCAACCTTAAATATTTACACAGAGTACAATCTTTGATTTAATACATTGATGCGTCATGCTATATGGTCTTATACACTATTTATGTTAAATTAATAGGATGGAAAAATGCTACCAAAGTCACTTTTGTTTTTCAATTTAATTGGTATTGTCAAAGATTCACTTTAATTACATTGATTTTCTCTATTGTTTTCTTATTTGCAATTTAATTGACTTTTCTCTCAATTTTTTTTATTTTTTTTTACTCTGCTTATTTTAGTCTTACATTGCTCTTTCCTCTAGTTTCCTAAAGTGAGAGATTAAATTTTTTAACTTAAATACCATCTAGTGTAAGTATTCATGTTATAAATTTCCTTCTAAGCACTATCTCCTCTCTTGCATTCCACAGATTTTGACAAATTCCATTTTCATATTCATTTTGTTCAGATTATCATCTTAATTTCTCTTGACTTCTTTGATCTATGTGTTATTTATAAGTGTGCTGTTTATTCTCCAAATATTTTGGAATTTGTCAAGTGCCTTTCTGCTATTGTTTTCTAATTTAATTTCTTTATGGTCTGAGAATATACTTTGCATAATTTATATTCCTTTCAAATTTATTCAGGTGTATTTTATGACCCAAAATGTGGACTATCTCAGTTAATGTTCCATGTGAGTTTGAGAAGTATTTGTAATTTTGTGTTGGATAAAGTATTCTGTAACTGTCAATTAGATCAAGTTGACTAATAGTTCTCTTTAGGTCTCCTATATTCTCATTTATTTTTGGCCTCTTTGATCTACTCTTTATTGACAAAGGATATTGAATTCTCTAATTATGATAATGGCTTTGCCTGTTTCTCCTTTCACTACTATAAGCTATTGTCTGATGTTTTTTGACTGCTATTAGGTGCATACACATTTAGGATTGTGTTTTCATGAAGAATTGACTTTTTTTTATCATAATGCAATGACTTATTTATTCCTGATAACATTCTTTGGTTTAAAGATTGATTTACTATAATTGATATACTTTTGTCAACTTTCTTTTTAATATTATTAGTCTAGTATATCTTGCACCATTATTTTACTTCTAGCATATGTAAATCTTTATGCTTAAAATGAGTTACTTGTAGTAAATATACATTTGGATTTTGTCTTTTTTATACACTCTGACAATCACTCTTTTCTAACATGTATATCTAAACATTTAAAGTGATTATTTAGGAGCCTCTGGATGGCTCAGTTGGTTGAGCTTCCGACTCTTGGTTTTGGTTCAGGTCATGATCCCAGGGTTGTGGGACTGAGCCCCTCCATGCCGAGTATGGAGCCTGCTTAATATTCTTTCTCTCTCTCTGCCTCTCTCTCTCTCTCTCTCTCTCTCTCTCTCTCTCTCTCTCTATATATATATATATATATATATATGATAAAGGAAAAAACAATAAAATGATTATTTATAAATTTGGATTAATATCTACCATGTATGTAACTTTTTTATTTATTACATTTGCTATTTTTTCCTTTCTATCATTTTGCAATCTCTGGTTTTAATTGAGCCTTTTATAATTTTACATTTCTATATTATCAGTTATCTTAGGCTATTGAATATATTTCTTTTTAAAAAAGTTTTTAAGTAATTATTCAAGGTTTATGATATACATTGTTAACTAATCTAAGTACAGCTTCAAGTAACACTATCCTCTGTCATGTGTAGCGCAGATAATTTATAACATCATATTCCCAATTCCTACATCCTATCCCTTGTGACATTGCTGTCATTCATTTTACTTATCCATATGTTTGAATAACTCTATAATACACTGTTACTATTGTTATTTTAAACAAAGAATTTCCTTTTAGATCAATGCAAATAAGAAATAAAGTATTTTATTTATCTTCATTTATTTTTTCTTTGATGCTTTTCCCCCTATATGTACATCCAAGTTTCTGACTTACAATATTGTTTTTTCTACCTGAAGAACTTTAAACGTTACTTGCAGGGAAGGACTGCTAGAAATGAATTTTGTCTATTTTTGCTTGTCTAAGAAAGTCTATTTCTCCTTCATTTTTGATGCATAATTTCAATGGATAGAGAATCATAGGTTGATGGTTTTGTACTTCAATATGCTCCCTTATTTGTTTCTGTTGAGAAGTCAGCTATAATTCTTGTGCTCGTTCCTTAATATCTAAATGCCTGCCTCTTCTCTGCCTTCCTTAAAAACTTCCTCACTGTCTTTGATTTTCTGTTACTTGATTATGATCTATCAGGCTGGTTTTTTTCCTACATTTTATTCTGTTTTGGTTTTTATCCTGTTTAGCATCTCTGAATTTCCTAAACCTGTGATGGGGTGCTTTGTCACTGATTTGGAAGGTTTGGGATCACTAATTTTAAATATTTACTTTTATTTTTAATAGCTTTATTGAGCTACAATTTATATAGTATAAAATTCATACATTTAAGGTGTACAATTCAATGGACTTTAGTCTATTTCCAGATATGTTCTACCATCACAAAGTCAATTTTAGAGCACTGTTTTCATTTCAAAGAGAAAACCCTGTACTCTTTAGAAATCACCTGCTAACCTCCATCATTTCCTCTCTGCCCAAGGCAACCACTAATCTTTCTGTCCTTATTTCAGATTTGTCTACTCTGACATTCATATGATTGGAATTATATAATATGTGTTCTTTTGTGGCTGGCTTCTTTCACTTACCACATGTTTTCAATGTTTTTGGCCATTACTTCTAAAAATATTTATTATGCACCTTATCTCCTTTTTCTCCTTCTTTTATTTCAATTATATATCTATTAAACTTTTATGCAATTGTCTTACTCTTCACAGATAAAGACTTTGTTTGTTTGCTTGTTGTTTGTTTCTTATGTTTGTTTTTTCCTCTTTGAATTTCAGTTTGAGAAGGGTCTATTGACATATCTCCAAGCTCCTCAGTTCTTTTCTCAGTCAAATCTACCAATAAGCCCATCAAAGTATTCTTTTTTTTTAATGTTTATTTTGAGAGAGAGAGACAGAGCATGAGCAGGAGGGGCAGAGAGAGAGGGAGACACAGAATCTGAAGCAGGCTCCAGGCTCTGAGCTGTCAGCACAGAGCCCAACTTGGGGTCGAACCCATGAACTGTGAGATCATGACCCGAGTCAAAGTCAGAAGCTTAACTGACTGAGCCACCCAGATGCCCTGCCCATCAAAACATTCTTAATTTTTATTATGTTGGGTTTTGAAATTATTATTTCTAGTATTCCTTTCTAATATTGTCTTAGAGTTTCCATTTCTCTGCTTACATTACTTACCTGTTTTTTCATGTTTCCTACTTTTTCTATTTAAGTATTTAATGTATTAATCGATCATCATAATTACTTTAATATTTCAAGCTCGCTGCTCAACATCTTTGTCATACCTAAGTCTGATGGTGATGCTCACTTTTTCTCTTTACAGTGTTTTTCCTCGCCTTTTAGCATGCCTTGAAATTTTGGTTGAAAACCAGGCATGTTCTATTGGATAATAGGAAGTGAGATACATGGGCCTTTAATGTGAGGTTTTATATTAACCTGGTTAGAAGTTCAACCATGTTTAAAGTTTCCTATAGCCATAGCTACCAGAAGCTTCAAAGCTCTTTATTGTCTTTGTTTTTGTCTCCCCTCTGGACTTGGGGCATCTTTAGGTACTCCTCCTCAAAGAGTATGCCATGCATTTCTTTAAGCTGTAATCTTGAAAAGCTGTAATCTTGAGAACTCTTGGCACATAACAAGTTTATCCGAACTGCTGAACTAACAGACAAGGAAAGACTAACCTGGTTTCTCAGCAGCATGAAGCTGTTCCCTAAGATGGCTTCAGCTTTCCCATCTAAAACGCTGCCTGAAGAAGGTCAAAGTTGCCATGAGAATTTACTGTTTATTTTAGCCACTGTGTGATAGGTCTCTGGCCTCCTTTATTTAACTGGATTTACTAAAAATGGCTTACAATAGTGAATATATATCTTTTACAATTCAAAAGTATCTTTCTTAAGAAATTGAGAACCTTTCTTCAGAAATGTGGTCACCAGGAAGTAGGGGCCTCTTTTTCCCAGTCTCTGTGGGAGGATAGCATCCTAGCTTAGAGAAGTGCCAGCTAGCAAACACAGCTGGCCTAATCACATTTACATTTACCAAACCACAGTCATTTTCACTTTCTGACTCTTCTGAGCCTATTCCCTTCCAAAATTCTCCCTTAAAAACACCAAGCCAGGGGCGCCTGGGTGGCTCAGTCGGTTGAGCGGCCGACTTCGGCTCAGGTCATGATCTCGCAGTGCGTGAGTTCGAGCCCCGCATCAGGCTCTGTGCTGACAGCTCAGAGCCTGGAGCCTGTTTCAGATTCTGTGTTTCCCTCTCTCTCTGACCCTCCCCCGTTCATGCTCCGTCTCTCTCTGTCTCAAAAATAAATAAACGTTAAAAAAAAAATAAAAAAAAAAACAAAACAACAACAACAACAACAACAACAAAACCACCAAGCCACCTCTGCACAAATTGGAATGCTGTTCAGGTTTTTCCCCTACTATCAGTAGTTACTTCTGTTTTCACCACATTGACTAATGTCTGGCTATGTTTATCTTTAACAATCCACGATTATTACATTGAAGCCCTGTCTGTGGTGAGGTATGGGAAAGGGCATTCTATCATCCTCCAGTCTTCCAGTGGGCCTGTGTTTAATGGGCAAGTTTTTCTCCAGTAGTCTAGCTTTTCCCCTCTTTGTTCCTTACTCTCTTCCCAACCTTCAGTATTCCTAATCTATTTCCTTAAATATCTGACCCCTGTTGACTGTTTTACTGCTTATTTGTTTTGTTTTGTTTTGTTTTGTTTCTCTCAGAAGGAACTGGAACAGAAGGTATGGGAGTGGAAGGAAATTCCTTCTTTCCTGGTAAGCCTTTGTTTAAGGAAGGATGTAGGCACATTTCACAAATATCTATGTTTTTTTCTCCATCTGCCAGGGTCATGAAAGTATCTTTCTCAAACTTCACTATGATGAGAGCCTGGTGGGGTTTCTGGAGGGAAAACCCATGACCATTTGGACTCCTTTCCCACAAGATTTCCCCACAAAATTGTCTCATTTTTATGCTACTCCATATTCAGTCCCCAATAATGTGTCAAAAATACTATTAATGTGTTTCTACAAGACATGGCTCTTCCACCATCTGCTCCAGAAAGGCAGATTTTCGTTGTGACTACATTCACAAAAGATGTTGATTTTCAGTTTGTTTAATTTCCCTTATTGTAAAGAGGGAAGAGTGACTTTCAAGCTCTTTTTACATGTCAGAGTTGAAATTTGAAGGTCTTCAGTGACTTTTTTTTTCCCTCTATCTTTCTCAATGCTTACCACTGGCAACTACTGATCTTTTTATTGTCTCCATACTTTTGCCTTTTCCAGAATGTTTACCAGTGGAATCATACAGTTTAACCATGTTTTCTTAGGGAAATTCTCCTCCTCACATTTTCCATGAGAAGAAATGAAACTTGTTATGTCACAATGTAAAGATTGCTAGATAGTTCCAAAAATAAAATATTATTTTATATTTAGGTATTTTCATGGATTTGTAATCATTTTAATATTAACAAATTCAATAATGCTACAATGTTAAACAGTTTTATAATTTTATACTCTTTTCACAAAGTCACATATGCTCCTTTACCTCGGTGTCTGTTTCTGTATAAACGCACCAAAGCAAATAAGTGATCACTTTAGTAAGCCTATCTTGATATTTTTGTCCACTGTTTTCAATTTGCATATAACATGCATTTATCTGGGTTGTTTAAATATGTTTATTTCTCAAACATTCTTAGCACTTAACAAACAATACATTTGTTCAATACATTAATACATTTCTATCAATATTCTTAACTTGTGGCTTTTTTAAAGTTTGTTTATTTATTTTGAGACAGAGAGAGTGTGTGGGGGAGAAACAGAGAAAAAGGGAGAGAGAGAGAATTCCAAGCAGGGTCCGCACTGTCAGCACAGGGCCCTATGTGGGGCTCGAACTCACAAACCCTGAGGTCACACCTGAGCCAAAACCAAGAGTTCCATGCTCAACCTACTGAGCCACTCAGGCACCCCCTAACTTGTGACATTTGAGAAAGCATAGAGGCTTTTTTGGTGGTCATAACTGGTAGGAAAGTACTACCAGAATCTAGTGGGTAGAGGCCAGTGACGCTCCTACAAATTTTGCAATGCACAGAACAGCCCCTCCTCACCCCCTAAGAGAAAATTATGCAGCTCAAAATATCTAGAATGCTGAGGTTGAGAAACCCTGCTAAATGCTGTCCAAACTAATGGTTGTTTAACACAACTCTGAAGGTAAAGGAAGAACAATGATGTAAAATTTGTCTCACTTAACCTATGGGGAAAAAGATCAGATTGATTGAAATGGAAAATCTTTTTTTTTTTTTTTTTTAACAAAACGATGGCAAAACTTTTTTCTGATGTGCCAATTTGGAAACAAAACAGTCTTTTCATAGTCTCATTTTTATGGGAAGAAGCCAATTACTCAAGTCCTTAGAGTAATTATATTCATTATTTGGATTTTTATATGTTGGCAACGGCAACTCTGGCGAAGTACATAAATTTTACCTCCTTAAAGGAATTTTCCCCGTTATGCTGTAGCAGTCACTCCACTCTCATGCAATGTGGTCCATTGATCTTTCCCATTGTTTCGTTTTCAGCTGTTTGAAATCTACCACAAAGAACAATTTATGTTTCTGTTTTCAATGATATTGCTCTCTACCCTCCATCATCCACTTTTTTGTTTGTTTGTTTGTTTTGTTAGACATTTGTTTATTTCGTGTCTCCAAGTCTGAGACACGTATTAGGGGCAACTAATAGTATAACCATCCAAATATATTACAATAGTTATGTCACAATTTATTATGGTCACAATACTTTTTTCTTAAACCTTTTTAATGTTTTTTTATTTAGAGAGAGAGAGAGAGAGAGAGAGAGAGAGAGAGAGAGGCAGTAAGTGGGGGAGGGCAGAGAGAGATGGAGACACAGAATCTGAAACAGGCTTCAGGCTCCGAGCTGTCAGCACATAGCCTAATGAGGGGCTTGAACTCATGACCCAGGAGATCATGACCTGAGCCAAAGTCGGAGGCTTAACTGACTGAGCCACCCAGGGGCCCCTGGTCATAATACTTTTAAAGAGGTTACATAGAGATATAACTCTAAAAAGAAACAATTTGTATACAGTTTGAATGGGCCCATTCTTCTGGTTTAGAGTCAGAATAATTTCGAGAAGTTCAAACTTTTATTTAGGTAGGAAGTAGGTAAACTATTTTTCTGTACAGATGAATCATTTAATACATTTTTTTCTTGCCTCACTTAGATATAGTGACTGACCTATTTGAATAATGCTGCAAGAGTGAGCATGTTGGTATTGATTTATCTTCCTTGCAGAATCTAAATTCATTCTGAATGAACATCTGTGTGTCAGATTGCTACCCCTGGGTTCTATTGTTTTTTATAGTCCTTTGAATTGATATTTTATCTTTTGTCAGATCTAACTAGATCTAGTAGGAAGCTAGGTCTGTTTCTATTTGTTTTTAGCAGAACAGTTACAATTTTGTATTCTTTTTGTCATTATTCATGAGGTCCTTTCTGAGGTTCCTTTGCATGTAAATTTCACTATTTTCCTTTGCTATTTGAAAAACCTTGTAAAATACATTCTAAAATACAAACTGAATAAATAATTTTTGTATCCCCAAAGAAGATTTGATTGACATGTGGTAGATTTCTGTAATTAGCAGCTCTCCCAAAATATTCCTATTTTTTTTCTTATGTCATAGAGTGTAATATATCAAATATCCAAAAACATAGTCATAGATTTGCTTTACTAACTAGTACAATATGCCATTTTAGAACATTTTCTAATAAAGTGTTTTTCTTTTGGAAAACAAAACAAAACTTCCATAGCACTCCTGGTATAATCTAAACCCCTAAAAATGGCTAGCTGGAATCATATTAAGCGTTGTTATTTCACATAAATTTTACATGCTTCTTAGGTCAAAGATATAGAAATCCAAAACTAAATATAAGTGAAATAACTAAATTTAGGCACTACACAGAGTAAGATTATGTTCCTCATTTCTTCTCTTAAATGTCACTGATAATTTGTTGGAACCAATAATAGAAATATCAAAATAAGGAAATTTACTGATCTGAGTGCTTTGACAAGAATTACCACCCAAACCTTATAAACTGTCCAGAATTTATCAATAGATGTGAGTGCTAGGGGAATCGGGAATTAATATCTAAGCCATAAAATATTAGGACTATCCACCATCAAAGTATTACCTATATTGATAGAAAATGACGATTTGCACTAATACATAAATATTCTTAGTGAGGGGGATTAAAGCGCTTTAGTTTCTTTCATTGTATTTCAACACTATTACTAGGAAATTGGCTTTGGAAAAGACATCACAAAATATAACTGTAGCCACAATCTTTATATTGGAAAAGACATTACAAAATAAAACCGTACCCACAATCTTTATAGTCCTTATTAAATCCGAAGCAGTGATAGGCTGACCCGTGTTGAACCTATATACTCTTCATTTCATAATACTTCTTTCCTCCAAGGGAAGGGTGGTAAGCACCGAATAGACTATTGACTTTTTTTTCCTTTTAAATGCACATGCAGTAGATGGATTAGAAAAATGAGTCTCCATCTTCTATGAATTATGTTAATTTTACAAACAATTCTAAAATACATTTTCTAGTTACGACATGAAAAAGGAATCAGGGATTAATTCCTCCACTTACAATTTAAGTAAGAAAATACACAAATATCTTACAGAAGTTTGACTATGTGATACATATAAAAAAAGAGGAAACCACATATAATATATATTTTGCAAGGATTATTCCTATATATTCTTTTATTTACTAACCACATATTTACTGTGCACTTACTATGTCTGAGGCCTAACAGGATTATTGTCTTACACATTTTAAAATTCATTACTTCTGATATATGTTTTGGTTATAATTACAAATGCTCAAATCAGAACGACAGTCTTCTCAAAATAAAAACATTTAAAATTTTGTTGATTTTTTTCTAGAATTTGATGAGTTAGAGATGAAATATAATCTCAAGTTAGAATGGTGTTTAAAACATATTTCTTTTTGTAGGTTCCATTCCAAACTGCCTAATAGCACCATTAGTCCAGATGGCATTTTTGTATTTATTAGTTGATGTACTAATCCCAGATAGTTAACCAACAGAAAATGTGCACTATAAAGCTTAATGAAACATAATGATGATAGTGTATATACCATTTTCTTCATCCTATGGAGTCCTCAACATGTAGCATTGTACTTAACATATAATAGAGGCTCAAAAATTATTTTTTAAATGAGTAGGTGACTTTGAGGCATCTGGGTGGCACACTCAGTTAAGTGTCCAGCTCTTGATTTTGTCTCAGGTCATGATCTCACAGTTTGTAGGCTCGAGCCCTGTGTCCAGCTCTGTGCTGAGTGCTGAGTCTGTTTGGGGTTCTTTCTCTCCCCTCTCTCTGCCCCTCCCAGAGCACTCTCTCCCTCTCTCTCTCTCAAAATAAATAATTAAGCATTTTAAAAAATAAATATATGAGTAGTTGACTAAAGAAATGGAATGATGGTTGTGTTCCAAGCTATGAATATGCTTAATAGGGGTTTATTCTCAAATGATGAATATTTGCTTATCATTTTGGATAAACTGAATAAGGTTTTCCAATCCCAACATAATTGACATTTAGAAGCATGTAATTCTTTCTGTGGGAAGTTATCTTCTAGTTTGTAGGATGGTTAGCAGTATGTCTGGCTTCTACACACTAGATGTCAGTAGCAACCCCCCTCTTATCCATTTGTAGCAATCAAAAAAGTCTCCATACAATGCCAAATATCTCCCAGGGGCAAAATCATATCCAGTTGAGAACAACTGATCTGAGATGATTTCTCATTAATTCTTATAATAACTAGACAGGATGTGGAATTAAGGAGAATAACCTCCAACTCCTTTTGTTTTCAAATTCTAATAGAATTGGTTTCTAACCATACATTATTGTTGGATTTCCTTATGATTAGGAATCAGTTGGATAGTTATTTATGTTTTTTTTTTCCTCTAATACTTTGATCAATGAACCAAAGGTTAATATGAGATGATTAGGATCAGCTTCTTCATAATTATTTAATAAACCTATGTGTCTATGCAAAAGGAAGTTATTATTTCATAATTATTCTTTGTTTGGCATATTAAAAATCATCCCTTTGGCTTCCTATGGGTTTATTTTTCTCTTGTTTTTCCAGTTTTCTGAAGTGGGAGCAAAGATTATTAATTTAGAACTCTTCCTCTTCGCTTTTTTTTTAAATTGAGAAATAATGGACATACAGTATTTTATGAGTTTCAGGTGTACAGCACAATGTTTCATATATGTATATATTGCAAATGATCACCACAATAAATCTAGTTAACATTCATGATCACAGATAGCTACAACTTTGTTTTTAAATTTTTTAAGGCTTATTTACTTTTGAGAGAGAGAGAACAAGCATGATTGGGGGAGGGGCAGAGAGAGAGGGAGACACAGAATCTGAAGCGGGCTCCAGGCTCTGGGCTATCAGCACAAAGCTCAACGTGGGGCTCAAGCTCACAAAACTCAAGATCATGATCTGAGCCGAAGTCGGATGCTTAGCCAACTGAGCCATCCAGGTGACCCATAATGTTTTTTATAATGAGAACTTTTAAGTTCTATTCTCTCTTAAGAACTTCCAGATATACAATACAGTATTATTAACTATAGTTGCCATGGTGTTCAAGTTGTACAAATATGTTGGGCATATTTTTTGAATTTTTAATTTTTTAATCCATTTTAGTTTTAGCTATGCCACAAAGCAACCTACATCAATTTCACTGTTATTATATTTCAATGAATTGCAGTGATCAGTAAACTTATAGGCATGATTTTGTCATGAAATATATTGTTATTTCTACCTCATTTCAGGAGCAATATATCTTTCCATTTATAACTTTTGAATGAGAGGAATAATGCAGATTACAGTAATTGTTGTTGCTAAGTAGCATTTTGCATAATGAGAGCATAAGCAATGGTCTTCAAAGTCACATTTTTCCAATAACTTTCAGGTACTTTAGAGAGAAAAAAATTGAACCTGTAGATTGCTTTAGATATCAAAGTTGTAGTATAGTTAGCTGTGTGGCTAATCTAGGAGTCTGTTTGCATGGCTTTCAGAACAGTCTAGTTAACTTATTCTAGTTCCACAGCTCTAAGACAGTAAGCTATGGAAGATTCACTGATCTGGTGAGGCAAGAGTTCTCAATGAAACCTAAGCTTATGATTGCTTGTTTTTATTATAGTTTTCATTATAGTCTTGCTGCAGTAAAATGCTGAAATTAATTATGTGTATCTTGCCCAGATGAGAAAGCAAAAAAATTCCTGTCACTTATCCATTCTCCTCTTCCACCCTCTCTCTGTTTATCCCTCTGCCTCTCCCGTTGCTCTTCTCTTCCCTCTCCTCCTTCTCCTTCCACACACATAGTTAAAAAGACTATGAACTTCCCAGTCCTTCTGTTCAAAATGGAAGGAGTTATCTTTTCAGTAATAATGGCTGCTAACAACTCACAGTAAACATCATCTCAAGAGTTCTCTTTGGCCAAAAAATGCTGCCTCAATTTAGTTTGCCCTTCTTCTATAAGGCACCTGAATTTAAAGATTTTATAATTTGGGGAGGAAAAAAAGCCTAGCCTGTTGTCTCAATTCAGGACAACTATGAATGTAAGATTGCCAGAAAAAATACAAGATAGTCAGTTAAACTGAATTTCAGGTAAGCAATAAATAAATTTTATATGTGTCCCATGCAATATTTGTAGTATACTTACACTATAGTATATCAATGTATACTTACAATAGAAATTTATTCTTTGTTTATCAGAAATTCAAACTTAACTGGGCACTCTGTATTTGCATTTGCTAAATCTGGCTGCCTTATCTAAAAGGCCATGATAGATATCTCTGCTCACTCTTACCTCTCTCTCTCACTCTCAGATAGGTGTTATTTCAGTGAATCCATCTCAGTAAAGTGCTTCCATTCGAATAACTGCCTCAGAGCCTGTTTCCCAGGGAACCTAATCTATGTCAGTTTGTACAAATTATGGTCCAAAAAAAGCAGATGCTGAAATGAAATTTTTGAAATGAAAGCATCTGCTAGCCAGTTGGCAATGGGAATTCCATCACTGGTGGTAGATGGGTTACTGAGAGTCCCTGACATGAAGTAATAGTTCAATCATCAAATTTCCATTATAATAAACCAAGATGGTATTAATTCTATGGAGTGGTGGGGGAAGCATTGACTGGTGAAATATCTTAGGTCTCTGCTATTAGAGAAATTCAAGAGAAATAGTAATTATAAGGACTACAGAATGGCATATGTACTGCTGAGGCCATTAATACAGTGAAAGGAAAGGACAATGAAATGCTTAAAGTGATTAATCATGAACTTAAGGCAACACAGAACATAAATATAAAATATAATAGTCTCCCACATCCAGAGGGCAGAAAATATTAACATTTGGGCCTGGGGCTTAATTAAAAGGATACCAAAAAATGCAGAAAAATTACATTCTCAATGCAGAGTGCTATGTTAAGGGTACAATGCTGACTAAAAATAAGAGTTATGATGAAACATAGGATGGAGAATCTGGGTCAGAAGTCCTGAATCTCCATTTTTTTTAACCCTCTGAGACTACAAATATGGCCCTTCTTGTTAAAGGCTGGTGTCCCTTGTTTGCAGATGATGCAGAGATTTTTGTCTTGTAAGATGATTTGCACATCCTCAACATCTATCCTAACCTCCCTCATGCCCAGTAAACCAATAAATAAAGATTAACCTTAATATGTATTAATCGGAATGATGCTACTAATAACTGCTCCTACTAAGAGATGAATGGGATTATACTCCAATGAAAATGTAGTGCCTAGCAAATGTGCACTGTCAAGAACCAGAAGGATATTCATGGGACAGGGTCCAAAAGAGAATCAAAAAAAAAAAAAGTGGTTAAACATAAATTTGGATAAAAATAATCTGTTAGTCTGGGAGCACTCTTTCTGATTAAGAATTTCATACCCTGATAAAGACCCCAAAGTACTGGATTAGATCCTGTTGGATGGCTTCTGGAAAACTGGGAAAAGTGATGATCCACACAAAGTACAGTAGGAATGCCAGGATTTCTATGTGGGGTACGAGAGAAAGAAATCAAAATTCTCATTAAAGACAACAGGCTAGAGTGGATATACTGTGTAAGACTGGAAAATCTACCAGTTGACTATGTTCCCCCAAAAAAGTCCACATTTACCAACATGAAAAGGAAAGCACTGTGAGAGGGTCACTAGCATCATTGGATCAATGGTGACTCCCTACATAGATCATGGATGATAGTAGTTGCCTGACAGAAATGGGGATAATAGGATCTCTGAATAATAGTCTAGGTGGCACTACTTATCTGTTAGAAAAAAATAATGGGCACAATTATTGAAATGAGCAGGAAAAAAATGGAGTGGAAACCAGAAGCAGACAGTCAGAGAACTATAAAGATTGTTAATAGAATACAGTGTCTTTAGGGACAAGAAAGAAGGTATCCTTTAAGAATATTTTCAATTTTTGCAATCAAAAGAAATGAAACATGGATGATTAGGGTGTTAAAGGTAGCCAACCATATAAAATATCTTAATTTCCTACACAGTTTCTAGACATGTGCCAGTTTTATTTTTTTTATTTTTTTTTATTTTTTTTTATTTTTTTTATTTTATTTATTTATTTTTTTATATGAAATTTATTGACAAATTGGTTTCCATACAACACCCAGTGCTCATCCCAAAAGGTGCCCTCCTCAATACCCATCACCCACCCTCTCCTCCCTCCCACCCCCCATCAACCCTCAGTTTGTTCTCAGTTTTTAACAGTCTCTTATGCTTTGGCTCTCTCCCACTCTAACCTGTTTTTTATTTTTCCTTCCCCTCCCCCATGGGTTCCTGTTAAGTTTCTCAGGGTCCACATAAGAGTGAAACCATATGGTATCTGTCTTTCTCTGTATGGCTTATTTCACTTAGCATCACACTCTCCAGTTCCATCCACATTGCTACAAAAGGCCAGATTTCATTTTTTCTCATTGCCACGTAGAATTCCATTGTGTATATAAACCACAATTTCTTTATCCATTCATCAGTTGATGGACATTTAGGCTCTTTCCATAATTTGGCTATTGTTGAGAGTGCTGCTATGAACATTGGGGTACAAGTGGCCCTATGCATCAGTACTCCTGTATCCCTTGGATAAATTCCTAGCAGTGCTATTGCTGGGTCATAGGGTAGGTCTATTTTTAATTTTCTGAGGAACCTCCACACTGCTTTCCAGAGCGGCTGCACCAATTTGCATTCCCACCAACAGTGCAAGAGGGTTCCCGTTTCTCCACATCCTCTCCAGCATCTATAGTCTCCTGATTTGTTCATTTTGGCCACTCTGACTGGTGTGAGGTGATACCTGAGTGTGGTTTTGATTTGTATTTCCCTGATGAGGAGCGACGTTGGGCATCTTTTCATGTGCCTGTTGGCCATCCGGATGTCTTCTTTAGAGAAGTGTCTATTCATGTTTTCTGCCCATTTCTTCACTGGGTTATTTGTTTTTCGGGTGTGGAGTTTGGTGAGCTCTTTATAGATTTTGGATACTAGCCCTTTGTCCGATATGTCATTTGCGAATATCTTTTCCCATTCCGTTGGTTGCCTTTTAGTTTTGTTGGTTGTTTCCTTTGCTGTGCAGAAGCTTTTTATCTTCATAAGGTCCCAGTAATTCACTTTTGCTTTTAATTCCCTTGCCTTTGGGGATGTGTCGAGTAAGAGATTGCTACGGCTGAGGTCAGAGAGGTCTTTTCCTGCTTTCTCCTCTAAGGTTTTGATGGTTTCCTGTCTCACATTTAGGTCCTTTATCCATTTTGAGTTTATTTTTGTGAATGGTGTGAGAAAGTGGTCTAGTTTCAACCTTCTGCATGTTGCTGTCCAGTTCTCCCAGCACCATTTGTTAAAGAGGCTGTCTTTTTTCCACTGGATGTTCTTTCCTGCTTTGTCAAAGATGAGTTGGCCATACGTTTGTGGGTCTAGTTCTGGGGTTTCTATTCTATTCCATTGGTCTATGTGTCTGTTTTTGTGCCAAGACATGTGCCAGTTTTAAAATCCAGAATTTATTTACTAAAGAAAGGGGCAGTTTCCCATGAGAAAAGAACTTTCAACACAAGCGCAAGTTTATATAGTAACTATCTCTAATGTTTTTCACAGTGAGGCATATGGCTATTTATTTTGACAACTGTATATTGACAAAAGAAGGATTCTAGACATTCCAAGTATTATTTGATACAGATTCAATTTGACATTAGTACTTGGACAAGCAAAACATTTTTATAACCCCTTGTTAGTGGAGGCCTTACAAAAAGGAGTTTGGATCCAGGTTTAGCTCATAACATTGAGTATGTCCATGGACCACTCAATAGTGATTCCCCTGAGCTCTCAAATGATAATTAAAGTGTTAGGTAGTTTTCAGAATATCATCACTGGCCTGTGGGGTAAGAGCTATCATAGTTGTGAAGGCCAAATAGAAACTGTTGAAACTGGCCTCTAACGCTTCCAAGATAGTAAGGCAAAAGCAAGGTTGTATCTCAAGAGAAATCACTGCCATTCTTAAAGATTTAAAGTGTGCAATAGCCTCATCATATCCCCCCTTTAATTTATAAATCAAGTGATTAGAATAGCTATATGGGCCCTAGACAGTGGTAGCGGCCTAAGTAGTAATCAAATATAGTATATTTGCAACAGCATGTTAATATCTACCCAGGCATGTGATATATGACCATTGATCTGGAGAATGGTTTTATGCTTTCTTTTGTTTTGCATTACTTTTATTTTGTTTGTTTGTTTTTCATTTCTATGAGGGAGTGGACCAGAAGCAGTTCTCATTGATGTAGAATAAACAACATAATACATTTCATTCGTGTCCAAAAATTATATTAACTCTCTTGCTCACTGTCATAATGTAGCTCAAAGAGACCTATAATATCTGTACACTCTGCATAATATCATATTATTTCTTTCTATTGACTAAATTGTGTTAATTGGACAACATAAATACAAAGTGACAAGAACATTAAAGGCTTTGATGATATATAAGCACTCCTGAGGATGAGTGATAAATTCTACAAAAATTCAGGACCCACTAGATTAATGAATTTTCAAATAGGTCTTGTTGTCTGGGACATGTTTGGACAATACAATTCTCATCAAAGTAAATGATTAATATCAAATTAATATACCTCATATGTCTCACCATTTTTTAAAAAAGTATAATAAAAAGATATCTTTCCTCACTCACACCTGTGGTTACCTGGTAGGCAGGAGAGGGAGATTTAATACCAAGTGACAGAAACAAACAATGGCCTGGCTTGGATCAGAGATAAGTTGTTTAGGTTTTTGGGCGCAAGTTAAAAATGGCCTACTATTATGTTACCATCCCATTCAGAGATGGCCCTGAAAGACAGCAGTGAGGGGAAACCATCCCAGTGATTAAAGGTTTAGGGCATGCACACTTTGAATGTGTGTAAAGGAAAGTGGTACATAGACCATCCATAGATTTATGGGCAGTGTCAAGCCACTGAGCCCTGTGATCAGACTTCTAAAGTAACAAGGATTAGAAAATAAAGGACAAGAGATTTTGTAGAAGCATGTACAATATTTGGGGAAGTTATCATGAATTATCAAGGTTTTTGTATTGCATATTAAGTCTCATCAGAGAAGTCATAAAAGGAAAAGGCATTAAACAAACTACAAAACCCAAGTAGATGGAATGACTTGGCAAATTAACGTCATCCATTTTCTTTCAGCCATCTTCAGTGGTAATACTCTCAGCTCATGAATGGAACAACCATGTTAACGAGGAAGGAATCTGTAAATAAACTCAAAATCATGAGCTCCCACTCACCAATGACAACCAAGCTTGTGTTGCTGTTGAATATCAAAGCAAAGGACCATGATGCCAAAGTGTCAAGACAATACCATTGCTCAAAGAGAGCAACCAGCCCCTAGGTGACAAGTTGAATACATTGAAACCATTCATCTCTAAAAGATGTGGGGATTTTTATTGGATGGCATATGTTATGGGTATGGATTCGTCTTCCTTGACCACTGAGCCTCAGAGACCACTATTATCTAATGGTCTATAGAGCATATGATCAAGTGACACATAACTTTGCAAAATATCACAAAGGATAAAGGAGCACACACTCCTGCAAATGAATTTTAATGATGTACATAGGATCATGGAACTCACTTGCCCTGTTATATACCACACCACCCAAAGCTTCCAGATGTAATGATGGAAAAGCTTTTGAAGGGTAAACAGAGGCTTTGGCTTACAAATGATCTCTTCTAGACTGGATATTACCCTCAAGGATACAGTTAAAACTAAATCAATGACTTTTATATGGCACTTAAATGGTAAGAACACATGGTTCCAGGAACCAAGACCTGTAAATAGGAGTAAGCTTATTGACCTTCACTCTCAATGATCCATTTGGGTATTTTGTGTTTTCTATTTCTATAACACCAGGATTTATACATCTAAAGATCCTATTCCCAGAGAGAGAACACTGCTACCACCAGACACAACAAGAATCCCATTATGTTTTAGGTCTTATATGCTGCCTGATCATTTGGGTCTTCTCAACGATGCCAAGAGAAGAGAAGGCATGGGGGAAAAATCAATATCTAGGCAGGAGTAATTTTCTCTGATCATTTTTAGGAGATAATCATCTGTTATACAATAGGAGCAAGGAAGAATACATTTGGCATACATCAGGGGTTTCTCATTATTCCCCAGTCCCATATTGACTATTAAATAGTTGATAGACATGTGCAAGAACTTTAAGAAGGATATAACAACTAAAGGCTCAGATCCATCAGAGATCAGTACTTGAATCACTCCGAAACCAGGTAAGCTATGTGTTAATTTGAATTTTCTAAGAAGCAAACAGTAAGAAGGAATTCAATATCCAAAGGCTTTGCAGGGGATAATGATGGGGGATACACCTATAAAGGATAAAGTAGAGATGTAGCAAGGAAAACTTTACTATGCTGCAGACCTGACATATGTGAAAGAAGAGAGGGAAAGGCAGGTTGCATAGGAAAAGCCTCAAATGGTAGTAGAGCTCCAAAAAGTCTCAGGTAGGCTGATGAGGACCTTTTAGTGGAGCCTCCTCTCCACTCAAGTACTCTGATTATGCTCAATCATTTGAGGAAGGAGTATGAGAGTATGGCCTCTGTGGGAACCCTAAAATGAAACCAAAGATGTGGCAGCTAAAAATTGCCAGGCAGCTACATTATTTGTAGGGAGTGCTCTTATAGAGAGGTGTGAGTAGAACATCTGCTGCAGACATAGTTCAAGGTTGCCACAGCCACCTGGACAAGCATAAAAAGGAATCTAGAATGCGTATTAAAGGGGGAAAGGAATGAACATCTGCCATGTACTAAGATTACTTGTACTGGCAGACTCTGTAGCATATGGAAGTTATGGAAGTTTCCTTAGGAAAAGAGTACATCCAGAATCTTTAAGCTGTTCAGAGAAGGGTGACTTTGTTATGTAAATCAATACATTCAACTGAAAGAGTGGTAGGCTGAGTGGTTGTTTCAATGCCAAGTTTCTGTTCCTGTATTTTAGGCAATCTCCAAATTCAACAGGTGATGGCTAGAAGCTCAAAAATGAGTCCTTTACCAGGAATAGTTCTTGCCCAAAAAGACATGGAATCCTACATTTCATAGTATGTTTCCTGCAGAATCTGACCTATTAGAGAGAAATATAGATGTAAATATGATAGATGTATGTGTGTATACTACCCGTGTGTGAGAATATGAAGATAATCATGAGTAAGGGAATGTGAACTTCCAGAAGTTCTGTTATTATCCTCACACGTGCTCACATTTATGATCTGAATTCCTACTCAATGAAGATCTGTGTCTTTGATCACTCACTATAAGATTTATTGCTTTTTTGGTATTGTAATAATGTTGTATAGTAATAAATAGTAGCTACACTTATGGTGAGTATAGCATAATGTATAGAGAATTTGAATGACTATGTATGTATACACCTGAAACTAATGTATTATTCTGTGATATACTGAAATAAAAAAAATTAAAGACTTACTGCTTTTTATAATTCTCTGAATTGATATATTTTTCATGATCTCTGACTAGGTCTACTATGGCAAGAAATTAGATTTTTTATTGCATTTTCAGAGCAGTTATAGTTAAAATTGATGTGTGAATGTGTCATTTTTTTCTTATCTATTTATGCAGCTATTTCTAAATTCTCTGTTCTTCACCATATTATTTTATTTTATTACCTTTGCAATAGTTTTTTTTTAAAAAACAGCGTTATTGCAGTATAATTGGCATATAGTAAATTGCACATATTTAAAGTGCACAATTGATAAATTGTGACATATGAATATACCTGAAATACTCAGCACAATTAAGATACTGAAAACATCAACAACCCTAAAAGTTTCTCATCCTCCTTTGTAATCTCTCCCACCCCCCCACCCCCCGCTCATTCCAGTTACCAGGCAACCATTGATGAGAGTTCTGTCACTATATATTAGTTTACATTTTAATTTATTTAAATATTTTGAGAAAATATGAATTTTATTCAAACATAATCATGCAGTATATAGTCTTTTTGGTTTGCAATATTTCACTCAGCATAAATATTTTGAGGTTCATTCATTTTGTAACATGTATCAAATATTTATTCTTTTTAGTTAATGAGTCATATTTCACTGTATGGACATACTTTTCCATAGACATCATCAAGCCAACTAGAGAATGAGAAAGTGACACAAAGTAATCTGGGAAAATAGTTTCTTACAATGGTGAACCTTGCCATTTTCAAAAACTATCCTACCCTTTACTTGAAGCCAGAGAGAATATTTAAGAGTTGTTATCATGACAATTGTGAAGCAAATTGTCCAGATTAAATAGAACAACTCAAAATAATTCCCCCACTCTGTGAATCAACTAAGTCAGCCAAAGGTAATAAATATTGAAGTCCTGCCCAGAAAGCAATATGGCTTTTACTGTAATGTCAAGGGATTCCAGAATCTGAAATAGACACTATCAATAAAGATGACCTTACTATCTAATAGAGGGTTTGGAAAATACTAAAAATATTGGCATTTCATTTGTGTGATCCTTAAGCATCTTCCACAATTTACCTTGCTTACTGAAGTTTCTCTCTCTGTCCATGCCTACCAATTCTTCCTCTTCTTTCTAGCTCTAACTCCACTTATTTAAGGAGCAAAATGAATGTATGAGGCTGAGTCCGCTCTGTCCCCAAAAGTCCATATACACTTGTGAAGTAATTCAGGATGGGGAGGGACTCAAACTTTTATGGATCTTTTGGATACGGGGGTTCAAGACACCATGCTACATTTTCCCTTGGGGCAGGAACCAGATGAATTTAGTTAATTAAGTTAGGGCAAAGTTTGCAGTAGAGTGAAGAAGTTAACACAACTGTGTGAATGAGGTCATTTGGGTCAATTCATTATCCTACTATTATGGCTTCATGCGCTGAATGTATAACTGTTATTGATGTTTTACATGCCTGTACTGTGCATGAAGGCATTCTCCCTATCAGAAAGAGCTCTTTTTTAGAGAAGCGCTATATCTTTGAGGCCCCACAAAATAATAACCCATTTCAGCTATAAGTCTCCATGACTGATGATTTTGCCATTTGGAGCTTTTAGCAAAAGGAGGCAGTTTCCATCCAGAGATGCCCTTGATATGGATTCATTACCTGCCTTACATAGATACCAGGAATACTTATTGGACTCTTCCAAAACTGAACTCCTTACCTTGAAAGTCTCTGTCTGATACTTCCATTTTGTGGGCAAGAGTGCTCAAACCTAAAATCTAACACTGCAAGAAGAGTTCAACAGGCTTTACCTGTCAAATGGAAATTATATATTCAAGAAGATAGCTGGCCTGACTGAAGGAACATCTCAGTTTTACATGAAAAAGTATTCCCTTGGGGAAGACTTTTTCACTCTGTTGATAAAGGCAAAGCCACTGGCTTAACAGGGCCCTAAATTCACAGAGTTTCCCTGACATGCCTGGGTATGTTTCACTGATGGTTTGGTTAAACTGATCACCAATGATATCCATAGGGTTGCCTTTGCTTACTCCCTGCAGTTAACTAAATTATCCTTTCACTCCTTCTCTGGGCTAATTTTAGTGCCTCAAAATTGTTGACATTATTTAAGGTTAAATATTGATGCTCCAGTCCAATCAGCTGACTCCAGGAAATGCAATTGTGATATATAAAACTAATCTGTATCATGATTTCAGATTCCTATACTATTTGCAATCTGAGAATGGTGTGGCTTTCATCACAAAAGCCACTTAACAATGGGTTTCTCTCAAGGTTATTTATCCATACCACCGACAGGCATTCATGGAACATTAAACATTTTTCTCAGAAATCTGACTACCTCCCTTGTTCCCTAGTACACATACCTTATGAAAGCATTTTGGTCAATGAACATGGCTATCTTCAAGAAAGGATAATCTGTGTGCAACCAATTTCTGGGTAATGAACAGAATAAAAGGGTTTGGGGGTTATAAAGAGTTATTTCAAAAATACATAAAACATTTGTTAATATCTCCAGATATCCTCTCCATACTCATTGATCACTCAATGATTTCATGGAGTGAATAAATATTACTCAGCTGGTTTTATGGACAAACAGGACAAATAAGACTATCTGTCCTCAGACTGTCACTCCAAAGTCAAGGACTAGACTAAATGTTTTTAAGTGAATTGGTAAATGCAAGTCTTACCATCTGTCCAAGAGTCAGATTTGGTCAATGAACATGGCTATCTTCAAGAAAGGATAATCTGTGTGCGACCAGTTTCTGGGTCAAGGACTAGACTCAATGTTTTTAAGTGAATTGGTAAATGCAAGTCTTACCATCTGTCCAAGAGTCATTTTGGTCAATGAACATGGCTATCTTCAAGAAAGGATAATCTGTGTGCAACCAATTTCTGGGTAATGAACAGAATAAAAGGGTTTGGGGGTTATAAAGAGTTATTTCAAAAATACATAAAACATTTGTTAATATCTCCAGATATCCTCTCCATACTCATTATCACTCAATGATTTCATGGGATGAATAAATATTACTCAGCTGGTTTTATGGACAAACAGGACAAATAAGACTATCTGTCCTCAGACTGTCACTCCAAAGTCAAGGACTAGACTCAATGTTTTTAAGTGAATTGGTAAATGGAAGTCTTACCATCTGTCCAAGAGTCCAGATGGAAGCACTAGCAACATGTGCCTCCTCATTGATATAGGTCTTACTTGAAAGAATGCAATAATTTTAAACAAACTTTTCTTTCCAGAGGCAGCATGTGCACCCTTAGGGTTTACTATTCTGTGTCAAACATTAACTTACCTCCCTCCTGAAAACACAGATATGTGCATCTAGGTGGTGGTCATAAGACACCATCAAGGGTTTAAGAAAACACTATCATTAGATCATGCCACTCCAGTAAATCATGTCAATAACTCCCAAATGAGAGCTAATTAAGGAAACTTCTTAAAGAAATAACTGACATGTTATTTAAGCAGGAAGTTATGTGTAATATAGAAATCGTCCAATTAGAAAAGGGGCTAAAAATTTCTGACTTTAGCTAAAGTGATCAATAACAGCAACTCAGCCCAGAAGGCATTCAGATCACCTTCCTGTTACTGTCCAGGGTCATGTAAGCGTTCTCTTTGAGCATCTGTGCAATTATTACTACTTATTATTTGTACCTGTATTAATGCCTTGGCCACAGTAAAAAGGTCAATAAAGAAACTTAAGGGGAAATCTACCGGGTTTTTCGAAAGAATACCTGAGAGTTTATAAGATTTGTTCAGCTGATTGGTTTTGTAACCCTGTGGGACATGATTGAGGTCAATACTGCAGGGTGGCCTCATCCTTATTTTTTACATTTCTGTTGTAATAGCCTTAACTAAATGCTGAAAGAGAGAAATTAAACAGACTTGATTCCAGGCTATTTGTTAGATTAGTAAGAATGGCTCATGGAGTACACATACTGGGAAATGTGCCAGAAGCCAAAACAGTGTAGAAATGAGTGGTAGTATTCTTGAAAGGAAATTCTCTATGAATGTTTCCCATTTCTATATGTCTCCTGAGAAGGTAGTGTCCGTTTTGGTTCTGGCTTATATTTTAAAAATATAGTTCAGGGTCTTGGAAAATAGAGTTTGGTTATATTTAGAGCAAAAGACATGTTTACTTTCATCCTTAAAAGATAAATATAGTGGCTGTTTCTAGAAGGGTGGGCTTACTGTTCAATATAATACAGATAATTCCTTCCTATAGAGAAGAGTAGATGTACTCATTATCTATTATAAAAGACATGAATTCTCTAAGTTCAGAGTTCCTTTACCAAAACACAATCCCAAAGCATGAGCAGATGTCACCTGATCCCCTTCATGTTGCCCTGTGGGCTTTGGAGCTTGAGGAACAAGTATAAAATAACACTGATACCCTGGCTACCTCTGTTGCTATGAGCAATAAACTTTCCTTTATCTCTGATTCAGGATTTTCATGTCTTTTGTAAGGATGCATTAAACCATGGTATGCTGTTGTGCAAACTTGTTAGCTTCCAAAACGAGTAAAATCCTAGACATAATTCATAACACTGTGTCTTGTCTTTTCTTAAATTGTGCTGTTATTGACATATATCAATAAATTGCAGAAGTGGTGCCTAAATCTGAAAGATTTGATATGTAAGTCATAAACCATAAAAAAAGGATAAAGGATAAAGGAGTCTTTTGCCTACCCCCAGAAAGGAAAAAAAAAAAAAAAGGAGCAGAGAGATGAGTAGGCTTATGACTAAATACCGCTTAGATCCTTGAACTAGAACACATTAGGTTGCTAGGCTAAGATCTGAGATAAGGGATGGGGTATATAAACACTAATATGCATAGAAGGAATCCTGTAAAAGAAGGTTTTTGCAACAAATCACACAGTTAAGTTTTACATGCAACATGGTATCAAAAGAATCTGGTAAAAATAACTGATTTAGTTGCCTATGTCTATGGTTATAGCTTTGAGTAATGCATATCCAGTTGTGTAGGAGGAGAACATCATTAATGTTCTAATACCTCTATTTCTCATACCTTTAAATATCTAGTTGGTTTAGCCAAAAAGGATTGGAGGGAACAGTTGGAGAATGCAGAGTATATGGACTCAGAAACCAAAGACCATAATGATATTACCAACAGATACATATCTGATAAGACAGATTTGCAGGGCATGATTATAAATCAGAAGCACAATATCCCCCTCATGATAAAATGTCTTCAGTTGAAGGTCTTTGGGCATAAATTTTATGATACAAAGATGTAGCGTCTTCTTCTCTCCTTTTGTTTTTTTACTGTGGGTATCTGATTTGGGATAGCCCCTCACCCCACTCCAGCTTATATAAAGCCCATCCATACATCTGTATGCCATCAGATGCAACCAAGTATTTGTTGATTCACTCTTGAAAATTTATGAAGCCATATCTATTTCCTGTTTGTTTGTTTTATGTAACATAAATTCTAACCATAAGGAATTGTTCAGCTACTCGATTTACACACATCTATTATAAAGATGTCTTAAATTTAGAGATTTGATATTTCCATTTCATCAAAGTAGGCTTGGAAATCTATTTGTTTCAAATGAATTCTTGGACCTAGCTAGGTATTTAGAAGCTGGAAATAATGGAAATTTTAGCACTTAAGTTCACACTTTGTAATACAAAGGAAACTTTTGAGACCTATATAAAATCAGTAGTATTAATGAGCTTCATATTGTTTCTTTATTTTTAGTTATTTGTTTATTTATTTATTTTAATTTTAGAGCGAGAGCATGAGCAAGGGAGAAGGGCAGGGAGACAGACCTAGAGAGAAAGAATCTTAAGCACGTTCCATGCTCAGCACAGAGCCCGACGTGGGGCTCAATCCCACAACTCTGGGATCATGAACTGAGCCGAAATCAAGAGTTAGATGCTCAAGTGACTGAACCACACAGGCAGATCCAGTAAGTTTTATTTTATAAGTACATGTACACATAAGGAAAACCTATCAATTAACCATACTCTATTAGTGAAGGTTCTTGTTGTTTGGAAACAATAATGACAGAAACACTGGTTAATTTATCACACAAGGAAGATTTTTTAAATTGCTATCAACAAACACTCCATGGAGGCAAGAAGGTCATAGTGAAAAAATGAGCAAGAGCTAAGTTGTTTAGAAGAGTCAAACAGCAAGATCCACAGCATTTTCATATGGGACAGTCTTGTCTGGCTTCATTTGTAAAATGAGTGTAATGCTCTAATATATTTAGTTCATAACACTTTTGAAAACATTTACATTTGTGTCTGACACATAATTATCATTCAATAAAATGTTCAGTTTTTATTTATATTGTCAATGGACATTTTTATAATCAATACTGCTATGAAAATTTCCTTGATTTAACTAAAGCTCTAGAAAGCAAAACTTAGGGGCGCCTGGGTGGCGCAGTCAGTTAAGTGTCCGACTTCAGCCAGGTCACGATCTCGCGGTCCGTGAGTTCGAGCCCCGCGTCAGGCTCTGAGCTGATGGCTCCGAGCCTGGAGCCTGTTTCCGATTCTGTGTCTCCCTCTCTCTCTGCCCCTCCCCTGTTCATGCTTTGTCTCTCTCTGTCCCAAAAATAAAATAAAAAACGTTGAAAAAAATTTAAGAAAGCAAAACTTAAAATTAAGTTATAATAAAATAAAACAAAACAAATATTTAACTGTCAAAAGATATGTTTGCAACACTGTATAGATGCAATAACAATAATCACCAGATAAAAGACAGCATCACTCTGGCAAGGGCTACTAAGCTTATTTAAGGTGACCCATTTGGGTACCTTGTTCAAAAGTAGTGGGTTCTACCATCTGTTCCATTAGCCTGTGGAGTTTTAGACAATGCAGCATGTCCCCCACCCTGAGTGTTTCCAAGTCTCTTGCCACAAGTTGGGTTCTCCAGAAGCAGATCCTGAGGGAAGGATTCAAGTGCAAGTAATTTCTATGACTAGCAAGGGAATGAAGAAGGACAGTAAAGAGGAGTAAGCCAAAGAGTGATCTCAGTCCAAATTCTATAGAGGTTAACATCAGTCTACTCCATCAGAGGAATTTTGGAGTGTAAGTTAGGTCTTAGTAAGGTTGATGTGGCTTTCATACTTTTAAATCCATACATCATTTCATAAGTGTGCTTCTTCCAGGAAGTGACATAAATTCCCAGGCACTCCAGGCTATCCCTTTATCTGGGCAGCGATTTAATTAGCCCAAGAGCATTCTTCAGAAAAAGACTTCTAAATGCTGGTTGATAGAAAGAATAGCAAACTAGGCCAGGAGGTACATACAAATTGTAAGATTAAATTAGACAATGTTCCAGTTATCTGTTTCTGTGAAGCCTCATATAAATGCTTAGTGGGTTGAAACATTTTTACTTGCATCTCATCATTTTGTTGGGCAATTAGGCCAACCTTGGCTGGTTGAATCTCCTGTTCCATAAGACATTGAAATATATCACATGGTGGTATTCAGTTGGCAGGTGGACTGGTCTGGAGGGTCCATTAATGAGTTTTACTCACATATCTGCTTCCTTTGCTAAAATGTCTGGAAGGCTGGCTTAGATAGGACTGTGGACCCGAACACCTATACATCACATTAAGGGGGCATGGGTATAGCATCATCACTCTCTATGTCACCCATCCAGCAGCCATTCTTTACCTTTGTCCTTACTAATGAAATGTGATTTTATTCAGTAATGAATAGTAAAATGCTTAGGAAAATCAGCCTCTGTAGATAGTATGGATCATTCTATGCTGATCACAGTAATCCCCTCTTCCTTACTGTGGTTGTTTTAGGTCTGGTCATATGAGAGAGAAGATATTTGTTGTAGAGATTAGGGGAAAATTTTATCTTTAAGTGTACAATTTTATTAAGGAAAAAATAAGCCTTTTATTTTCAAATTGTTGCGTGAGGCTGGAATGTCTGGAGCTGTAGCAGTCATTTTACGACCCTTAGGATATAAGGCTATGGGCAAAAGTCAGTATGCTGAAGACGGCAAAGCAATCACACAAAATGTTCATGCAATTTTGCTGACATTAATTTACCTACTGAATTAATGTACTCTGGAATGGCTTGTTATATGGAATAATAAATCTGGATACATTTTTTTTCTTTAGGGTAATACTAGTTCTTGATATTTAACAACTTTTAATATTGTTACTTGTAGCCAAAAGCATCTTAAATGATATATCCATTCCAGTGTATTATTATAAAAATCAACTTAGTGGATCGCAATAAGCAATATAAAGAATAGCATAGGCTAAATTAGACTGGCTAAAGTACGATAGGATAGGGTGGGGCATGACAGAATAGGATAGGATAGGATAGGATACAGAAGAAAAGAAAAGAAAAGAAAAGAAAAGAAAAGAAAAGAAAAGAAAAGAAAAGAAAAGAAAACAAAAGAAAACAAAAGAAAACAAAAGAAAAGAGAAAAGAAAAGAAAGAAAAGAAAAAAGAAAAGAAAAGAAAAGAAAAGAAAAGAAAAGAAAAGAAAAGAAAAGAAAAGAAAAAAGAAAAGAAAAGAAAAGATTAGAGTAAATTGGCTATAGTATCAGATCTGGTTAATGATATAGTTGTTTCTCTATATGTAACATATATTATGGTGAAAATTGCATTTCTTCAAATCTTTTAAATTTCTAATCTTTCATAAACTAATAAGTCTTCAAGTTTGAACAGAAACTTGAGCATCTGCAAGTGGATAGTATTAATATACTAAGAACTTCCTAAAAACTAAAGGTTTGGAATTTCAAAATTCATAAATATAAACAACTATTCTAAAAATTTGTATTTGAATGGGATGGATAACAAAACTGTATTTTTATTTAAAAAAAATTTTAACGTTTATTTATTTTTGAGACAGAGAGAGACAGATCATGAAAGAGGTAGGGTCAGAGAGAGGGAGACACAGAATCTGAAACAGGCTCCAGGCTCTGAGCTGTCAGCACAGAGCCCGACGAGGGCTCGAACTCACGGACCGCGAAATCATGACCTGAGCCGAAGTCGTCCGCTTAACCGACTGAGCCACCCAGGTGCCCCGCAAAACTGTATTTTTAAAAATCATAGTGAGTATCTGAATTTCTATCCACACAGTTTTTACTTTAATTAATAGGTTTAAAAGTTTGCAAAGTTATAATCAAAAAGCAATCCTAATAGGGATGATTCAAACAGAGTGTACAAGAGCTATAATTAGTCTGTTCTGAATGACCATGGTTGTGGAGAAGATCTGCAACTGATTGCAAGGAGGTATTTCCAGAAAACCAGAGAACTCATATTGACTTAAAGGGAAGGGGCAGGCATGAAAGTCATAGCTAACACAAGATAACCACTCCAAAGTGCTATTCAGTTACGAAGAGATTTTTAAATAATGCTGGGGTTCAAACTCTCAGGCATTAGGGGTAATGTCCACACTTGGAGGCTTGAGTAAAGTTTGACAACCAGATTTTCATTTCGGTACCCAATGTTTGAGAGAAAATTTAAACCTGAGATTAGATGGCAATTAAGTTACCAAGTGTGATAAGCTCTTAAGAGTGACATCTAGAACATTTTAGGTTTCATATTGCCATTTTCTCCCTAACGTCTATTTTTTTACATTAAGATAAATTTGCTGATTTTGTGAAAATATTCTGTAAAATAATCAATAGAGATGTTGTGTAGTTTATACCTGTCTTACATTTTATCAAGACTGCTTGGATAATATATTGATTAGCAAAGGTTGTTTTCCATAGGATCACAAGTCTATGTAATTGTGGAAGGTCAGCTAAGGTTAATTCTACATGAAAATAAAACAGAATCTTTAGTAAATTGTTAAAAACTACAAAGAAAGACCTAAGGAAAGAAACTTTCAAATTCTGTGTGGTGTCAGTTTAATCAAAGTTAAAATATAACTGGCAATTGGAGAAGTTTTTGACATTTATAGCAAGAACTAAAATGTGCATTTTATGAGCTTATAAAATAAATAAATAAATAAATAAATAAATAAATAAATAAATAAATAAATAAAACTTTAATAAAAGAGCACCTAATGAAAATGATTTGAAGATAAAAAAGATTTTAAAAGTCAATATATCTTATAGTCACAGATAATTGAATGATAGACACATAAAACAGAATTAATTTTTCCATCAGTTATAAATATTAACTGTACTCATAAGGAAAAACGTATGAAAACAGATACTTTCTTACATTGCAGGACTATAAATTAGTGCAAGGTTATTAAAGTGCAAAAAATCAGCATCTATTACCATTTTAAATGTGAATACCTGTTGGACACAGCAACTCTATCTCTAAGGATATTTTTTCAAATTTAAAAATAAAGATTATTCAAATAACTATTAAATGTTTAATAAAATATGAAATTAAATATTTATTTCTATTTCAGGAGAAATATATACTCAAATATAGATAATTTCTACAGAATATATGTATGACCAAGTTTAAGACAGGCATTACTAATTAAAAAATATTACTACTTCCTATTTAGTTAAAATAGTTTTCATATATTTTATAGTTCCCATATTTAATTTGAATCATTGTCATTCAGATTTTGTGCTTTAATGAGAATGTACTGATATACACACATATAACTGTTTGGAGCAGGGATTTTGAAGTTTTTGAAGAATGTCCTTCACTTAAATCCAACACACCGTGATGCCAAGATCTCTGGCCAAGTGGTGGCCCTGGCTTACCTCCTTCCACATAGTAATAATACCTACAAACAATGAGGTAGATATTCCTAAAAAACAAAGCAAAACAAAACAAAGAAACCCTTAGCATTCAGTGTTAAGATGGGAAATACATGTCAAATATTATACTCTTTCTTGTTAAAATGGAACTGCAGTATAATTGCAAAGATTATAATCACACACACGGTATGTTTAAGTTCTCTATCTCTGTGTCACTTATGAGGATGACACTGAGACTATCTGAAGTAACACTTAGTGAATTATCTTCTACTTATGAATATTAATGCAACTTCACTATAGATAAGCGTGAACTATCTGTAAAAACGCTAATTCAAACCAGAAAATTTCCCAAACTAATCACTGACTTTATGCCTTAGAATATTAACAAAGATGAAAGTTGGATTATTTTATACTGAAACTGCTACTATGTAGCAGACTTCATCAGAAACATAAGCCAATTTCAATGATAAGAAGTCTTTCCAGGAAATGTGTTAAATATTTAATACAAAAATGTTTAAATGTTTATTTGGAGTTTCTTGAAACATTTACTTATTTAAGTATACTTTTGTAAACCTCTGCAATATGTTTTTACTAAAGGAATGTTCTTTCCGTAGTATAATTTTTAAAGGCAGAAAATTAATGAGTTTTTATTGGGTTGTAAAGAAATGGCACCTTAACAGCTTTACTATTTTAATGTACATCTATAGTTCAAATGAGTGTATTTTATATTTTAGTACTTAGAATGTGAATCATTAAAGAGATTATTCATTAAGTTTTTGTGACATATGTTGAATTTGTTTTTTTTTTTCTGTTAAGAATACAGAATTATATATCATTTAAATTGTTCTGTTACTCCCATACTTATTCATTTAAATGAGCCCCATTATGGGGCGCCTGGGTGGCGCAGTCGGTTAAGCGTCCGACTTCGGCCAGGTCACGATCTCGCGGTCCGTGAGTTTGAGCCCCGCGTCGGGCTCTGGGCTGATGGCTCAGAGCTTGGAGCCTGTTTCGGATTCTGTGTCTACCTCTCTCTCTGCCCGTCCCCCATTCATGCTCTGTCTCTCTCTGTCCCAAAAATAAATAAACGTTGAAAAAAAATTAAAAAAAAATAAATGAGCCCCATTGTAATATTGTTTTATATAATATTACTTTATGTTGTATTTATGTCTTTTGATTTTAATTTGGGGGTTCTTTCAGCAAACTTAAAAAGACATATTTTTGGAGACTTTACTATGAGATAGGTTGTTCAATGACTAAATAGGGTGTTCATTTATTTAAAAAGTAAAGTTTGATGGTTTCCAATATTAAACACAGTTCTGCAAATCTTTTGATAGTCCATGGACAATTGATTCAGAAGAGTTTATACCAACAAGTTAAGGACATAAAAATTGCTTTATTCAACTGCAATTACTTGAATTGATTTTTCTTTTCCCCTATTAACAAAAACAGATTTCAATTTATTAAATACAACTTAAAATTAACAAATTCAAGAAAGGGAAAGAATAACTGTGCTCTTCAAGACTTGACAAACTTTCTGTAAAGGGACAGAGTTAAGTAGTTTAGGCTTTATGGACCTCAGTGGTCTCACTCACAACTACTCAGCTCTGCCCTGATAGTACCACAGTAGCCATAAATATTTTAAGGAATGGATGGCTATGTTTCAATAAAATTTTATCTATAAAAACAGAAAGCTGACCAGATTTGGCCTGCCATAGCCTGCCACCCCCTGCTCCACAGCGGTGCTTCCTTAATTGTGGTCCACAAACCAACACTATCAACATCCCTTGAGAGCATCTCAGAAATGCAAATGATTAGACCTCACTTCATACCTACAAAATCAGCATTTGGGGGTGTGAGTTTCAACAACCTATAATGTGTTATGCCTTCCATCATCTGAATAGCTTGTTAAAATACAGATTCCTAAGCAACCCCAGAGATTCTGACTCATCAAGTCTGAGAGAAGCCTCAAAATTGCATTTCTAACAAGTCCCAGGTAACTTCAGTGGCACTGGTCTTCTAACCACACTTTGAATAGTACTGTTCCAAAGAGCACTAAGATTATATCATGTGTCTTCCTTCCCTAAATAATTCTTATGTAGTGTTTTATTTTTAAGTGAAAATAACTTCATTCATTCACCGATTCTTTTACAAATACAAAAACAAACATGAAAAATACATTATTTGTTGAGAAACTACCATGTACCAGTGCATGTATGAGGAATTCACAGTTAAATAACAAACACCTCAACTTATGTTGTTACTATAAAATATTTGAGTAAAACAATTCAGTTTAAATGATCAAAACTTTGAAGAGACTTATTTGATTTATCTACAAAATTAATATTGGGTATTACTTGCAATAGTGTTGGTTTCTGTGCTAAGTGCTGGGTATACAAAGGTAAGAAACAAAGTCCCCAGCACTCAAGGAACTTAGAAACTAGTGGAAGTGTAAAATAATTCAACAGACATGTTCCCTACAACGTATAAGATATCACACTTAGGTTGAGACCTAAATGATGTGAAAATAGTTAAAATAAGCACTCCAAACAGAAAAAGAGATAATCCAAAAAGCCAAGGAAGTAAAATTAAACAGTGAATGATATTAAGGGACTGAAGTAATTTAGTAGAGTCTGGGCATAGATGATGGACAGTATGGTAGTGGAAAACATAGGTTTAAGATATAACCAGGGCATATTCAAAGACCTTGAAAATTTTGAGTTTTGGGACAGTGGTTATCCCCAAATTAAAACCCAATAGCAATGAAGGATGCTATCAGGGGAGTCACTTGATATGAGCTGCTTTACAGGAAGATCTCTCTGGCAAAATGTGAAGAATTAATGGTGGGAGATAAGACAAGCAGGTGGGCAAAAGAGAAGCTTATTATTTTGAGTGCTATTGAGTAAATAGAACTGCCAGTTTGGGACAACAGACTGGATCTATGATATATCATGAGGCAACAGTTAAGGATGCCATTCAGATTTCTGGCATCTTGCCATGGACACCTTCTTTTGAAGAGTCAGAGCCCAACTCAAATGCCACCGCCTGGGTGTGGCTTCCACTGACCACACTGTTTACTTGTACCCCACCATAGTTACTTTTCCACTGGGTAGTATATTTTATTTTCGTAATGCTTATCTCAAAATGAAATAATTATTGTGTATTTTTTCACTTGATTTTTTCCATTCCTCTCCCATCAGGCATTTAAGTTCAGAAAAATTGGGAATTATTCTTTTGGCTCATCACTATACCATAGTGCCTAGAGAACTGAATCTCAGGTGAAAATACATGTGACAAATAATGCAGGAATAAATAATGTCACCTAGACAACTGGGTGAAAGATGGTATAAATGACCAAAATGATCATTACAGAAAAAAAAATCACATTTTGTGCAATGGGAACATCCAGAAAGAGATTTCTTGTAAACATTTAAATATATTGATATTACAGATATTGTAGTAATCAGTAATCGCTCAAGCTATGAAGAAAGACATGATCTTTAAGGAAAAATGTAATTAGGGATAAAATGATTAAAAATGGTACCCAAAGAGAAGATATTAGCAAATGACATATCCAATAAAGGACTAGTATCCAAAAAAATATAAAGAACGTATAAAACTCAACATGCAAACCGAATTTAAAAAATGGGAAGAAGATATGAACAGACATTTCTCCTAAGAAGACATGTTTATAGCCAACAGACACATGAAACATGAAAAGATGCTCAATATCACCGATCGTCAGGGAAATGCAAATAAAACTACAATGAGATGTAACTTCACACCTGTCAGAATGGCTAAAATCAAAAACACAGGAAACAACAGGTGTTGGCAAGGATGTAGAGAAAAAGGAACACTTGTGCACTGTTGGTGGGAAGGCAAACCTGCGCAACCATTGTGGGAAACAGTATGAAGTTTCCACGAAAAGTTAAAAATAGAACTCTATTATGATCCAGCAACCCCATTACTGGGCATGTACCCAAAAACTATAAAAATATTAATTCAAAGAAATACATGAATCCCTATATTTATTGCAGCATTGTTTATAATAGCCAAATTATGGAAGTAGCCCAAGTGTCCATCAATTGATAAATGGGTAAAGAAGATGCTGTATATATGCTGTATATATTCAAAGGAATATGTATATTCCTTTGTATATAATGTTGTATATATATAAATGCTGTATATATATAAAGGAATATTACTCAGCCATAAAATAGAATGACATCTTTCCATTTGCAACAACATGGATGGAGTTAGCATAATCCTAAGCAAAATATGTCATTCACAGAGAGACAAATATCATATGATGTCACTCATATGAGGAATTTAAGAAACACAACAAACAAGCAGGGCCACCTGGGTGGCTCAGTCGGTTCAGCCTCCAACTCTGGATATCAGCTCAGGTCATAATCTCATTCTTTGTGGGACCGAACCTGTAGCAGGCTCTGCACAGAGCCTGCTTAGGATCCATTCTCTCACTCTCTCTCTGCTCCTCATCCACTCGTGCATACATTCTCTCTCAAAAATAAATATTTCTTTTAAAAAATCAAAGGGAAAAATAGAGAGAAAGAGAGAAAGTAACAGACTCTTAATTATAGAACAATCTGATGGTTACCAAAGGAGAGGGGTGTAGGGGATAGGTTAAATAGGTGATAGGGATTAAGGTGGTGATGAGCACAGGGTGATGTATGGAACTGTTGAATTAGTATATTGTACACCTGAAACTAATATAACACTATCTTAACTAACTGGAATTAAGATAAAAACTTGAAAAAACAAAAAAAGAAAAAATGGTACCCAAGGAAAAATTGACATGAAATCAAATAAATAAAGGAAGAAGAAACATATGAAAGGGTTTGAGAAGGAATTGCTAAAGAAATAAAATGGAATCTCATGAGTTATGAAATTAGAAATTTATTGACAAACTTTTCCATCAAAGGAAATGACTAAATAATATGAAATTCTTAAGAGATGACAAATAAGAATTGAAAGTGTTCAATATATTTGGTAATTAACCACATCATTTTAAATAGGCAAAATTAATGTTATCACTTTCCAAATAAGGAAAGTTAACATCAATGTGGTTGAAAGATTTAAGGTTCACACCTAGTAAGATACACAGCTAGAATTGCATCCACATTTAAGGATTTTTTGTTTGTTTCACAATTTATGAATATTGTTAAACAATATTTATTATCTATTGAGATAATATGAAATGCTTCATTATTTTAAGGACTAACGTCATGAAATATATTAATAGGTTTAATAATGCTGTTCTATTCTTGCGTTCCTGAATTATATCTGACTCAGTACCTGTGGCAGAAACTAATAAATTATCCCTAATACTTCCTTTTCCATATTGAGTAGAGCTTGCAAACTACTGCCAGGGAGCCAAATCCAGTCCCACAACCAGTTTTTGTGCTCAATGTTGAACAATATTGAAAAATGATGATTTCATAACGTGAAAATGATAACTTCTCTGAAATTCAAACTTCATTGCCCATAAGTTAAATCATACAGAAGGACAGAAACTCTCATTCACTTGCATGTTACTTACCATTGCTTTTGTACTATAAGACACTATAGTTGTATAGTTGCAGGAGAGATCATATTGTCCTTAAAATTTCAAATACTTAATCTCTGTCCCTTTACAGATAATGTTGACTGATCCCTGATCTAGAAGAGTTAGCTGCATGAATGTTCAGGTCAAGAATAACTTTCCCAGATTCCTTTAAGATAGAAATGGCCTTGTGACAGGACCACTGATGCAGAAGCAAACATTATGTGTGAAACTTATAGCTTGTTTTCTAGAAACAAAGAACTATATGTTCCTTCCCTTTACTTCCCACTGGCTGGTATGACTTTTTACATGATAAGAAAATAAACTTTTATTTTGTTTAAGCTGTTATTATTTTGGCCCTTATTGCAAAAGCCAGAACCATAGCCTAACCAATAGTGCTCATATATTCATATTTTATATATTATAGCAGTTTACATTATGAGATTTTTAGATCAGATTTTATCAAATCACAGTTTATTTTTAGGACTTTGCAACAAAGGGCTAATTTATTTCTATATAAATAGTGCATATTGATGAAGAAAAACATGTTTAAGGACCATGTAAAAATAATTCACAATAAAGAAGTATGATTATAGTTTTTAAATGAACAAATGATCAACTTATCTAGTAATCTATAAATTAAAATTAAAGTTACAGTAAGATTTCATTTCACCCATAAAAAGTCTTCTGATTTTTTTTTTATATGGAACGTAACAGGTCACATAATGCTCTTGGCTTCTTTTCACTGCTTTGCTCACTCACTTTCTTTAGAGATTAATCCATGTATCTGATTGGTAAGAAACTTGTCTTGTATTAATCAGCCCACTATCCTTATTTTTTCTTGGGAAGGAGTTACTTGCAGAAAGCACATTCTCACCTTTTCTATGAAGAAATGAACCTTAAGAGGTTGGCCCTCCTGGGAGTGTATATGTGTGCACACAAGAATGGGAGGAAAGCATTTGGGAGGCTGTGGCTTTGGGGAGGGAAATTCAATTCATAGAAGACTGGACTTTGACTTTGAGAAATAGGCAAGGAGTAAAACTTCAGGAAAAAAAGATACATATGGACCAACTGAGGATTTTTATACATTCAAGTCAGATTGCTTCAGTTTTGGCATTTTGTGAGGGGGCCTGGCATTGTGAATTTAGCAGCTTGCAGGTGTTTGTATTGAATTATGGAGCTGCAATTTATAGTTATGCTGCGGCTTGAGCAAGAAGCTTTGTGCTAGAGGTTATGCAGTGTTATGACCTTAGTGAGTGACTGTACCTTATGCTGCATTTTTTTCAAAAATGAATAGGCCTTTCTATATTAGGAGTAATGTTACCTAGGCAGGCATCAAGAAAGCAAAGATTCAAATATAACAAAACAGGAAGTTCAAATATTGTTTTTCTAGACATATTGTTTCAGAAAAACATATGTTACTTTAAAGGGAATTTAGTTTGTGCTTTGCAGCAATGGTGAGGTTCTCCCTTTAAACTTTAGATTCAAGTCAGGGGCGCTGGGTGGCTCAGTCCATTAAGCATCTGACTCTTGGTTTTGGCTCGGGTCATGATCTCATAGTTTGTGAGATCGAGCCCCACATGTCCGGCTCTGGTCTGTGAACACAGAGAATCCCTGTTTGAGATTCTCTCTCTCCCTCTCTCTCTGAACCTCCCCTGCTCACACACTCTCTTTTCTCAAAATAAATAAATAAACTTAGACAAACAAACATTAAAAAAAATAGGTTCAAGTCTATAGAGGCCACTCTCGATTAGTTGTTCCAATTTCCTTTTTCCACTCAAGGTCAAGGCAGTAGTGCGGTTGGAAGAGAGAGAGATGTGAACTCATGTAATCTATGTGTATGCACATGAGTCATCACCTATCTTTGCTATTAATATATGAAGGATGAATCTTTTTTTTTATAAGACAGATTTATTAGGTCTAAGGATTTCTATACCAAGTGGCAACAGATATAGTGACTGTGATTCAGTTCAAATGCATTTTTCCCAAAATAGTTTAGACAGCATGTAATCAAATCCAATGCATGTTCAGTTTACTAATCCAAGGGTGCCAGAAACACACTGTTTCAGAGTAATGAATATTAATATGTTTTTAATATGTTGGAAGGAAAAGAAATATACCTCAAATAAGATATGTTGAATGGAACTACCACAACTGAAGATGTCTAAATTTTGCATGCCGGCAGCACTGTTTTAAAATCTTTCTCCAAGAGAGAGGACATATGCATAGTTGGATATTCTCCTATGAATGGTAAATAAATCATAGCACAATTAATCTTTTGAAGGAAGATATTTCACAAATGAGTTTAAGTTTATAAGTTTTACATGGTTCTCAGCTGGTATTGATTGTGATTCTGGTGAAGCAAAAACCAGGATTTTTCTTGCCTATTCTCCTCCTGCATATATTGTTGTTTTTAATATGATGCTATGGCAATATTAGAAACTGCATTCTAGGATCATAATTTTGTCTCAAGTCACAGCTCTGGCAACTGGGGATGAGATGATTCTAAATTGGATAGAGATCCATAAGTATGATAATATTAACTCTGTGCACTCTATAAAAATGAGGTTCACAAGCACTTTGGAACTATATTTAATATATGAGGCTACAAAAGGGAGATATATTAATCGAGTGAATGAGGCTATACATAGGTTATACCTGCTGAAAGAAATTCTAGCCCAGTCTTGGCATCTGAGACTGAGTAGAATATAATAATAATAATAATAATAATAATAATAATAATAATATAGTAAATCATTTTTTTACTTTAACTCACCAGGAAAATAAATTAATTTTAATGTTTACATTTTGATATTATGTACTTTAATTTTCAAGAGGTTTAATGTTTGTGTTTTAATATATCCTTAGACATTTTATAATGGGAGGGATTCTTCCTAATTAGGGGAATTTTCATACATTTAACATTACTATTGGAAAATCTTTATGTCTTATAATTGGAGTATTGTTATGCCATTTAATTACAGTACAATAGTTTTTGCAGGTGATGGTAGACTTCAAAGGTAGATCCAGTTTGGAAATGGAAATAGAATATAGAATAAGAGCACCTGGGTGGCTCAATTAGTTAAGCATCCGACTTGGTTTCGGTTCAGGTAAAGATCTCATGGTTTGTGTGCTTAAGCCCATACTATCAGTGTGGAGCCTGTTTGGGATGCTCTCTCTTGATCCCTCTCCCTGTCTCTGTCCCTCCCCCACTTGTGTGCATGCGCACACGCTCTCTCTCTCTCTCTCTCTCTCTCTCTCTCTCAAAATAAATTAATTAAAAAAAAAGAATATGGAGTAAAAATAGGGACTTGATACAGGGGTACTTTCAAGATAGATTTAATTAATTCACTGTTCTGTCATAATTCATTCTCTTGCAGGCCCAAAATAAGGCAGTAGCAATTATTAAGAAATTAGTCCTGTGAAGGTACCAAGAAAACTGTAGTAAGTGAATAATCTAGTGCCTTGAAACAGAGTCACTTCCTTATTTTGCCGTAGTCTTAAAAGTTAAGACCAGTAATGTTAAGAGAATATAAATAGGAGAATATTAAAAGGTAAACATTCTACCCCTCTTGATTTTGCTTTCCATGTGAAGAGAAATCTAATAGTGTAACACTAGTGGAGTCACTCTACTATTTCACTTACTCTGGGAAAATAGAGCAACCAATCTAACTCATGAGTTCAAAAAGCAAAATAATGGTATACCCGTCAAGCTCCTTCTGTTTTCTTTCACCTGAAAGTCAGCTGCAGGGAGGGAATACAAGTTCTCTTCTGCTTCTCTTTTTGTTTCTTTCTGCAATATACATCCCTTCCATCAGAAGAATAAAAATAAATAAAACTATCCTACGTCACAAAAACTATTACATGTCACATGGAAAACAAACCCGAGTACAAGGACTAAGTGTCTGATCTAGAAAACTTCCATTCTTAACTGTTAGTGTCTCTTTGGGATGTGATTTGTAACACTACTTCAAAGGGGACACCAAGGACAACTATCAAAGGGAAGGGTGGTTGAGCACGAATTGACTCAAATGGTGAGGTCAGGTCATGATTTTTATGTAAGTAGAACTGCAGCAATCTTATCCTGAATCATTAGCAATAGCTATAATATTTCTTTCTTTTTCCAACTTTGTTGAGATGTGGTTGATATGTAACATTGTATAAGCTTAAGGTGTGCAATATAATGATTTGATATATGTATGTATTGAGGATGATCACGACTATGTTAGTTAATACATCAATTGTCTGTCTCATATTTCTTAAGATTATTTATTGATTAGAATAGTCTTGATCAAAAAATTTTTATCACTAGCATTGATTGCCAGTATGGCAATAGTTTGGGTTTTTCAAAGAGTTGGTGTAGGTGATAAGATTCACTACATGATTATTTCTCCATTTCAGAGGAAGATACACAACCTGCTACATTATTTAGTACTGTATAGGAGGAAAGAGAGACTTAATGATATATTTTCCCAGAAAAGAACTAGGACAAACAAAGAGATATTTAAAAACTTTTAATATTTATTTTTGAGAGAAAGAGAGAAAGAGTGTGAGTGGGCAAGGGGTAGAGAGAGAGGGAGACACAGAATCCGAAGCAGGCTACAGGCTCTGAGCTGTCAGCACAAACCCCGACACGAGGCTTGAACTCACAAACCACGAGATCATGACCTGAGCTTAAATCAGATGCTTAACGGACTGAGCCACCCAGGTACCCCATGGGTATTTTAAATTTGTTTTTTTTTTTCATGACTAGTATTAAGTATGGACCTCTCCTCTATGCTATTTTAAATTCTTGACAGAAATGTTCACTAACATATTGGGAAGTTGAATTTGTGTTTTTGGAGCACGTGGTTAAGTGAAAAACAGATATGAATGGTAAATGTGTGATAAACTCATATTTATATGTGAGAATGCTAATGCAACATCTACTTAATTATTATATCTTTCTATTTAATTTTCATTTTATCCAATAGAAAAATGAAGTCCAGAAAAATTACATACACACACACAACAGATATATGTAAAATCCCATTTAAAAAATCCAAATAAATAAAATGTGAGTTTAAATTGGGAGATATCACTTCTGCTTGAGACTAGAATGATATCAGGAATTAAGAAATATTTAATCAATGAGCTAGAGCTTGAAAATGAATGTATTTTTAAAAAAATTTTAATGTTTATTCATTTTTGAGACAGAGAGAGGCAGAGCATGAACAGAGGAGGGGCAGAGAGAGAGGGAGACACAATCCGAAGCGGGCTCCAGGCTGAGAGCTGTCAGTACAGAGCCCAATGTGGAGCTGAACTCAAAGACCGTGAAACCATGACCCGAGCCGAAATCGGACACTTAATTGACTGAGCCACCCAGGCGCCTCTGAATGTATTTTTTAAGATATTCATTATCCATATACATGGCATTCATGCAAAAAAAAAAAAAGGCAAAAAATTCATGTAAAAAAATTACCTGTACAAGTAATTTTTCTGAATGTGTCATAGGAAGGTAAAAATTTCATAGAAAAAATACATTTAGAAGGTAAATCTGAAAACATATAATGAAGAGGCTTGGGTTCCTTTTGATTTAATTAGGGAACAATAAAAAAAGCATTGATGGTTTTATTGCAGTTTTGTTTATTTCCTTTTTGTTTTACTTTATCTTATTTTATTTGGGGGAGCAATATTATTTGATTGCATTGTCATATTTTGGTTTATTTCGTTAAGATTAGAAACCTTGCATTTCAGTATTAGATAATTAAATAACAAAGAAACTTAAAAAAAAATAAGTTGGATCTACTGAAATTAATATACAAAATGCCTGAAGAGAAATGTTAACAATAAGAAAGCTGAGAGGAAATGAGAGAGAAATTAAAATGTGTACAGAGATTTTTTTCATGTTTTTCTTCATCTATTTTATTGTAATCTATTAAAAATTTTTGTACACATTTTGAATCACTTTGAATCATATTTTTTAAAGTTATTTTTAATGTTTTTATTTATTTTTGAGACAGAGAGAGACAGAGCATGAGCAGGGGAGGGGCAGAGAGAAGGAGGCACAGAATCTGAAGCAGGCTCCAGGCTCCCAGCTGTCAGCACAGAGCCCGATACGGCGCTCGAACTCACGGAATGTGAGATCATGACCTGAGCTGCGGATGCTTAACCGACTGAGCCACCCAGGCGCCCCCAAATCATATTTTTTTAATTACAGATGAAAACACTGAGAAATTTGGTATAGGACTTCTATTCAAAAATATGACATCAATCTGCTATCTCATAAAAAAAACACGTCTGAGAAGAGAACACATCATGGTTCACATTAAACTAAAAGAGGCATATGTAGAAATGAGGCAATGTAGAAAGAAAAGAAAAGAAAAGAAAAGAAAAGAAAAGAAAAGAAAAGAAAAGAAAAGAAAGAAAAGCTAATGAGTTCTTTCTGGACTCAGTTTAAAATAACAAGTTTTTAAAAAATATTTTGAATGAAAAAGACATTTTGAAACATTTACAATATTAGATCAACCAAAGAACTATTCAACAGTTTCAAAAGCTTAAGGACGCAAATGCACTCTCATCAGTCATGTATGTACCCAATGCTCATATAATGAATAGCAGCCACAAACAAAACAAAATTTGGGGGCGCCTGGGTGGCTCAATCCATTAAGCGTCTGACTCTTGATTTCAGCTAAGGCCATGATCTCATGAATTCATGAGATCAAGCCCCACATGGGCCTCTGCACTGATAGTGTACAGCCTGCTTGTGATTCTCTCTCTCTCTCTCTCTCTCTCTCTCTCTCTCTCTGTCCCTCCCCCACACTCTCTCTCACTCTCTCTCTCAAAATAAATAAATAAACATTTAAAAGAAAATCTCCCTAAGACACACAAGACTGTGGTGATATCATTAATAAAATAACATGAAAATAAACTTTTTAAAAAGTATTTGAATTTTCAAATTTATGTTTCTTTTAATTTAATTTGCATCTGTCACTATAAGCATGGACATGGAGACATAAGTTACTTCACCAAAATATGTCACATCATATTTAATCTTTCTAAAAGTAGTTGATTTTCACTGAGAAAGTTCGTATCAGAAATCTATACAAAATTTGTCTGCAGATAAATATGTATCTAAAGATTAACTTTTTTATGGATAACTGTAATGCATTCTTATATTGTCTAAGCTCTTTGAGATGCCCGTAGGTTCTCTTTTTTATGAAAGAAAATTGTATGGATTCCAAATTCTTGGCATAACTTGATGCAACAAAGTTCTGTACACGCATTAGTTTGTGAACCAGCCTAATACCATGTTGGAAAAAACTGCCATGATGACCACACTGTGACCTGAAGCCTTCTTGAGCACAGCTCCTTCCACATCACCATTCTTTCTTTTTAGTTAGCCCCACCCTTAAGTACAGCCTGGGACGCAATACTTGTCTTTGATGGCTGTGATTCTCAAGCATTTCCTAGGGGTTTTCTCCCAGCCGGCTCCCCAGCCCCCAGGGCTATAAAACCAGGTGTTAGAGAAAGTGGAGTTGCAGAGATCTAACCAGCTTGCAGCCACCCAAGACAAGTTTCTGTCTTTAAGTCCCTTAAAAAAACATTTCTAGTCAAGAAATGCACTTGTTAGCCTATTTTCTTTGGTCTTAGGCTCCTTTAGTCTTTGGAGGTTGTTTTGAATATAAATCCCTTTCATGGAAAAATTAGTCTTCTATAAACATAATATTGTACCACTGTAACAGAATTTGAAATCAAAACTATCATGGCTCTAATTTCATTTTTAGCACACACATACACACACATGCACACACACATGCACATACTAACTTATTTATTTACTTATTTCTTTGTTTATATTCTTTCTGGTAAGAGTCTGGAGACAAGCACAAACATGGCATCTCAAAGGAAAAAAAAGGAGAAAAACAATCAGCCTTGGATTTCAGGTGGTGGGAGAAGAGATTATATTTGGTGTTTGCCACAGTTCTGCAAACTTCAGTGATAGTTTTGCCCATGTCACTCTCTTTCTGGGAGGAAACCATCTGCTGTGTAACTGGTAGGAGGAAGGTGAATGCTGACTGAGATGAATTTTTACCATATACCACCATGTTAGCCATTTAAGATAGGCCCAGAGGTGCAAGCACATGGGGATCACTGCCCTACACACCAACTCCAGGTCACAGGAGGAAATAGGACCAAGAGCCCAGACCCTGGGCCCATTCAGCCCTCAGAGCCCTCGTTGGTGCAGAACAAAGATGTGGATTGAGAATGTCACTGAGGTGCTAGACAGTGCCTGAGGAAAAGGGGTTAGTATTATTGCTAACTGTGACCCACAGTACTCAAATTATTGTTTTCTGTTAATAAATTTTCTTTGTATATGCCAAAAAATTAATATGTTAACCCTAAAGAGTAAATATATTTGACTCAAGGAAATGGTATTAGTAAATAAGCATACCACAGGTAACACTATTTTTAAAAATCCATAAGGGTTCTTTTCTTTTATCTTTATTTTACATTGCACAATTCCAGCCAACCTGAGAAATTCAGCTGTCACAAAATTTGCGGAGGATGTGATTAAGATTTTTATGTAAAAAATAATAGAGATAAAAGTATTTGATGTTAAATTTCTGATGTTCCAAGTATGATTGCCTCCCAACGCAATAGGATTTAAAGCCGGTTTTACTACGAAGTGATTTACAAAATATCTATCATATAGAAACCAAGTTAGAGGATTATAAGATTTCTTCATCATGTGTGGAATATATCTTCTCAATTTATAATGGCTAGGGCATACATTTTTCTGCCTGGGAAGAAGAATTGCATCATTTAAAAGAACATAAAAATCCTCAAACTAGGCCCTTATTGACCCATAAAGCAAAGAAATCATGGACGGGCAAGTGGCCATTTTCTATAGTCTTGGTTTTTCTCCAACTCATTTTCCATAGTCTTAGGGAGAAGAAGAGATATTAGACATCTATAGTAAAGATTTCAAGAGTCCAGATGCCGCTGAAGCTAATGGGATAAAGTCCTTAATAGATTAGAAGAGTTCTGTGGCTTCTCAGAGAAGCTATCCATGTAGTCACTTCCAACATGAAAAGGTGATGAAAATGATTCACTGTCATTTCTTTCAGGTTTCGATGCGAATAAATATAGTCCCTGTTCCTTGGTATGCTTGAGAACACTTCTCTTACAATTTAGAGATAACAGGTATCAATTGGGTTCCTTTGGAGCATGTTGTTCACTGAACATTACTTCTTACTCTTGTGGCATCTATTGATATATTATCAACATTGATCACATAGAGCCATAAAATCATGATAGTGATGAGGGAGCCAAAGGCAACCTGAGGGCAAAGCACAAGCTAACACCCTACAAGCCTCCTCACCCCAGGTGGGATGCGTGTGACCCTTCTCAGGCACTCCTGGCTGCCCAAGGACAAAGAAAAGAAAAAAAAACAAATGGTTAACTGATAGAGATCACAATCATGCAGGACTTAAGTCTCCATCAGTTTACAAATGTCTTAGTAAATTATAAGAAAAAGATCATCTTAACAGTAACCTAACCTCCAGAAACTGATAGACTCAATTTCCTAAAGCCCTAACATCACCCTCCCCTCCATAGTGATGTGGGGGAACAAAGGCAAGAAGGAAGTGGTGGATAAAATTAAATTTCTTTATAACCTGTAGCCCCTTGACAACTTTTCCTGATAGGCAGAGTAGAACATTTCTCCAGGAACCCCCTGCTGTCTTCATGTTAATGCTTTGCTTGAGGGAGAAACAACCTTCCCTTCACAATCACTAGGCCTCCAGGATCTTTTGAGTCATCTTTAGCATCGGAAAGTCCTTTAGGAGGCATTCATTTTGCCTTTACCATCCTCCCAGCTCCCAAGTATAAAATCAGTCACTCCTCACAACCCTGGTGCAGCTCTTTCTGCCCATGGGTTCTGTCCCCATTCTTTAATAAAATCGCTTTTTTTGCATCAAAGGTGCCCCAAGAATTTTTTCTTGGCCATCAGCTCTGGACCCCCACTCCCCACCCCCCCACCAATCACTTCAAAACTGCATCTATAGTGCTGAGCCCTTCATTCTATGGCTATTTTTGTGATACATCTTTTGGAATCCAAGCAATGGGCCACCATCAACCAAAAAATTGTGCAAATGTCAGGCTACGGACAAGAAAGGCACCACTGATAAATCAACACCATTCTAGAAAGAGTAATTATTCATGTCTGGAATGAGGGGCAAATAAAAACAAGCTTCAAGGATAAGATAGTGTTCAAACTATAAAGGGCAACCACATCCATTCAGAAGAGATATTAGAGCATGAGAAGAGACATAATACATTCAAGTCTATAAGGTTTTGGGTTGATATAGTAAGATATTGGTTAAAAAAAACACTGCAGCATCAAATACCATGCTAAAATTTTGACTTATATATTGCCATACTTGTAAAAAATTCAACTTTTTAAGAACTGTAAAAAGCACACACCATATTTTACTCATCATCTATTATTATGCAGTATTTTTTATATTAGTTACATGTATACAAAATTAAGGGCAACTTTCTGCTAGCTCAGACTACAACTGGTATCTAAGTCTATTCACTATATTTTTCATTAAGTGTACCGTAGACTGGAATATCATCGCATTCTTTTTTTAATTTAACAGAAAATTGATTTTTATAAATATTAAATTCTAGGCAAAATATAAAACCACACAAATGTTCTTAAAATATTAGTGAAAAAAAATCTCATTTACAAACATATGCAGTTATATTATAGAGTTCACTGTTTCTCCTACTCTAACAACAAAACTGTATAACAATTTTTTGTGTTTTTTTGTTTTTTTTTAATTTTTTTTAACATTTATTTATTTTTGAGACAGAGAGAGACAGAGCATGAACAGGGGAGGGGCAGAGAGAGGGAGACACAGTATCTGAAACAGGTTCCAGGCTCTGAGCTGTCAGCACAGAGCCCAACACGGGGCTCGAACTCACAGACCGTGAGATCATGATCTGAGCTGAAGTCGGCCGCTTAACCGACTGAGCCACCCAGGTGCCCCTGTACAACAATTTTTATTCATGTTACCTAATTTTATTCCTGGCACTCCCCTTTAAAATCAAAGATGACATCACAGGATTTATTTTGATGGCATAACTCAAGTATTTATCTTCTGATTGGAAGTTTAAGCTTTGAGATGCAATCTAATATTTGTGTGTGTGTGTGTGTGTGTGTGTGTGTGTGTTTTAAATCTTGCCTCTGCTATACCATTTTGTTACAAAAGGGAATAGTCGGACTATGGGTAGAGTAGTTTCAAGTTAAGAACCATATTTGTTTCCAGTTTACTAAGGTGTAAGTGACACATGATACTGTATAAGTTTAATAGAAACATTTATATTTTAACTTGCATTTCACCAATGAAGGGTTAAGGTCAGTCTATGAAAGCAGAAGGAAAATATAAGTCACTCTAATGTATATGTTTAGGTGATAGGAATTTTTCATTTCCCCGTAAGGACAATTTTATTAGAGTTAAACAGTAGAGTAGAAAGAGTAGAGTTTAAATGATAGCACACCACATTCATTTGTAAAGATTTTTACTTTTATTTATCTTTTCCAATTTACCTTTTTTTTTTTTCCTTCTTGAGAGGACACTTTTAGTAGACAATGAAAAAACAGCAGGGAGTAAAATTTTGATACTATCATTACATAGAAGGATTTTTTCATTAAAGAAGTTCTCTAACTATTATCAGTGTTAAAATGCCTTTCATTATGTGTATGTCTTTGAAAATTATATTAATAATTTGTGGAGGAGCTCAAGCTTCATTTGGGACTGGACACAAAGGAATGGATAATTAGTTGGTGACCCAGAGGAGGCTTTTGTCTTAATGGAAATGGAGCAATTTAGCCCAAGGAAGTGTATCAAATTACAATCCATTATATAACATTCTAGGAATTAAAAAAAAAAAAAAAAAGAGAGAGAGACAGAGAGAGAGAGAGTAGATGCTGTTAAACCTCAGCAGGAAATGAAATGTGTCTTCTTCAAATTAGAGGAAGGTGTCATTTGTAGTCATTTGGCATTATGCTAAATACATGAAGTTAAATTTAAACTAAGTGTGATGGCTTGACAGAAATAAAATTCATGATTATCTTAATTGATAGAATGCATAATAAAGTTTATAAAGGATGCAAACAAAACTAAGTATAACATCTCTTGTCATTTATGCTTAAATGAATTACTGGAAAAAGTCTGTGAAAACCCAGAATCCCTGAAAATTAATCTGTTTACTTTTCCAATTCTTGAAACACATCTACCTTATTTAATTTACAAATAAAACAAAACCAAACAAACAAAACCTTTACATCTGTAATGTATTAAAACCATACTATGAGTTTATTTCCTTTCTTTTTTCCCCCTGTGCTTGTCATTTAAAACACAAAGAATGGAATGTGTGAAATGTTTCTTCAAGAGAATAACTTTTAAAGTTATAAAAGCACTAAATCATTTTTAGATAAATAGTTAAGCAGCTTTGTGGCAATGCATTTAATTGTATGTTTCCCCATTACCATCACATATGCATCCTTCCTCATCAGATGATGCCATTCTTCAAATTTCTGAAGTCAAAACATTAGAAGTTGTTTTGACTCCTTTCTTTATCTCACTCCCTACTCCCCACCCCTGCCACAGCAAATCCATTAAGGTACCTTCCTTTTTCTACTCTAAAAATATATGCAGAATTCAATTACTTCTCTCACTTTCATGAGCTATCCTCATCTCTCACTAGGTTAAAAATAAGTGTATTTTTAGGGCGCCTGAATGGCTTGGTTGGTTGGGCATCCGACTTTGGCTCAGATCATGATCTCAGGGTTCATGAGTTCCAGCCCCGCATTGGGCTCTGTGCTGACAGCTTAGTGCCTGGAGCCTGCTTCGGATTCTGTGTCTCCCTCTCTCTGTGCCCCTTCTCCACTCATGCTCCATCTCTCTCTTTCAAAAATGAATAAACATTAAAATTTTTTAAAAAATAATTTTAAAATAAGTGTATTTTTAAATGATCACTCTGATGCTCTTCTTGTTCTATTACAGTTTGTTTCCCACATGGAGGTCAGAGTGATCAGTGATGATGTCACTCTTCTGGTCAAAACCCTACAGTAGGATCTATTTTACTCCTAGTAAAATAAAATTCTTACAATTACCTACATGATCTTACACGGTTTGCCAACTCCATCTCACAAATATTTGTACTCTTCCTGTTTTCTTTTGCTCATAAAAAAGTTAAATTTGAATTTGTTCATATAACTTGTTTTTTAAATAAATAAAACAAAAATTAATATAATTAAAAGGAAAAAAAATAATCCAAATCATAGTAGGGCATATTAACACACTGTTTAAGTACTTGGTAAAATAAAAAAACAATAAGAATGTTAGTAACAGTATAATAATTCAAGCCACACATTTAATCCATATGACCTAATTGACATATATAGAATATTACACCAAATAGTTTCAAAAGACATATTCTTTTTAAGTATACAGGGGATGTTTAACTAAAATAAACATGCTGGGACATTAAAAAAAGTCACAATACATTTGAAAACAACAAATATAAAGAATTATATCCTCTTACTATAAAGGAATTAACACAAGAATAAGTACCAGAGAGGGGTTCCTGGGTGGCTCAGTTTGTTAAGCATCCCTTCTTCACAGGTCATGATCTCACAGTTTGTGGGTTTGAGCCCCACATCAGGCTCTGTAATGATAGCTCAGAGCTTGGAGCCTGCTTCAGATTCTGTCTTTTCCCTCTCTCTCTCTCTCTCTGCCCCTCCCCCACTCACACTCTGCCTCTGTCTCTCTCTCAAAAATAAACATTAAAAAAAAAGAAGAAATACCAGAGAGGTAATGAGCAAATTCTCAAATATTTGCAAATTAGACAGCACTTTTAAAGATATCAAAAGTGTGAAAAAATAATACAATAGAAACAACAATATTTTGTATTATATTTGTATTTTGCATTTTGCATTGAACAATTTTAAAAAGTTCCAAATTTTAAATCTTGTAATGTAGTTGCAGCACTAGTTGTGGCTCTAAATGCATGTATTAAAAAAGAAGAAATGCTAGGGGCACCTGGGTGGCTCAGTGGGTTAAGTGTCCAACTTCAGCTCAGGTCATGATCTCACAGTTGTGAGTTCCAGCCCCGCATCAGGCTCTGTGCTGACAGCTCAGAGCCTGGAGCCTGCTTTGGATTCTGTGTCTCCTTCTCTCTACCCTCCCCTGCTCATGCCTCTGTCTCTCTCTCTCTCAAAAGTAAATAAACATTTAAAAAAACGTAAAAAAAAAAAAAAGAAGAAATGCTAAAAACCAATGACCAAAACTTAGGTCTCAAGAATCTAGAAGAAGACAGTCAAAAACAAACAAAATAGATGAATAAAGACAATATACATAAAAGCAGAAAGCAATAAAATCTAAAACACATGTTCAATAGAAAAAACAAAAAAGCCAAAATTTTGTTAACATTAATAAAATAAATACATATATTGGATTCCTCCAAAAACAAAAAAAGAAAATGAAAAAGAAAAGGCAAAATAAAATCACCAAATAAGAATAAAAATAGGATTTCAGGACAAAATTTGCAGATATTTAAAAGATAAGACTACATATATTAATAAATCTGAAAACTTATTAATGTAAATTAGACAATTCTTTAAAAAAGACAACTTCCCAAAACTGGCAGAGGAAAAATCTTAATCATTTTACATCCATTTAAAAAACAAATATGTTGTTTTAAAACTCCCCACTTAAAAAAAAAAAGTTAGAAGCTTCCCTTAAAAATTCTTCCAAAAATGTAAAGAGAAAATAGTATCAGTTTTTTAAAATTTTGTAATGTTTATTTATTTTTGAAAGAGAGAGAAAGAGACAGAGCATGAGTGAGGGAGGGGCAGAGAGAGAGGGAGACACAGAATCCAAAGTAGCCTCCAGGTTCTGAGCTGTCAGCAAAGAGCCCCACATGGGGCACAAACCCATGAAGTGCGAGATCATGACCTGAGCTGAAGTTGGACGCTTAACCAACTAAGCCACTTAGGCATCCCAAGAACATCAATTTTAAACAAACTCTTCCAGTGAAGGAAAAAGAAGAAACACTTTTTAATATTTTTAGTAAGTCCAGCTGAAGCCTGAGAGCACAACTTGACAAGGACATTACAAGGTAAATTACTGGGCAATGATTCTCATGAACTGAATAAAAACTTGTTAAAATAAAACCAAAAGTAACATTGCATAAAAAATCCTTTATGACTCAGATGGGTCTTTTCAAGGAATGCAAATATTGTTAATATTTAAAAATCAATCAATGTTTAATATATTTATGAAATAAATGCATTACACTGTCATATAATAAATGCTGAAAAACATTTCATTAAATCAATACTGATTTGTGAAAAAACATAAATAAAACTTATCATCAAACTAATAATAAATAGAGACTTCCTTAATAAATAAAACTTACCTATAATACCTACAAAACATACCTATTAAAAAGGAAGGAAGGAAGAAAAGATGGAAGGAGGGAAGGAGGAATGATAGGAACTATCCACATTGACACTTAATGATGAAATGTTAAATGTTCTCTCCCTGGGAACAAGAATGTTCACTTTTTTCAAGTTTAATCATTATTATTTGAGAGTATAAAGATCGGAAGTGTTGGAAAATATTACTTTTTTGTAGATGACATGATTGTATACTTACAATTAGGGTTCATGAATGGATTTAGGAAGTACACTGAACTCCAGATCAATATATAAAAACCAATTGTGTTACAATATGTAAGCAACATAGGACATTAATAATTAAGAATTAATTCTTTAAAAATTAAGAATGGTTATTTAAAACCATGGTTATTATTAAAACAGAGTGAGAGAGAATATACTTAGGAATGCACTTCAGGAAAAATGCTTTTGTCCCAGACGTCCGTATGGCTAAATTACATGCCTCCTTAAATTTACCATCTCAATGGTCTTACACTGAATAACCTATTTAAAATTAAAACCCATGTTCTCTAGTACTCTGGCCTCTAGTACATCTTCTTTTCTCCTATTCACTTACATTTTATGTTTTTATTTCCTATAGTAATTCTTTATTTTATTTATGTTTATTTTCTGTCCTTTCCCATAAAAATGTATGTACGGGATAAGCTCAGGAATCCCCCCGGGATTACACCAATGGGTTAACAAGGTATAAAGAAATACAAAGTCATAAAATTCTCACACCTGAATTTGGGTAAACAGATTGGTGCCCCCCAAAAGGGGGGTTCAAAGGCACCCCAAGAATAGGGAGGCACAAAGGTGCCAGGAATAAGGAGGTGCAAAGCCACCCCAAAATAGAGAGGGGGTGCAGAGCCCCCAGAGTAGAGAGGGAGAGACAAAGGACTAAAATAGAAATGGCACAAAGGTGCCCAATACACAGGTATATGAAGTAAACAAGATTTAGATATTCAGGGTGGAAGCACACCCAATTTAGTACTATAGCAGAAAAGCTGCTTTCACAGGAGGATAGGGCCAGGTTAGGTAAATTGGTGAATTAGACCATAGACCACTGTGCTGCAGGCAAAGCAGCCCAGAGTGGAAGATGGTTAACAAAAGAAAAGGTCTTATTAACCCTGAGGTTATTCCCCCTATCTGTCTCATCCCCTAGGCTAGCTAAGATAAACAGAGGTGCTGCCTCATGTGCACTGTAAACAACCTTCCTCCTGACTTCCCAGCACCCAGATTTTGTTTTACATTAACCCAAACCCCAAACACTGTATATCTTCAAAAAAACCCTCTTCCCTCATGTCCCCAAGTTAACATTCCCAGTTTCTTTGTCTCTTTGTACATACCTATCACGTTTTAAGCCTTCTGATCTGAATAAATATGGGTCGACCCTTATTTGGGGCTCTTGTCTTTTCCTGGACATTAGACATCTCTCGCTTCAATCTTGCATTCGCTCTTGCTGGCCAAAAGAGAACTTTAGACTTAGAGTCTATGACAAATGTAAGCTCCATGAAAGTTGATTGTTAGTCTGTTTTGGTCACTGATATATTGCAAGGCCAATAGTGCTTGTATATAGTACGCACTCATCAAATATTTGTTGAACAGGTGTATAAAATCAATATAATTTTAGACTCACTAGATTGAAAAAATAAAATAAAGTCCAGCAGCATAAAACACTGGGGAGACTATGGAACAACAGGAATGTTCATCCACTGTTGGAATCACAACAATTTTGAAAGTAGTTTGCTATTAACCAACAAAATCAACATGTGCATGCCCGATAAACCACTTTCACCATTAACTATATACCTTGGGGAACTCTTACACAATATAGCAGGATAAATATAAAAATAATATTTATTCTTGATAATATTTATCACTTAATAACAAACATGGAACCAAGTAAAATAAATATTAACAGTAGAATACTTAGAAATATGCTATGTGATGTTCATGCAATGGGATACTATACCACAGTGAAACAAGTGCACCATATGGTATCATAAACTAATCTCAACATATAAAATGAAGAAAAATAATTGAGTATTAAGAAACAAAGTTCAACATCTTTTTATTATTAGGGATATATGTGTGGGTAGTAAAAACTATAAAGAAATGCAAGGATATGATTAGCACTCAATTCAGCATAGTTGGAGCAGAAGCTAAAAAAATAATGACCGAGGTTTCACAAAATATTGTCTTTTTCTCCTAGGTGAGACTAGACTATAATTCTAATGCTCATAGGTAATTCCTTGGTACCCTTTTATACTTGTGGTCAATGGAATGTGTTTTGATTAATAAAATCTATTGCACTATATGCTTCATTCACTCCTGTCCTCGTCACGTCCCTGTCGACCAGCCACATGAAGGTTAGTTGATCAGAAGATTCTAAGCCTTCAAGGGATGACAGACAATGTAGAGGGAACTTTGACTTCTAAGTGAGTCCATGACAGAGATGTGGGCACTGTCAACTGTAGCTGTTAGTTTGTGTCAACTTGTAATAGGAAAGAACTGAGTGGGTGAAGAATGGTGGCTGGTACACGGGGCTTGTGGGTCATGACAGTTTTCCAATTTATGCCCAGGATAGTAGACAAGTGGTTTAACATTTAATAATTATTTTCTACATTGTGGTTACTTTTTTTTCATATACTTAGTCACATACACTCTATCATTTTCAGTAAAAATTAAAATGATTTTATAGGATTTATTTACATATTTATGTACATCACATAATATCTTCTTAATTTTATACAGTTTATAGTGCTGTTTAGCATAACGAAAAATATAATTAACTAAAATTATACAATAATATTCATAAAACTTTTTATGTCAGACAGGCTCACTGAGTTAAATTTCAAAGCCACATAAGATTAAGTGTATTTCCATCTTTCTACTGTTAGTTCTACCTCCAATTTGCTTATCTGCCTATGAAAACACTAGATAAGAGAAAGGAAATAGCATAATGAGATCATTGCAGGTAGCATATGATTTTATTTTTTTGTAAAAAGACAAAATGTTCAAGAAAAAAGCACATTGAAGTATAAAACAGGTTCATTCATTTTTAATAGTCTGTTCCTGTAGTCTTTTTGAAAATTACTACAAAAATATTAGAAGTTCTTAAAATATTCAAAGAAAACCACAGTTTTGAGAATTAAAACTGTGATTTCTGCTCTTTTCCTTAGAGAAGTCAACTGTTTTTATTGTTGTTTTTCTGGTTATTTTCATTTTATTGGATAATTTAATATGCCATTATATCATTTGGCTTTCACTTGATATGGAAACAATGTCTATATATTTTCAGCTTTTGTTCTTTCTTTGCAATCCAGGAAAAATATAGTATATTTGTCACTGAAAAGCTCATGAATATAAGTACAAATACTTGTGCTGAAATCATATACAAGTACTAATTCTGCACTGTTTTATCGCCAGATAGATTTTTATCATCAACCTCAGACTTCTAATGTACATTATATGATCATCAAAATGAAAATACTAAATCAAAAAATTTTCCTTACTCTCTGAAAGAAACAATGCCTAGAGACATGGCTTGATATTGGGAATCCATAGCGTTGCATCAGTCAGAACAGGAAGAGAATGTAGGGAATTGTTTGTACCCATGATGGGAGTGAACAGTGAGGGAACCAGACATTAGCAGCAGTAGGAAGCTTCTACCTCTTGCATCCCAATTCCTCTGCTAGCAGTCTCTGTTGATCAAATCCATGCAGAATCTCAAGGACATGGATATCTGGAAAAAAATCTGCTGGGATCTGCCTCCTTGAACACAGAATACAGCAGAGAAGGAGTGAAGAAAACATCAAGAGAGGCAGAAACTTCAAAATGAGAAAAACCCAAAGGAAGAAGAAGATGGTGGCGTAGGAGGACTCTGGGTGCACCGCGTACTGCTGATCACTTAGATTCCACCTACACCTGCCTAAATAACCCAGAAAACTGCCAGAAGACTAGTAGAACAGATTCTCTGGAGCCAAGCGCAGACGAGAGGCCCACGGAAGAGGGTAGAAAGGTCGGAGAGGTGGTGCACGCTACACGGACTGGCAGGAGGGAGCCGGGGCAGAGGGGCAGCCCACTGGCCAAGCGGGGCCCCAAGTCGGGCTAGCAAAAGCGGAGGGGCCGGACGGAGTGTATTCGGACAGCAAATGGGACTTAACATCTGGAAGGTCATAAGCTAACAGCTCTGCTCGGAGAGCTGGAGGGCTGGAGGACAACAGGAGGGAGAATTGTTGAGCCCTGGACGACAAAACGCACCTTGGTGGGGAACAAAGGCGCTTGCCAGCACCATCTCCCTCGCCCATCGCCCAGCCAAAATCCCAAAGGTGACTGGTTCCAGCCAGGGAACTGGATTGCACCACTCAAACACCCAATGCTGTACTTCTGCGGATCCATCCCTCTGGCAGTGGGTCTGACTCTGTCTGAGTGCTGCAGGGCCCCTCCCGAAGCAGATCACCTAAGGATAAGCAAGCTGAGCCTGCCCCTCCTTCCCCTTTGCACCTTGCCGATCCACCCCAGCTAATACGCCAGATCCCCAGCACCACAAGCCTGGCAGTGTGCAAGTAGCCCAGATGGGTCACGCCACCCCACAGTCAATCCCGCCCCTAGGAGAGGGGAAGAGAAGGCACATGCCAGTCTGACTGTGGCCCCAGCGGTGGGCTGGGGGCAGACATCAGGTCTGACTACAGCCCCGCCCAACGCAAGTTATTCAAGACAGCACAGGGGAAGTGCCCCACAGTTCCACACCACTCGAGGGACTATCCAAAATGACAAAACGGAAAAATTCCCCTCAAAAAAACTCCAGGAAATAATGACAGCTAACGAACTGATCAAAAACGATTTAAACAATATAACAGAAAGTGAATTTAGAATAATAGTCATAAAATTAATCACTGGGCTTGAAAACAGTATACTGGACAGCAGAGAATCTATTGCTACAGTCAGGAGGAGCTAAAAATGCTATAAACAAGCTGCAAAATAAAATGGAAACAACCACGGTTTGAATTGAAGAGGCAGAGAAGAGAATAGGTGAAGTGGAAGATAAAATTATGGGAAAAGAGGAAGCTGAGAAAAAGAGATAAAAAAAATCCAGGAGTATGAGGGGAAAATTAGAGAACTAAGTGATGCACTAAAGAGAAATAATCCATGCATAATTGGTATTCCAGAGGAGGAAGAGAGAGGGAAAGGTGCTGAAGGTATACTTGAACAAATCATAGCTGAGAACTTCCCTGATCTGGGGAAGGAAAAAGGCATTGAAATCCAAGAGGCACAGAGAACTCCCTTCAGATGTAACTTGAATCGATCTTCTGCACGACATATCATAGTGAAACTGGCAAAATACAAAGATATAGAGAAAATTCTGAAAGCAGCTAGGGATAAACATGCTCTAACATATAAAGGGAGACCTGTAAGCCTCATGACCGATCTCTCTACTGAAACATGGCAGGCCAGAAAGGAATGGCAGGAGATCTTCAATGTGATGAACAGAAAAAAATATGCAGCCGAGAATCCTTTATCCAGCAATTCTGTCATTTAGCACAGAAGGAGAGATAAAGGTCTTCCCAAAAAAACAAAAACTGAAGGAATTGATCACCATTAAACCATCCCTACAAGAGATCCTAAGGGGATCCTGTGAGACAAAGTAACAGAGACATCGCTACAAGCATGAAACCTACAGACAACACAATGACTCTAAACCCATATCTTTCTATAATAACACTGAATGTAAATGGACTAAATGCGCCAACCAAAGACATAGGGTATCAGAATGGATAAAAAACAAGACCCATCTATTTCCTGTCTACAAGAGACTCATTTTAGACCTGAGGACACCTTCAGATTGAAAGTGAGGGGATGGAGAACTATTTACCATGCAACTGGAAGTCAAAAGAAAGCTGGAGTAGCCATACTTATATCAGACAAACTAGACTTTCAATCAAAGGCTGTAACAAGAGATGAAGAAGGGCATTATATAATAATCACAGGGTCTATCCATCAGGAAGAGTTAATAATTATAAATGTCTATGCACCGAATACAGAAGCCCCCAAATATATAAAACAATTACTCACAAACATAAGCAACCTTATTGATAAGAATGTGGTAATTGCAGGGGACTTTAACACTCCAATTACAGAAATGGATAGATCATCTAGACACATGGTAAATAAAGAAACAAGGGCCCTGAAGGATACATTGGATCAGATGGACTTGACAGATATATTTAGAACTCTGCATCCCAAAGCAACAGAATATACTTTCTTCTCGAGTGCACATGGAACATTCTCCAAGATAGATCACATACTGGGTCACAAAACAGCCCTTCATAAGTACATAAGAATTGAGATCATACCATGCATACTTTCAGACCACAATGCTATGAAGCTTGAAATCAACCACAGAAAAAAGTCTGGAAAACCTCCAAAAGCATGGAGGTTAAAGAACACCCTACTAAAGAATGAATGGGTCAACCAGGCAATTAGAGAAGAAATTTAAAAATATATGGAAACAAACAAAAATGAAAATAAAACAATCCAAACGCTTTGGGATGCAGCAAAGGCAGTCCTGAGAGGAAAATACATTGAAATCCAGGAGTATCTCAAGAAAGAAGAAAAATCCCAAATACAAAATCTAATAGCACACCTAAAGGAAATAGAAGCAGAATATCAAAGACACCCCAAACCCAGCAGAAGAAGAAAAATAATAAAGATCAGAGAAGAAATAAACAATATAGAGTCTAGAAAAACAGTAGAGCAGATCAATGAAACCAAGAGTTGGTATTTTGAAAAAATAAACAAAATTGATAAACCTCTAGCCAGGCTTCTCAAACAGAAAAGGGAGATGACCCAAATAGATAAAATCATGAATGAAAATGGAACTATTAAAACCAATCCCTCAGAGATACAAGCAATTATCAGGGAATACTATGAAAAATTATATGCTAACAAATTGGACAACCTGGAAGAAATGGACAAATTCCTAACCACCCACACACTTCCAAAACTCAATCAGGAGGAAATAGAAAGCTTGAACACACCCATAACCAGTGAAGAAATTGAATCTGTTATCAAAAAACTCCCAACAAATAAGAGTCCAGGACCAGATGGCTTCCCAGGGGAGTTCCACCAGACGTTTAAACCAGAGATAATACCTATCCTTCTCAAGCTATTCCAAGAAATAGAAGGGGAAGGAAAACTTCCAGACTCATTCTATGAAGCCAGTATTACTTTGATTCCTAAACCAGACAGAGACCCAGTCAAAAAAGAGAACTACAGGCCAATATCCCTGATGAATATGGATGCAAAAATTCTCAATAAGATACTAGCAAATCGAATTCAACAGCATATAAAAAGAATTATTCACCATGATCAAGTGGGATTCATTCCTGGGATGCAGGGCTGGTTCAACATTTGCAAATCAATCAATGTGATACATCACATTAATAAAAGAAAATATAAGAACCATATGATCCTCTCAATTGATGCAGAAAAGGCATTTGACAAAATTCAGCATATTTGCTTAATAAAGACCCTTGAGAAAGTCGGAATAGAAGGAACATACTTAAACATCATAAAAGCCATTAATGAAGAGCCCACAGCTAACATCATCCTCAACAGGGAAAAACTGAGAGCTTTTTCCCTGAGATCAGGAACACGACAAGGATGTCCACTCTCACCGCTGTTGTTTGACACAGTGTTGGGCGTTCTAGCATCAGCAATCAGACAACAAAAGGAAATCAAAGGCATCAAAATTGGCAAAGATGAAGTTAAGCTTTCACTTTTTGCAGATGACATGATATTATACATGGAAAATCAGATAGACTCCAGCAAAAGTCTGCTAGAACTGATACATGAATTCAGCAAAGCCGCAGGATACAAAATCAATGTACAGAAATCAGTTGCATTCTTATACACTAATAATTAAGCAACAGAAAGACAAATAAAGAAACTGATCCCATTTACAATTGCACCAAGAAGCATAAAATACCTAGGAATAAATCTAACCAAAGATGTAACAGATCTGTATCCTGAAAACTGTAGAAAGCTTATGAAGGAAATTGAAGAAGATATAAAGAAATGGAAAGACATTCCATGCTCATGGATTGGAAGAATAAATATTGTCAAAATGTCAATACTACCCAAAGCTATCTACACATTCAATGCAATCCCAATTAAAATTGCACCAGCATTCTTCTTGAAGCTAGAACAAGCAATCCCAAAATTCATATGGAACCACAAAAGGCCCCGAATAGCCAAAGTAATTTTGAAGAAGAAGACCAAAGCAGGAGGCATCACAATCCCAGACTTTAGCCTCTACTACAAAGCTGTCATCATCAAGACAGGATGGTATTGGCACAAAAACAGACACATAGACCAATGGCATAGAATAGAAACCCCAGAACTAGACCCACAAACATATGGTGAACTAATCTTTGACAAAGCAGGAAAGAACATTCAATGGAAAAAAGACAGTCTCTTTAGCAAATGGTGCTGGGAGAACTGGACAGCAACAAGCAGAACGTTGAAATTAGACCACTTTCTCACACCTTTCACAAAAATAAACTTAAAATGGATAAAGGACCTAAATGTGAGACAGGAGACCATCAAAACCTAGAGGAGAAACAGGAAAAGACCTCTCTGACCTCAGTCGTAGCAATTTCTTACTTGACACATCTCCAAAGGCAAAAATGAACTACTGGGACTTTATGAAGATAAAAACTTCTGCACAGCAAAGGAAACAACCAACAAAACTAAAAGGCAACCAACGGAATGGAAAAAGATATTTGCAAATGACAATCGGACAAAGGGCTAGTATCCAAAATCTATAAAGAGCTCACCAAACTCCACACCCGAAAAACAAGTAAACCAATGAAGAAATGGGCAGAAAACATGAATAGACACTTCTCTAAAGAAGACATCCGGATGGCCAACAGGCACATGAAAAGATGCTCAACGTCGCTCCTCATCAGGGAAATACAAATCAAAACCACACAGATATCACCTCAGGCCAGTCAGAGTGGCCAAAATGAACAAATCAGGAGACTATAGATGCTGGAGAGGATGTGGAGAAATGGGAACCCTCTTGTACTGTTGGTAGGAATGCAAATTGGTGCAGCCACTCTGGAAAACAGTGTGGAGGTTCCTCAGAAAATTAAAAATAGACCTACCCTATGACCCAGCAATAGCACTGCTAGGAATTTGCCCAAGGGATACAGGAGTACTGATGCATAGGGGCACTTGTACCCCAATGTTTATAGCAGCACTCTCAACAATAGCCAAATTGTGGAAAGAGCCTAAATGTCCATCAACTGATGAATGGATAAAGAAATTGTGATTTATATACACAATGGAATACTATGTGGCAATGAGAAAGAATGAAATATGGCCTTTTGTAGCAACGTGGATGGAACAGGAGAGTGTTAATGTAAGTGAAATAAGCCATACAGAGAAAGACAGATACCATATGGTTTCACTCTTATGTGGATCCTGAGAAACTTAAGAGAAACCCATGGGGGAAGGGAAGGAAAAAAAAAAAGTGGTTAGAGTGGGAGAGAGCCAAAGCACAAGAGACTCTTAACAACTGAGAATAAACTGAGGGTTGATGGGGGGTGGGAGGGCGGGGAGGGTGGGTGATGGGTATTGAGGAGGGCACTTTTGGGATGAACACTGGGTGTTGTATGGAAACCAATTTGACAATAAATTTCAAAAAAAAATGAGAAAAATCCTTCAGACTATCTATGTACATGGCTTTTTTTTCTCCTTTTCCCTTCATCCTTTTAATTTTTCATAGTCAAACAATTCTAATATCCTCATTTTCATTTACATTATTTTAATATATTAAATTTCTGAGTTATTTTTAAAGTTTATTTATTTTGAGAGAGAGAAAGAAAGAACATATGTATGTGTAGCCGCACAGATGGAGGAGGGGCAGAGAGAGAATCCCAAGCTGGCTCCATGCTGTCAGCACCAAGCCCCATGCTGGCCTTGGTCTCACAACTGGTGAGATCATAACCTGAGCCGAAATCGAGAGTTAGATAGATGCTTAACGAACTTTACCACCCAGGGACACCTAATTTCTGGGTTCTTAAAAATGTCTTTTAGTCTATTAGGCATCATCATGAAGCACTACAATGCATTCTTTGTCCTTTTATTTATTTTTTAAGTTTATTTATTTATTTTGAGAGAGAGAGAGAGGGTTGAGAGTCAGAGACAGAGAGAGAGAGAGTTGGGTGGGGGGCAGAAAGAGAGGGAGAGAGGGAATCCCAAACAGGCTCCATTCTGTCAGCACAGAGCCCAACCAAAGGTTCTATCTCAAAAATTGTGAGATCATAACCTGAGCCAAAACCAAGAGGTTGTCACTTAACTAACTGAGCTACTTGGACGCCCTTATTCTTTGTCCTTTTAAAAATTAGCGTGATTCTTTTTACTTGATCACTCCTTTCACACTCAATACACAAAACAGTAAAAAAGTAAGAACTCCACATGTAACTTTAGGCTTTACTTTTTATTTATTTATTTTTAAATATTTATTTATTTTTAAGTTTCTTTTTTTTGTAGTTTCAAGTTTTTACTTAAATTCCAATTAACATATAGTGTACCTCTCCTTGAGTAACTCTCAATTTGTTCTCTATAGCTAAGTGAATGTATATGGTTTGCCTTCCTCGTTTTGTCCCATGTTCATTTTTTTTTCCTTAAAACCCACCTATGAGCGAAATCATATAGTATTTGTCTTTCTCTGATTGGCTTATTTTACTTATAGTACTCTAGCTCCATCCACATTGTTGTAAATGGTGACATTTAATCTCTTTGATGGGTAAGTATATATATACATACATACATACATATATCCTCTTTTTTATTTATTCATCAGTCAATTGGGCTCTTTCCATAATTTCGGTATTGTTGATAATGCTGGTGTGAGCATCACACTGCATGTATCCCTTTGAATCATATTTTTGTATCCTTTGGGTAAATACCTAGTAGTGCAATACTGTATCATAGGGTAGTTCTATTTTTAACCTTTTGAGGGGCCTCCATACTGTTTTCTAGAGTGGATGCACCAGTTTGCACTTTGACCAACAGTGTAAGAGAGGTCCCTTTTCTCTGCATCCTTAACATCTGTTGTTTCCTGTGTGGTTGTATTTACCTGGGTCCTTTCTCTTTTCTTTTTGGTAAGTCTGGCTAGAGAATTATCAATTTTATTATTTTCATCAATGACTCAGCTCATGGCTTCATTGATTTGTTGTGCTGTGGTTTTTGTTTATTTCTTTATCATTTATTCTCTAATATTTATTATTTCCTTTTTTCTACTGGCTTTAGGCTTCATTTGTTGTTATTTTTCTAGCTCCCTTTGATGTAAGGTTAGGTTGTGTATTTGAGACTTTTCTTTCTTCTGGGGGTTGGCCTGTATTGCTATATACTTCCCTCTTATGACCATTTTGCTACATCCCAAAAGTATTGAGCTGTCAAGTTTTCATTTTCATTTATTTTCACGTATTTTTTTTTCCTTTTTGAATTCCTGCTTGACCCATTCATTCTTTGCTAGCATGTTGTTTAACCTGCATGTATGTTTGGTCTTTCCAAATTTCGTCTTGTGGTTGACCTGAAGTTTCATAGGGTTGTCATCAGAAACTATACATGGTATGATCTCAATCTTTTTGTGCTTGTTGAGGACTGATTTGTGACCCAGTACATAATCTGTTCTGGAGAATTCCCCATGTACACTTGAAAAGAAAGTGTATTCTGCTGCCTTGGAATGAGGTATTCTGAATGTATATGTTAAGTCCATCTGGTCCAGTGTGTCACTCAACCCATTGTTTCCTTATTGATTTTCTGCTTCAATGATCTGTCCATTGATGTAAGATGGATATTAAATTCTCCTACTTATTGTATTATTATCAATGAGTTCTTTTATGTTTGTTATTGTTTTATATATTTGGGTGTTCAAGTTAGGGGCATAAATATTTACAATTGTTAGATCTTCTTGTTGGATAGACCCTGTTATTATGATATAGTGCCCTTCTTCATCTGTTATTACAGTCTTTGGTTTAAAATCTAGATTATCTGATATAAGCATTACTACTCTGGCTTTCTTTTGACATCCGTTTGCATGCTAAATGTTTCCCTGACCCCTCACTTTCATTATTCAGCTATCTTTAGGTCTAAAATGAATCCTTGTAGGCAGCATGTAAATGGGTCTTCTGTTTTTAACCATTCTGACCCCCTAAGTCTTTTGATGGGAGTATTTAGTCCATTTGCATTCAGATTTATTGATGATAGATGTGAATTTAGTGCCATTTTATTATTTGTTTTGTCATTATTTCTAGATATTTTCTCTGTTCCTTTCTAGTCTTTATTGTTTTTGGTCTTTCTTTCTGACTCAAGGAGTGCCCTTTAATATTTCTTTCAGGACTGGTTTACTGGTCATGTACTCCTTTAGTTTTTGTCTGGGAAATTCTTTATCTCTCATTTTATTCTTTTTTTTTTTAGTTTACTTATTTATTTTGAGAGAGAGATAGAGAGAAAGAGAGAGAGAGAGAGAGAGAGAGAGAGAGAGAGAGAGAGAGAGAGAAAGAGTCAAAGCCCCTGCAAATGAGGAAAAACAGAGGAGACATAGGAGGAAAGAGAATCCAAGGCAGACTCCAGACTGCCTGCACAGAACCTGACATGGGGCTCAAACTCAGAAACTGTGATGATGACCTGAGCCAAAATCACAAGTCGTAAACTTAACTGATTCAGCCACCAGGTGCCCCTCTCCCTTTATTATGAATGATAGCCTTGCTGGATAGAGTATTCTTGCCTTCAGTTTTTTTCCCATTGAGCACGTTGAATATATCCTGCCACTCCCTTCTGGCCTGCCAAATTTCTGTGGAGAAATCTGCTAACCCCAATTGTCTTCCCTTGTAATTTATGGACTTCTTTTGTCTTACTGCTTTCAGAATTTTTTTTAATCTCTATATTTTGCAAATTTAACTATGGTATGTCTTGGTGTTGGCCTGCTTTTGTTGATTTTGATGGTAGTTCTCTCTGCTTCTTGGATATGGATGTCTGTTTCCTTTCCCAGATTAGAGAAGTTCTCAGCTATAGTTTTCTCAAATAAATTTTCTGCCCCCTTTTCTCTCTCTTCTTCTTCTGGAACCCCTATGATATGAACGTTATTATGCTTTGTAGAGTCAATGAATTCCCTAAGTGAACATTATGATGTATATTTCTCTTTCCCTCTTTTTTCAGCTTCATTATTTTCCATAATTTTATCTTCTATATCACTTGTTTGTTCCTCTGCTTCTTCCATACTTGTGGTCTTTACATTTAGTCAATTTGAATCTAAGTTAATGCATTTTTTATTTAAGTTTCACTCTGACTAGTTGTAGGTCTTTTATCTCTGGGATAATGGACTCCCTGGTGTCTTCTATGCTTTTCTCCAGCCCAGCTAGTAACTTATGATTGTTGCTTTAAATTCTGGATCAAACTTATTACTTATATCTATTTCGATTAAATTGTTGGCTGTAACCTTTTCTTATTCTTTCTTTCAGGATGAATTCCTCTGTTTTGGCATTTTGTCTAGGTCTCTATCTTCTTCTCTGGGTTGGGAAAGCTTGCTATGCGTCCTGCTCCTGAGACTAATGGCTTTATGAAGAAGAAGTCATATACTACGCAGGGCCTGGTGCTTCAGGAAATGTCTCTGGTGTATGTTTGTGCACTCTGCTGCTGTGTTTTGGCTGCTGTTTCCCTCAGAACAGTCCTCTGCAGAGCTTCTCCTTGCCTGCAGTGGGGAACGTTTGGACATTTTTGGCTGCTGTTTCCCTCAGATCAGTCCTCTGCAGAGCTTCTCCTTGCCTGCAGTGGGGAACGTTTGGACATTGGCCATAGTGTGGTGAGTTTTAACCAGGTTTGCTTCTGCTCACTTGTTAAAAGAGACCTGATACTATTTCCACTACAGGTGAAGCTTTGCAGAACTCTATGGTCACTAGATACAGTGTGTACAAGGGCTGGTCAGTAGATGCAGTATGTGTAGAGTGTTTCTGCCAGTCTTCTAGGGTAGGGGTCTCCTGTGCTGGTTCTCAGACACACTTGCTCAAGAAAAGCAGCACCAACAGAGCACAGGGGGATGGGGCTTGGTGTGAGCAGTTAAGCTGCCAGTGTTGGTGCTTTGCTGTTTACTGAAGTTAGTTTATAGTAAGAGATTAGAGAGGGAAATGGTGCCTGTGGGCTCTTTTTCCCCCAGAAAGGCAATATCACCTCCTCCAGATGTACTCCAAGATGGGGCAACTGTCTCTCCCAGTGCATCCCAGAGGATCTTCAGATTGTACAGTCTGCCTCCAGGGTTATCTGCCCACTTTCTACACAGGAGCACTGTAGTGCTCTCAGGGTTTCAAACCATCCACACTGAGGACCTCTAAAATTCTAGTCTTTGAACCCCATTGGTTATAAAAACTCATGAAAGTCAGCCTCTCTCATTTTCCCAGTCGATGGCTTTGGGGAAATGTTTTCCTGTACGATCCCCTGTGTGTTCCTTTCTCTATGCAGCGAGAGCAGTTCCTTCCACTCCACAGCACCCATGATCTGTTTCTCTTTTAAATCATGTCTCTGTACCACCTACCTTCCACCATGTGGCTCTTCTCTCTCTCAAGTTGTGCAGTTTGTTCTGTCAATCCTCAGATCGATATCTTGGGTATTCAGAATGACTTGATGTTTATCTAGCTGCGTTTAAGGGACAAGACAAGCCTAGGGTCCTCCTACTACTATGCCATCTTAGCTCTTCTATTTTCTGACTTTTGAAATGAGGCCATGTAAATGTTACTATAATGCTGCTTTCCTCATTCCAGCACTATTTCCTCCATTTACATAAATAAGGGTCTCATTGATAAGATTACATACTTCAATGACAGTCACATACAAGTAACACAATAGAAAATTGACCTCAGAACTTGCTTAATTAGACTCCTGTATTCCAATGATAACTTTCCAATTATCAACATACTTCTCTGCTTTACTCCTGGGATCAGTCTTTTAGAAGGGCTTGAAATCAGCTTTGGTTGAAGGATATTGCAGGAAAATTGACCTTGGCTTTGCTTGAGTAACGGTAAACTTTCAACAATATCATGGCCTTGTTCCCAGATGCAAGCAAGCTATGCAGTCTTAGCTATATAGAATTCTCAGAAGAGCTTTTAAAAGTGCTAGAACAGGAGCATAAAACCCTCACAAAAGTAGCAAAGTCAAATTGTTGAATCTTCCTCTCCTAAATGATATATGCAATCTTTGAGACAAAGAAGAGCACACTTCTACTTAGAAGCCAACTCTGTTATTTCCTATTTTATGTAATCATTGTTATGGGATTACATGGCTTTGCCAATGTATATTGATCATCTTTATGTATACACTTTGACACATTTCTGTCCATCACATACCAACCCTTCTGTGACAACCACATATTTGTTTTTAAGGAACTAGATAATCCCCTTCAAAATGTGTGCAATTTTTTTCAGTTTCATCTCTTCTTTTGCTATGCATACTAATTCAAAAACACATAAGTTCTCTGTATATCTCAGTTGCTTTTCTAATTTGTTGTGTCTTGCTCTAATATATTCAAACATATTTCTCTAAGTTCTATTATTTTCAATAATTGAATTGTTTTATCTGCCTAATATTTAGACTTGCAGTACTTTGTATCCCTTATTTTTCACAGCTTAAATTTTATAAATGTTTTATCTTTACAGTTTTTACAAACTGCATGTACATAGAAAGGATAATAAGTCTTCATTTTCTTATTAATTTTAGTTGATTTCTGTATTTCCTCATGGATAATGAGGAGTGCTTTACTGATCATCTCTGTCACAGAATCAGGAAGTTTATGTTGGCATAATATTTCCTTACAAACTATTAAAGCAGAATTTTATTCTTATTTAAATATATTCATGATTAAAAAGAAAACTTTCCAGCTTCCACTCTGCCATATTGGGATATTCTGTGCTTTCTCTGTTGTTCATTTCTATTCTTTGCATTATTAAGGTATCCAGTGGACCTTCTTTCATACACTTATTCATCCTGCGCTTCTGGGAAGACAAATTTGAAGACAAAAAATTCTAATCTGAGAAAAGAAAAACTTCTATTCATTAGTGTTAAATAATCTTAGTATCTTTCTAGCCAAATATTCTTCATCTCTCCTTTTAAAGAAAGAAAAATTATTATTCTTCGTTGATCATGTTGGTCACTTTACCCTTCCCACAAAGAAAAGGTCTTACAGGGGCGCCTGGGTGGCTCAGTCGGTTAAGCATCTGACTACAGCCCAGGTCATGATCCCGTGCTTTGTGGGTTGGAGGCCCACATCGGGCTCTGTGCTGACAGCTCAGAGCCTGGAGCCTGCTTCAGATTATGTGTCTCTTTCTCTCTCTCCCCCTCCACTGCTTGCACTCTCTCTGTCTCCGAAAATAAATAAACATGAAAAAAATTAAAAGAAAAGGTCTTACAGAGGTTTTATTCAAATAAATCTAAAAAGTTAGTAGGATCAAGTGTCAGCCATATATTTACAAAGTATTCCACTTCCGTTTGAGTTATTCAACTGATGTAAAATAGTTTTTTGATACCTTAAATAAGGTGTGGTTTCCTACAGAAAACTTTCTCCCACTTCAAAGAGTGCCACCCCAAAGCAGCTCCTCTATTACATGCATTTTCTTCTAATACCATTTTTTGGTAACTTTTGTATCTTTACTCATATTCTGGAGGAAAACATATATGTACACACTCTTTCTTTTTATCTAAAGGTATAAGCTTTACTGTAAAAACATCACCCTCCTTTTTTTCTTCTGTTAAAACTTTTCTCTTTTTAACTCCCTTTTGAATTGTTTCTATTTTTAATTCAGTCTATCCTCATTGTTGTATTACACTGCACAATGGGGGTTCTATTTCCTCTGCAAAGCCTTTGGCTAAACAACCTTGTTTGGTAGCAATTATTAACATGACCTGAATAACTGAAAAGATTTAAAAAGCTTTTCTTCATAGGATAATTTTTCATACTAGGTGTTTCCGACTCTTATACTTCCAGATATGTGGCAATTAGTTTAATCTTAACCACAGCAAAAATTCTTTTTATTTATTTATTTTTGTAATTTCTGAATAGGTGATTTCATGTTTGTTTGTTTGTGGTATTTCTGTTTATATTTTGAATATGTATGTATATATTCAAAATATGTGCATGTATATGTATATACACACATATACATTCAAAATATGCAAAGGACAAATATTGAAAAGTATCTATGCATCTACTTTCCTTGGAAACCTACATTTCTTCTTCATAGTTTTCCTAGTTTTCAAAGTAATTTCTTAGTTTTCAAGTAGCATTCTTTTATACAACCAAATATGTCACAGTATTTTGTTTTCTAAAACAAATGGAAACATAATAGATTATTGTAGTAGACAGGAAGAAGATCCCTCTGGTTTTCACATGCTAATCCCTGGACTCTCTCAGCATGTCTTATTAAAAGGCAAAAAAAGAGTAGCAGGTGGAATTAAGATTACAGACTTTCAAATAGGAATATTGTTCTGGATTACCCAGGTGGGATCAAAGCAATCTCATGGTCACTTAAAAGTAAAAGGCAGAAGAGTCATGGAGATTCAACAGAGAAAGGCAGAAAATTAGATCTGAGATATGCAAAGTGAGGACTCCACTCATATTTGGAGGCTTTCAAGATAGAGGAATGTAGCCAGGAACCTAGAAATTCAGTGGCCTTTAGAAGTTAGGAAGAACTCTCAGCTAACAGGCAGCAAGAGAGGGACCTCAGTCCTACAGCTGCAACAAACAACTTGAATTCTGCCAACAAACTGGCTGAACAGGAAAATGTATCCTCCTGTAGAGTCTCCATAAACACAGATCTGTAACTCCTTGATTTTGGTCTTGTAAGACTCTAAGTAAAGGCCTAGTCAAGCTGCCAGACCTTGATCTAAAGAAACTGATATAATCAATGTGTGTTGTTATAAGCCATTAAGTTTGTGGTAATTTGGTATGGTAACAATAGAGAACAAATATAGTTCTCCTTTTCTGGCACCATGATATATCTAAATAAACTGTTCCTGAAGAGTTACTCCAAACTTTTAAATGACTTCATAGAATTGCAAACTTTGTCACACTTGCCTAAATAGGCCCTTTAATTGGCAACAAGGTTTCTTCAAATATTTTGCTATGACAAACACACTTAATTAAATTTTACATACGTAATTTTGCAAATATATAAAAATAAAGTAATAGATAATTTTGATAGCTATTACAATTAATTTCCGTTGAGATTTTTATGAATTTACACTCCAATAACACATAGCTGGACTTCTGTCTCTAACCTTGCAACCACGCATAGGCTATACATGTTTATGATTGTTACCACAATGCTATTGAAAATAGAATTAATTTCATTTCTATAATTATCATTGTAGCAGATTTTTCTAAATTTTTTTTTCAACGTTTATTTATTTTTGGGACAGAGAGAGATAGAGCATGAATGGGGGAGGGGCAGAGAGAGAGGGAGACACAGAATCGGAAACAGGCTCCAGGCTCTGAGCCATCAGCCCAGAGCCTGATGCGGGGCTCGAACTCATGGACCACGAGATCGTGACCTGGCTGAAGTCGGACGCTTAACCGACTGCGCCACCCAGGCGCCCCATTTTTCATAGGTATGTGCTGTTCTGTGAATAATTTTTAAAGTCCTTACCCTATTTCTTATGTATGGGTAAGATTTTTTACATATTTCTTATTTATAAGGGTAAATTAGATTTTCACTCATATAAACTATTTTTTTCTAATTTTATTGTTTTTTTCTTTGACTTTTTAATACTGTTTTATTCATGTAGAAAATTTCCATCTCTATTCCTTTTTATTTATTGTTTCTAGGTATTATTTTGCACATAAATATTCCTTTTTTCTGAGATGATTAAAATCTTTTTTAAAAGGCATATTTAACATTGCTATATATATATATATATATATATATATATATATATAATTACATGTGTTTTACATAGTATTTATATTATAACTTCTTGCTATTACTATTTTTTTAATCTATGTCTATACTGAGGGTTGATTCCAACAACTATACTATACTCCTATACTGAGGAGGATTCCAACAATTTCTTTTAATTTCCACCTTTCTCCAACAACTATACTATACTCCTATACTGAGGAGGATTCCAACAATTTCTTTTAATTTCCACCTTTCTCTTTTTGATTGCTATTGCCCTGTCTCTTCTCATTTTGTTTGTGTTTCTATGCTCCAAACCATATCACTATTCTTATTGGGATTTACATTTCACTAGTAGTTAATTTTTTCTTTTATTCTTTTCTGACAGATTTCTTTAGAAATGTTACTTCCCCCTCTTCTATATTTTTCTAGTCATAGTGGTCTCTGTTGAATTACTTGCTATGCCTTCTTTGTTATTTTCTCATTACATCTCTTGTCTCTCTTTAACCAGGTTATATGACTTCTTTGTTTTTTTAATTTTTCTACTACAATCACATATCACTTTTTATTCCAAAGGTTTTACATAGAACTAGTTATACTGCTCTTTGTTTTTTTGTTTGCTCATTTGTTTTATTTCAATTTATACAGGGCACTTAACTTCCTGACTATGCTTTTTTTGTTTTTAAGGTCAAAAACAATCACACATAAACCTTATTTCTATGGAAGAAACACATTAATCTTACTGGATAGATGGCCATGGTCATACTAGTTTTGTCACCACATTTAAAAATGCATTTCACTAAAAAATTTCTATAGTCGCAGCCATGGTAGGCTTTCTGTGTACTTTTATGCTCTGTTTGCCTCCAAACGAAAAGCACAAGGTTATTGGTTAACTCCATTCTTTTCAGTTCAAAGTGTTAGTTTGTATATTTCTCAACCTATATCACAGACCTATCAAATACATCTTATAAACATAGTAAACATTTCAATAAATTATTTAATGAATCCTGTAGAGAATAATATATGTATAATTACATAAATTAGGATTATAGGAAATATTATATATGTTATATAAAATTTTGTATTTTACATATTTAACAGATTATTTATTATGAAGTTATAATTTATTATTTAAAATGAATTTACTACATAAAAATTAAGAAGTTTATTTATTTGTATTTATATATTTTGTTATAGCGAGAGACAGACAGAAATGAGAGAGTGTGCTTTGGTTTGCTTAGTTAAATTGTCAGAGTATCATCTTTTCATACCCATCTGTTTTTCTGGTCCAGTTTTCTCACATTATGGTTTCAAGTATAAATCCAATTTCTCTGGTGGTTTTAAGCTAGAAACAAACTCATTTGTTTACTCAAAAGCTATTCAGAGAGCTGAAGACATTTTTCTAGGTTCTGGTGATAGATGAATGAGCAAAACAGGAAAAATCTTTGATCTCATGGAATTGATAACCTGAGGTTATTCAAAAAATATAAACATAAATGTGTTAGTGATAAAACCACAGAGAATAAAGAGTGCAGTAAAAGAGTGTGAGTGCTATCTCACATGAGTAGTTGGGAGGAAATCTATAAGATGACTTTGGAATCGTATGTCTGAAGAAAATGAAAAATGAGCTATGTTCATCGCCAAGGGACAGAATTCACACAAGCGAATGTCTCATCATCCCATAGCTTCAAATATCATGCTACTACATCAATAAGTGTACTTTATTTTTTTAATTTTTTTTAATGTTTATTTATTTTTGAGAGACAGAGAGACTCAGAGCATGAATGGGGGAGGGGCAGAAAGAGAGGGAGACAGAATCAGAAGCAGGCTCCTGAGCTGACAGCTCAGAGCACGACGTGGGGCTTGAACCATGAATTGCGAGAGCATGACCTGAACCGAAGTTGGATGCATAACCGACTAAGCCACCCAGGCACCCCAATAAGTGTATTTTATTATCAACAAATAAAAACAAAATGAGGCAAACATATTTATATACCAAATATGTAACTTGACTAGAAAATGAATATCTTACAATGTTTCTGAGATGAGAAAAATTCCATTAACAATTCCATCTCAAAATCTTTTGATAAATATATATTTTAGTTAATATAATTTCTGGCAAATAGTTTACTGCTACAGTTCAATAAAAATAGTTAATACTTTTTTTGGCAAGCATTTACAGGAAAAAATATTACTAGGCCTAAAACTGTCCCAAATATGTTAAAAATTACTAAAGAGAAATTATATAAAAAAATAGTTAATACCTTCTGGTTTTTGCTTGCAGGAAATTCTGATTTCTAGGTGGTACTTAAATAAATATCTTAAAGGCCTGCCATAAGTAGATGTGGACTTCTCAAAGGAGAAAACAGATGTGCATGAACATCTAGGAGCATACTCTTTCAAAGGTCATCGTAATATTCAATACATGAATATGTCACCGTCATTTCCCATATCAAAATGGCAGCACTTTTTAATGATAACTTCACAAACATATGAAAGTAAGCAACAAAAAGATTTTTATCAATAGCCTGCTTCTTATTTATGGTTAAATAGAAAAGAAGTAATTGTGTCAATTATATTGCTTTTAATATTCCCTAGTTTCAAAATTAAAGTCCAGTTGTATAAACTCTGTAAATTGCAGGTTTTACTCTTATTAAGTTTTTGGCTCATGTATTTCTAATAAAGTATAGAGATTCCCATGGCTCAGTCTCTGTGTAAATTTGCACATAATGAAACAAAGTCTAATAACAAAATGTAAAAATAATAATTATAAATTATTTCAAAACTTTACTGCTTTTCTTATGAGTACTCAGAGAAATCTGATTTTTAATATTTAGTAATACTTTTCAGTCTCAATAGTCATAGTCCTCTTGTGCCTTACTGCTGCTCCTGAATTTCTCCCTCTCTAAGTAACTAAACTTTCTCATCAGTTCTGACTTTAGGCTTTATTGTTATTGTTGCTTTTTCCTCTCCTTCTCTATTTATTATCTCTCTCTTTCAGAACTACATTGTGTTGGCCAACTCATATTTTCTTTAGAAGTTACTCTTTTGCTTCTTTATAACACCACTTTTCACATCCCTTTAATTCATCATCACAAAAATTCAAATTTTGGCAACCAGCTCATTCAGCTAGCTAGCTGGAAAAAATGGGAAATAAAAGAAAGAAACATTGAAGAAAAAAATATATTTACCTTCAGCTACCATCCTTTAAAAGACACTCCTACACTAAAATAGAGACAGAACAAAAATCCATACACAATAACATTGTATAGACCATCGAGGATTTAATTATATGTTTTTTTTTTTTAATGGTAAAAACACATGCTTTGACATTCACATTTGTTTCTCTATAGCAGCATTATCCTGTTAAGGACATGTATTGTTAGAGCATATGAAGCATTACTTTTGGTAAAACCTTAACAGGACTGTTTCTCTGATTAATGATTTACCTATGAATCAAACAACCTATTTTCAAAGCCTTAACACATTTCTGGGATCTACCATAAGTCCCATGTATAAAAATAGACAAAATAGTGAACAAGAGACATTTCACTATGTTTCTACAAGTATCTTCCTCATGGGGAAAGAAAACCACCACTTACAACTCAGTTTTGTGTGAGATAATGGTACACAAAATGGTGAGACACTATATGTGTAATTTATGGGTTCTTTGTAATTTGACAATACAGATTTTGATGATTTTGACTTCATTAAAACATCATTTTATCTCATTACCACTCCCCATGTATGTTTATAAGGTGACTAGGATCTTTTTTTTTAATGTTTATTTATTTTTGAGAGAGAGAGAGAGAGAGAGAGAGAGAGGGACAGGATGTGGGCAGAGGAGGGACAGAGGGAGAGCGAGATAAAGAGTCCAAAGCAGGCTCCAGACTCTGTGCCGTTGGCACAGAGCCGGACACGGCCTCAAACTCATGAACCGTGAAATCATGACCTGAGCCGAAGTTGGAGGCTTAACCAACTGAGCCACCCAGGTGCCCCTGGGATCATCTTTTTAATAAATGCCTGATTGTTAGTGAAGAACTGCTCCTCTTGTGCAAATGTTCTTCTGCTATTTTCTGTTCTACTTAAAAGCAACTTCTAAATTTGTCTGATATAATCAGAATATTTTCTTTCTCAAAAGACATTGTCCTGACATTCCAGTTATTTTCTTCACACATAAACATGGACTTTCTGCCTCTAAATTTCTAGACTATGAAATTTCAGAAAAGGTTACAAATGAAAGACTTGAGCAGAGGCCACCAGGGACCAACTGGGAAGAGTCCCATGGAAAAGTCAGCAGAGTCAGCTCCTTCCTGGAGGCCTTGTGCTCCATCTGTCCTTAAGAAGCTCACCAGAGTACAAGGAACTTTGCTGGGGGCAACACTTCCAGAGTGAAAACAAAGAAACAAAAAGTACACTCATCAGCACATATACATGTAACATACACACACTCTAATTTATAGAGGTGCTGGATTCTCAAGTAGAAGTAAGCATAGATTTGACAATTTTTTTTCTTCAAAATATATTTATTGTCCTTCTAAAGTGTGATTTATATATGTATAAAATCATAGCTCATGGCATAGCATTTTGTTTTCTAATACTAATGATACCAAGTTGGATTGATTTCACAAGGCAAAACAGATATTCCCCTGATGGCTGGTAATGGCCAGAAAGATCTGTGATTTGACAGTTAGAGACCATTGGGACAAGAGGGGGAGGAAATATCCCATCACAGATAGTTTAGCATCCATTTATAATTCTTGCCCAAATCATTCATGACAATGGAGCTTTGTTCTTATCAGTGTTCAATGGCAGAACCCCTGTGAGTTATGGAATGAGGTACATCTGGTGGAGTAAAGATCAGAAAGAGAGACTGTAAGAACAGAAGAGTCACCCAACTAATGAATCTGAAAACCCAAGGATAGTCAACTGCCAAAGTAGGACAAGCAAGAGTGAGTTGGTGACACTTATCGGGAGCTGTAGTCTAAATCATAATGATGGGCCCTGAGATCTGTCACTCAGAGGGCTTCATTCAGAAGAAAGAAGAGTTAAAAATAAGATGGAAGAGAATGAAAACAAGCTGTTACGCAATACCATTGTTGCAACTGTCTTTCATTTCTAACCATGACAACTTTTGGGAAATAATAATTTCTGCTTTACTTCTGCCTTTCAAATATCTTAAGTATTTATATTTGGTCAAGCCTAATGTGGCAAAATACAAGGAACGAGCCTTTGGGTACTTTGAGTTCCAGCTTAACCAAGACCTGAGAATCTAAATCACCACAGCCTACTCCTTGTCAACTTGGTCTCCTTTCATAACTGTTTTAATCACATTTAACTCCCAAATAAAACAATTACAAGATCAGGCCAGGTACTGTAGCATGAGTGAATTAAATTAAGTCAATCCCTTGTCAGAAGGCTTCTGTGTGGAAACACAGAGTGAATCAGATATTCTGTTAAGTCCACTTATGGTGGTTAGGGGCTAGGAAGACAATTAATACCCTCGTGGTTTATTCTAGTGCTAACAAGTTGTTGTCCCTTCCATAATGGCTGAATGGCTGTTTCCCTTGGGTGAAAGGTGGTAAAACACATGTTCAGGATTGCTATCTGCTGCTGATAGGTTTGCCATTCAGCAGTTGGCATAGCCAGATTGCCTTGATGAGTAAAGTATATATGTCGCTAAACTCAGGCTTAAAATCCATTCCTGTTATCATATGACCGCTTTGTTCACAAGCAAGGGCAGGGTGGCTGATATCTCAAGAACAGTTAATTTTGTTCACCTGATTATTAATATAGAGGAGGAGAAATAATTTTCTATATAGCCTTCTGAGTTATTCGCTGAAACCTTTGTAATAAACAACATTAAAAAGAGAAAAGCAAACAGAAGTTTAATATGTGTATCTCATTGATTTCCAGGAGATATTTAATAAAAAATGAGTAACTCAAAGAGGTAGCTTTAGAATTCAGGATAAAATACCATCTTGATAGGGGAAAAGGAGGATGGATGTAGGCCTTTTTAGGGGAGAGCAAATGATTTTTAGGAAAAATGAATGGACCCTTAGAATAGATGGAAGATATGATAGTTTGCAACAAAGTTTGGGTGTGATATGGACTTCTAGTCACCTCTCCTGTGGTAAGAGTCAATCTTCTCTGCTTGATAACACTTTCAGGGGAAGGGATTTGTGGCAAATGAGTTCCTTTTAAAAGAGGATCTGTCTTTAGGCAGGTAAGGAGAGTCCAGATAAAGCCTCTCACTGCATTTGCTATTTTTTGTGTCTGCAGTTCAAAATAATCAAGATACTACAGCTGCATATTTTGGGGTGTCATATCTTATTACCTTTTATTAAGATATTTCCCTGCTGAAGTTGCTGTTTAGTAGATATTCATGTGGGTCACAGATCTTCATACTTAGTGCTCATTGATGATCTTACCTATACGCTTCTTTTATATATATCCTTATCTACAGACTTCCACTGGTGTGTATATATTTTAAGTCCCTAGCCATACAGCCCTGGAATTAGTCATGGATTCAGTGTCCATGAATCACTTTAGATTTTTACCTTTGACTATCTTCTCCGCAAGAAAAAAACAAAAGCAAAAATGAAATAACAACAACAACAGATGTATAATGTTTGAAGTTCTGCTGATTGGCAATATTTCTTTTCAACACTATTTCTTATGGCCATCCCTAATTATGGCAATAGCACTGAACTAACAACTTTCAGGTTGTGGCAGCATACTGTAAACTAGTTCCACTTGTTTTTCCTCATTTAGCTGGTAATTGGGAATCCTCCATGAGGCCTTAGATGCAGCTTGAGAGAGAGAGGAGGCAATGTGAACCTTCCTTAAAGACCATATTTAGGACATTCATGATATTCACTGTGGTGAATATACTTCATAAAACCAAGAGGATTTTACTTTTTGACTTTTGTCCATACACATTATCTAGAAAGTTTTCTTTTTAATGTTTATTTTCGCGCGCAAGAGACACAGAGACAGAGAGTCAGAGAGCAGGGGAGGAGCAGAGAAAGAGGCAGACACAGAATCCAAAGCAGGCTCCAGGCTCTGAGCTGTCAGCACAGAGCCTGACGTGGGGCTTGAATCCACCAACCAGGAGGTCATGACCCGAGCCAAAGTCAGACACCTAACTGACTGAGCCACCCAGACACCCCCAGAAAGTTTATAATCCAAGTCACCAGATTTTCACTTAAATGATTTGTCACGAAATAAACTTTAATCTTTATGATTTTAACAAAATCTTATTTAAAATACTCTAACACTATAAGGGTGTGATTAGCTTAAATTTGATAGTGTATTACGACGAGCAAATATATGAGTATATCCATATCCATACCTTCACAAAAAATTGTGTTCACTTTATAAAAAGTAATGAGGTGTCTATACTTTTGGTCAATGAAAAATTGATTTTGTTGGCCTAAATCTACCTGTCATTTTTCTGCTATTAATTTGTTTGTTCATTTATTTATTTATGTATTTATTTATGTATGTATTTATTTATTTATATCTGCTATTTTAAGCAGAGTAAGAAATTGCTTTTTATTGTTAAAGTTAGCAGCTTGTTAATTAGCAATTCAGCTGTTGGACAGTAGCTTTTATTGATGGAATAAATCAAAATATGTGAATTGGCTCAACTATTTTAAAATAATTTGTTACCCCTTAAGAAATAAGTTGTAAGAACCTAGAAACTTTTGTAACTTGAATCCTTCAGAATGGTGCTCTTGATTCTTTTATATTCCCACTGATGCTTCAAAAGATTCTTTTTGGGCTGGATTTAAATGAGGTTTGCCTAAACCTGCCTCTGAAATTTCATCATATTTTCCCAAGATGAACCTTTCACATAGAATGTTTTAGAGCACTGAAATGTACAAAGCTAGGATGTGTGATTACTTAATACCCTGTTTGTTAATAAATGTCTCTAAGCATGGCAAAATTTGACTGAGAAGGGTGGTTACCAGTATATACCAAAAATAACTTAATAAATGTGCATATCCAATTGACTCAGAGGGGTGCACAGCTGGGAACACATTTGATTTTTATTTGTAAACCCCCTGAAGTGTGTAGAAGAGATAAATGAATATGCCCATGTAATTGGAAAGTTTACAAGGTAACAGGTAGAGGTCATAGTATTTTACTATAGGTGTTTTTTGGCATATTTTAAATCCTGATAATGTTTCTGTGAATCTGCTTTACATCTAATCAGACTTGGGACGACTTTAGCCAGAAATGTAATTTCTTTTACAAAGGACATCTATTGAAAAACTGATAAAGAAATAGTGTCACCTTGTCTCTTTTACTCTTACTTTTTTTTTTCTAGAAAGAGAGGTTAAATAAAAATGTAGCTGTAAGTTTCTATTTTATCTGGGAGAGAATCGTAATTTTCCAATGGTATCCCATGGTCATGACACAAAATAAAAAACTATAAAAATATAAAAACACCATCTGTCTTAATACCTTATCACAGTTTGGGATGTTAGATCACATGCATACACTTCTTAAAATAATGAATGGTAAAGATGACATAGGAAATAGAGCATTAAGATATTAAAAATTCATTTGGCAAATCTGGTTTAGGTCAAAGTTTCTGACAGCATTCAAGTATGTTTCACTTGGGACCTACCTTGCCTTTACCTGGTTGGAATTTTTGAACAGTTATATATTTATTTCTTCATTTTCCAATATTCAGTTATGTCTTCAAATGTTACTTATTTTCCTGTTACCCATTACTTTTACAGTCACTTGTCATTTGGAAAGAATGTCTTAGCAAAAAACCAAAAAAACAAAAACAAAGTCATTAGGTTACACAGTCAAAGGAAATGTGAGTGTTCCTTGAGGCAATCTTATTTTGAATTTCACTTACATGCAGTATGATATTATACAACTAGCTAAAAGATAAAGTCACACATTTCAAAGAAATTTCAGAAGAGGAAACAGATGAAGCAATATTCAGGAGTTGAAAGAGAGATGTTATTAATGTCATTATCTATATATTTTTTCTTCCCCTGTAAACACTATGATCAAGGAATATAAGTTTACAGTAACACTTGATAGTGGTGCGTAGTAAGGATCACAGAAATAAATGCATTTATTGTATTCATTCTTATTTAAATATAATCATGTTTCTTTATTCTATTTAAGTGTTTAAACATCTTTATTATATTAAAATTGCTAGGAATTATGTTGCATTTCCAGATGCCAATAGTTTTTATATTCACAAAATATCAGCAGGAAATAACCAACTTCATCCAAGACATATGAGTAGATATAGTCTGCAGTAGAAATATCTCTTCTCTGGTAGTAGTGAGTATATTGTGGCAAAGATATCATAGTGTTGAAAAAAGTTTAAATGATTGAGAGACTAAAATTCTTCTTTACAAAACAAGACTATAGTAATTCAAAGAATATATTTTTATTGAGAATGTCTCCACATAGTCTGATTATACCCTCCTGATTCTGTGAATGGAAGCCCAATACACTTCCAAAGATTTCCTCATATTTCCCAAGTTGGGGCATGACTCTGCAAATATTTTTATAGACTCCTTTATCTCTTGGATTCTTTTAATAAATCACATCTCCATACTTCACATGATTCCAGATATGGATTTCAACAACTCTCTCTCTCTTTCTTTTCTCTCTCTTCTCTTTCTCTGTCCCTTCCTCTCTTTCTGTCTCAGTCTCTGTCTCTGTTTCCCTTTCCCATACTCTTTTTCTAGTTCTACCTCTATTTCTATTCTATATCTAATCTCCATCTTTCTTCTTCTATTTCTACTTATAACCCTACTGCTACCATTCTGTCTCAAACAGTATTCATGAGTACAGTGGATTTTTACCAATATTTGTTCAGGAGATTATATTTATATTCTGACTTGCATTATCCATGAGAATATACCTTGCAACTCTCACAATTTAGAAAATGTAATTGACTAAAGTTTCAAACTATTGCATTCCAACCTCTATTGTCATATTTGCTCCCATATTTCCAGTAAATGTTCCCATTACCTATCTGAGCGTTGTAGGATTAGGCAAGCTTACTAAATCAGGTCCATTTTTGGCAGATATGGGACTCTTCTAATAGCCAATTTTGGCTAGAGGGCACCTTAAAGGCTTTGCTGAATTTTCTCATATGACATTCTAGCATGCTTTTACCAAATTTTCTCTCTTTCTCTCCTTCATGCAGGTTTAGTCTTATATTTTGATCAGGTAGCTCTCCCAGATTCACTTGCCTCCCTCCCTATGGTCTATCACATAGCATTTTCCACTAATAAAATCCTTGCTGTTTAATCCCATCTTGGAAATTATCAATTTATTTCTTACCAGCTTAATTTCTTATCTGCTTAATCATCCTTAATCTCTTCATCTGTGAAAATGGATCTGGGTCCTTGAGATAACTTTACTCTGAAAACTGGCATAATGTTAAGCTTTGCAATTGAGCTCGTGCACACACACACACACACACACACACACACACACACACACACCATTGCAGAAAAAAAGGATGTTTACTTCAAGATCCCCATGTGCTCACTTGACAGGATTCTCTGTCCAACTTCCTCCAGGATCAGTTTCCTGCAGCACTCACAGCTTCTCAGAGTCCTGGCTGCTGACATGCACAGTGGCCAGAAGCACCAAGCACCCAAGTATCCCTAGCATCTCCCCCTTGGGCAGTTTTAAAAGCAGAATGCCAGTAGTGAGCCATCTTCTCTTCTCATAAACATCTTTCCTTAGTACTCTAGAGGAGGAATTTCTAGCAAACTCCAGAAGGCAGATTTATAGCACACTTTCTAGAACAACACTCTAGCAATTCCTCTGTTACTGAGAAAACCATGACCTTGGTTTCTCCAATAAGGTCAATATCTGAGGCCTAGGAAAAGGGGATTGTCTTTCTTGGATTCCTTATCTCATCTCTGGATTAGTGGCTATTTTAAAAATAGTACTATTTTTACATTCTTTAAATTTCTCTATACTACTTACTAGACAATCTTTCTCTGTAATAGTTAAACGTTCTTTGTATTAAACTTCCCTTATTAAAATTACCGCATGACTCATCTCTTCTGAGAGGATCTAAACTCACAGGGTATCTGCTTCACAGGATCTAGACCAACACACAACTGGAAATAAAAAAAAATAGGTTAGATGCTAGGGGTGCCTGGGTGGCTCACTCTGTTGACCATCTGACTTTGGCTCAGGTCATGATCTCATGGTTTGTGGGTTCGAGCCTCGCATCAGGCTCTGTGATGACAGCTCAGAGCCTGGAGCCTGGTTCGGATTCTGTGTCTCCCTCTCTCTCTGCTCCTCCCCTGCTAGTGCTCTCTGTCTCTCAAAAATAAACATTAACAAAAATTAAAAAGTAGATTTGACTCTTGTTATCATTTCACCATGGTAGAGGGAAGGGACTTGCCTCTGTACTAGCTCTTTTTCTCCCTCAGATATCTAGAAGCTGCTGAACGCTATGCCTAGGGAAATTTTCAACTCCAAGATGAGCTTGTCAAGTCATATCCCCAACACAGTAACTTCACTCCTCAAGAGGATCTTGATGACAGCATTTAAAGTAACATTTTTAAATCACTTATAGCTAGCATTAAACCTGATAATATAATCTCTACAAATGGTTTAATAAGAAAGGAATCAGTCATTGAACAATTTTCACTATAATGAACATTGTCATCTTAGCTGATTATTTGTCTGAGTTTTTAATTTTTTTGAAATAATTTAAAACCCCACAGAACTTAAATTTGATTATTTGCCATTCTCCTGAAAGAAGATGATGGACAGATACTTAACACGACAAAAAAAATAATAATAATAACCCCCCCACACACACACACATCACTTTGCAATCATTTCTTAATGCTGAAAGTACAGTAAAATCTTGGTTTGCGAGCATAATTTGTTCTGGAAATACGTTGGTAATCCAAAGCACTTGTATACCAAAGTGAATTTCCCTGTTAGAAATAATGGAAAAAAATAAAATAAAAAAATAAAGGGGCGCCTGGGTGGCTCAGTCAGTTAAGCGTCTGACTTCAGCTCAGGTCACGATCTCGCGGTCCATGAGTTCAAGCCCCGCGTTGGGCTCTGGGCTGATGGCTCAGAGCCTGAAGCCTGCTCCAATTCTGTGTCTCCCTCTCTCTCTGCCCCTCCCCCATTCATGCTCTGTCTCTCTCTGTCTCAAAAATAAATAAACGTAAAAAAAAAAAAAAGGAAATAATGGAACTCGGATGATTCGTTCCACAACCCAAAAGGATTCATATAAAAATTATTGCAATACTGTAATATAATACAAAATAATAAAGAAAAAACTAAATATAAAAAATTAACTCCACTTACTTTGAAGACCTTCATGGCTGGTGTGAGGGAGACAAGAGAGAGAAGGGTTATTGTGTAGGACAACTTTCACTATCACTAATGGAATCACTGCTATCTACTGGCTCAATGGAATTTTTTTGCTTTTTGTGCAACTTTAACAAGGAACCTATCCAGTGACGCTTGCTTTTGCCCTTTTTTGAGGATTTTGTGGAAATGTGACATTGCATTGATGATCACCCACAGTCTTGCAATGAGATAGAGAGAGAGAGAGAAAGGACCAGTGGCTCAGCTGTGATCATGTGATGTTTGTATTGCAAGACATCGCACATTTATCAAGTGAAAATTTATTAGAATTGTTTGCTTGTCTTGCAGAATACACACAGAACAAGTTACTTGCAATCCAAGGTTTTACTGTATTTAAGAGGGATTTGTGTAGAAAACTAGAATGACACATCTTACTAATTAATAGGTGGTATAAATATCTGGGAAATGAATTTTAATTTTATTTGCAACTAAGCAATTTAAAAAAATAATGTTTATTTTTAAGAGAGAGAGACATAGTGCAAGCAGGGGAGGGACAGAGAGAGAGGGAGACACAGAATCTGAAGCAAGTTCCAGGCTCTGAGCTGTCAACACTGAGCCAGACGCAAGGCTTGAACTCATGAACCATGAGATAATGACCTGAGCCTAAGTTGGATGCTTAACTGACTGAACCACACAAGTGCCCACAACTAAATAAATTTTTAAGTAATTTTTTAGGTACTAGAGAAAATAATTATAAAAATTCCAGGAAATGTCACAAGTTTAGATTATTGCATAAGAAGGAAGCAGGTTTATATCGTAATGTCTTTAAATACCAATAAAAATATTTAGAAAAGCAACAATTAGCAAAACTATGCAAAATAAAATTTTAAAAAAATTGAGACCTAGAAATGGAAGAAAATGGTTAAAAAGTCAGCAAAATAGAAAAAAAATCCATCTGCTTGAGTCAGCTGGATTAAAGAACATATTTATTTCTATCTTCATTTAACTAGTGTCACACATGGTTTTTTATCAGGAATAGGAAATTAACAACTGTTCTTTTTTTTTAATTTTTTTTTCAACGTTTATTTATTTTTGGGACAGAGAGAGACAGAGCATGAACGGGGGAGGGGCAGAGAGAGAGGGAGACACAGAATGGGAAACAGGCTCCAGGCTCTGAGCCATCAGCCCAGAGCCCGACGCGAGGCTCGAACACACGGACCGCGAGATCGTGACCTGGCTGAAGTCCGACGCTTAACCGACTGCGCCACCCAGGCGCCCCAACAACTGTTCTTAAGTTGGCCTTATAATCAAGTTAAAAACTGACAATGTTAATGGTCTCAAATATTCAGAAGTAAATATTCTATCTTTTGTCGCTTTTTAATTTTTGTGCTGACAAGAAGTTTTTAAAAGATGAAAAAGTAGGAGGTTGACTTTTAGAAAAAATGAATTGAGGAAAAAGTACGAGTGGGCCATTTCAGAAAGAAATTACCTTGAGTAGTGGAGTGGCTATCTATATTTGGTTAAGTATAGTTGGATCAGGCAATAATCATAAGCCAAAAATATCAAGGTTTGGAGCCAGGCATAACCTTATTGTAACAACAGATCTGAAAAGGTACATTTGTACAATGGTTTATCTGTGCTGAGTTTCTGTAATAGAAAATTCTATCTAGTATTATAAATAATAAGTGTAAATATGAAATGCTATTATTATTTTTATAGGTATATGACAGTCGTAATAAAATACCTAAAAAAGAACACAGTAGATATTATACATTTAATGAATAAATTATATGGCTAAATAAATGTCATAACAAATTTTGTATTATATGATGGATACACTTGATTTTTAAATGTACGCATAACATTTAAGAGAAAATTATTATATAATAGACCACCAAAAATATCTCAAAAATATCATCTTGATCTATTTTCAGCTAGCATCCTCTCAGCAGCCTGGACATGAACCCCTGGTAATATGTGCTAAGTGGAAAACTGATAATGTTTCAGGCTCCAAAATTTACATATAGACCCAGTTATCCTAAATTGTTAAGAATCTTTGCTATCTTGTTGCCCCACTATAAGGTGGAATTTTGCTACTGCTCATGGGGTTTTTAATCAACCATTGAACCTAATTTAAAACTGTAAACATATGTCATTTTTTCAAGAGGATAATATCTGAAATTTCATGGAAAAATTGCTACATTCCTACATAAACTGGAATGTGATAGCAGAATTACAAACTCCATGCTGTTAAAACTGAAACTTGTGTGAAGCCCAATTAACCTGTTCTCAACCTAAAAAAATTCCTTATTGGCAGCCTTCTAAATCTAAGACTTTTTTTTTCTTTTGTAATTGTATTTAAGCTTAGAGCTTGAAGATAATTCAAATAGGAATCTTTTCTAAGAACCTTTATCTGGAAAAGCTATATGCAGTCTTTCAAAGTCAGGCAGCTCTTTTGTGGAACTTATATAGGATTCTTAGCCATCTTGTAACCATCATTTCTTTGGCTTTGTGTTTCTGGCTCTGAATTCAAGTCTGATAAATATGTCTATTTCTCTTGACCTTCAACTTCAATATACTTGCTTAGTTTTACATACGTGTCATTCTTTTGATTTTATCAAATTTTATCAATTCTAAGAAAACAAAGTTGTAAAATGAAGACTAAGAACTAAAATTTCAGAGAGAGAAGACTCCTTATAAATGAAATGGCTGTTAGAAGCTATTTTATTTCCTGAGGCTGAGGCTGAGGATTATCATAAACAGAGGGAAGTATGCTAGTGGAAAGAAATATCAGCATATCTGTAAAAAGCTATAGAGGCTGATGTGACAGATTGGAGCCTAGAAGTGCTTCCACACATGACAAGATGCTCTGTGGAGCATTTGTGATATTTTGGGGTGGGGGTGGCTCATAGATTAAGGAGGCTGGTCTGAAAATGTAGAGTGAAATTTCTTACAGTCTCATGATGTGTATATGTGAAAGTTAAGCTAGTGGGGATCACTGAGAATAAATATACATTAGATCTCCCGAAGATATTTTCTAGATATTAAATACCCAAGAGAAAGAAATCTGAAAGCTAAGCAGTAAAAAATCCATGGGCAGAATTTTCAGGACAAGAAGTTTCTCTAGTCTAGATCAGAATTTCAAGAGGACATGGAATTGGGAGAAGGTAGAGTCAGAAAGGCAAAGAGAAACCTTCTATGGTGGTCTGGTGCTTAAATGACAGAACTCCACCAAAGAGAAATGCCTGTAAAAAAATCTAAAAGACAAATAAACAAGGCATAGAAACTACAATTCTTGCTTGAAAAACGGGATACACTCTTCAGATGAAAAGAAAATGAAATATAAGGATTATAGCAATCTTCTTGTCAGAAAATATGCAAACCAAAGACAATGGAATAAGATTTGAAATGTACATAAAAATGGAATCTAATACACAGAAAAATTATCTTTTAAAAATTAATACAAAATATACACTTTTTGGAGAAGGAAAAGCTTTAAAAAATTCATTGGTATCACATTATTTTATCAAATACAATAAAGGAAGTTCAGGTAGAAAGACTTATGATACAAGACAGAAGCTTATATCTAAAGGAAAAAATGAGGAAGTTTAATGTAGGTAAATATAAATTTTGTTGTTAATTTATTTATTCCAAAAGAAAATTGAAAGTCATAAGCAAAGTAAGCACCATATCATGGGGTTTGTAATATATAAAAAAGTAAAATGCATGATAATAGCATGAAAAATGGAAAAATTAAAAGTATCCTGTTTTAAGGTTCTTATAATATATGGTGTGGTATAATATTAATATTATTAATCCATTGAAGATAACTGTGATAAATCAAAGATAGATATAACTTGTCTATTCACTCAACCAATAGTAACAGAATGAAATAATAAAAAGTTACACACACACACACACACACACACACACACATATATATATATATATATACACACACACAATATTAAAGGTAAGGATATAGATACTCAGCCAATATTGACATAAGATGGAATAATAATAATAATAATAATAATATAATCTAAAAGTAGATGAAAAAAGAAAAAAAGAGTAAGAAGGGATGGAGTAAACCATAGTAGAAAACTGACAAAATGTTAGATTTAAATTAGCTATATTAATAATAAATTATTATTAAATTATTAAATTAGCTATATTAAATTATTAAATTATTATATTAGCTATATTAAATTATTAAATTAGCTATATTAATAATAAATTATTAATAATAAAAAGTTACACACACACACATATATATATATATATATACACACACACACACAATATTAAAGGTAAGGATATAGATACTCAGCCAATATTGACATAAGATGGAATAATAATAATAATAATAATATAATCTAAAAGTAGATGAAAAAAGAAAAAAAGTAAGAAGGGATGGAGTAAACCATAGTAGAAAACTGACAAAATGTTAGATTTAAATTAGCTATATTAGGGGTGCCTAGATGACTTGGTTAAGCATCCGACTTTGGCTCAAGTCATGACCTTGTGGTCCATGAGTTCAAGCCCCACATCGGGCTCTGTGTGACAGCTCAGAGCCTGGAGCCTGCTTAGAATTCTGTCTCCCACTCTCTCTGCCCCTCCCCCATTCACACTGTGTCTCTTTCTCTTTCAAAAATAAATAAACTTTAAAAAAATAAATTAATTAGCTATACTAATAGTTACATTAAATTAAATGTTATAGATTATAAAACCTAAGACAGTACTGTGAGATTTGATGTCAAAATCAAGACCCATCTATATGCTGTGTCTAATAAATCACCTATAAAGACATACAGATTAAAAGAAAAGTAGAAAGAGATAGACCATGTGATTATTAAAGACAGACAAGCTGGCTATATTAAGATCAGAAGATGTAGGTTTCAGAACTCTATATATGGAGACTGCATATAAGAAATAAATTCACCATTAATATATAATAATCCTACGTGTGTATGTATCTAATAATAGAATTATATTTATGATGCAAAATGCATATGAAAGTGAAATGAAAACTAGAGACATACACAACTATAGTTGGAGACTTCCACACCTCTTTCTCAGTAATTGCTAGATCAGTCAGAAAATCAGTAAGAACAAAATAATCTGAGCAATGTTATCAATCAGCTTGACCTAATTGACATTTGTAGAACATTCTATCCAACAGAACCAGGAAACAATTTTAAGTGCCTAAGAAAACTTCTCTAAAATAAAATGTGCCCTGAGGTATCAAACAAATGTTAGCATATGTTTAAAAATTGAAATCACAACAAGTATTTTCTGCAATTAGATTAGAATTCAACTAAATATCAGTATCAGAAATATCTGAGACATCACCAAATACCAGGAAATAAGTAATATACATTTAAGTGTCTGCATTTTCAAGACAAAGTCACAAATAGAATAATCTCATGTTTAGAATTTAATGAAAATTAAAACCTTGATGATACCAAATGTTGGTGAAGATGTAACGCAACAGAAACTCTCATCAGTCTCATTCATCTCCACTGGGAATGCAAAATGGTACAGCCATATTGTAAGACAGTTGACACTTTCTTACATAACTACATATAATTTCACTATGTGATTCAGTAATTGTGCTCCTTTGTATTTACCCAAAGAAGCCAAAATCTTATTTCCATACAAAAGCTTGCATACACATGCTTATAGCAGCTTTATTCATAATTGTCAAAGCTCAAAAGCAACCAAAATGTCTTTAAGTAGGTGAATGGATAAACTAACTATGGGACATACAGATAATGGGAGTATTATTCAACCCTAAAAAGAAATGATCTATCAAGCCATGAAAAGACATGGAGGAAACTTAAATGCATATTACTAAGTGAAAGCTAATCCGGAAGCATCCTGCAAGAGTCCAACTATATACAATTCTGGAAAAGGCAAAACTATGGAGAGAGAAAAAGATCAGTGGTTACCAGGGGTGGAGTTGAAGGAGATAAATAGGTAGATCACAGAAAATTTATGGTAGTGAAAATACTCTGCATAATATTGTATTGATGGATACAGGTCTTTACACATTTGTCCAAACCTATAAAATGTGTATCACCAAGAACGGACTGTAATGTCAACTATAGATTTGGGGTAAAGACTCTGCATTGTGAAAGCAAAGGATGTATGGAAAAATTCTATACCTTTCCCTCAATTTTGCTGTAAAGGTAAAAATGCTGGAAAGATACAAAGTTTTACAAAAATGTAATACAATATATTTAACCAGAAAGAAGGATGGAGATGTTTAATGCTTACCTATTTCCAAATCAATTAGGCCCATAAATTATGTCTTTGGTTATCTACAATATGGTAAAATAATAGGTTTGACAGTGTTCTTGGCTTCTATTAGAAACAATAAAAGTGCCTATTCTAAAATGTGAAAGATTTTTAAAATTTATATAATGTCTACTATTATGTACATTCTAGCATTTCAACAAGGTTTATTCCACATCATGTATAATCTCTATCATTTGCAAATTAATTTTCTTTATGTTTCCTCATGATTAGAGTATCTAAAATGTTATTGGAATACTAGTCTCAAACTGCCTCATATAAATCTCAAATTGCCATCATCTAAGAAAGAAAAGTACTTTTATGTTTTGCATATATGCAATGACTGTTTTCTGTTCCTTATGAGATTTTAGTGTATTAATGAGTGGAATTCTCCAGAGTATTTCATTGAATACCTTTAGTCAAAGTTGGATTAATAGAAAGAGGCAAGTGACAACTAGAAGAGGGGTAGGTGACAACTTCAGAATTCTATTTTCCTAGGAAGAAGTAAATACTCAAATCTGGGCTGCTTTACCTTCTTCAGGTTGAACTTGAATTTATAGGGCCCGTGACTGAATTTGAATATATTAATAAAATACTTCACATTTTAATCGACTTTAGTAAATATTTTTGAAGTCCTCACACTCTCCTAAACGTTGAGTTGAAAGTCTAGAAGCATCAGATTTCAATTCATAGGGTTGCAAGGCTTAAGAGTGCAGAAGAAAAGCATTGTGTTAAGTATGTTAATAAATGGTTGGACTGAAGAAAAACTGAGTGAGACGGCATGTTTCTATGAACCCTCTCCTACCAACTGTTTTATTATTGACTAGTTCCATATAACTAAGCTGCTTGTACAATTGAAAATAGTTTCCCTTTCTGACTGTTTAAAGTCTAGTTTCATAGCTTGTACCCTAGGGGCACCGCCTGGCTCTGCAAAGATCTTTTTTTCAAACAGAGAATTACATATTGCAGGATTTAATCTGAAGTGTAATGAAAAAAATAATAATTATCAAGTTAAGAGAAAACAATAAAATCATTAAAAAATACTTTCATTTTGTTTCTATCAACCTTTTAAAATGAAGATAAACTAAATGTAATACATTTGTTTAATAATTCTGTTCTATTCATTCTCCACCCTCAAAATTACACCCAGAAACAGAGAAATTTTCATTATGGTTTGCGTTATAATAGAACTGAGCTTTCAGCTTGGTGAAATTAGTGACAAACATATCAAGGACTTTGAAGCTATTCTTATGATTGGTATTGTTTAAATAGTGATTTTCTAATAAGAGTCATAATTTGGTCAATTATACTATTCCTATGTTACTATGTTTTGATCATATTTCCTATGATCAAAGTATAGTAAAAGTTTGATTAAATAGGTTTATGCAAAATAGTAAGTGATTTTTAAACCAGCAAGAGAAGGGGTACCTAGGTGGATCAGTCGGTTGAACATCCAACTTCAGTTCAGGTCATGATCTCATGGACTGTGAGTGCGAGTCCTGTGTCGGGCTCTGTGCTGACAGCTCAGAGCCTGGAGCCTTCTTCAGATTTTGTGTCTCCCTCTTTCTCTGTCCCTCCCCTCCTCATGCTCTGTCTCTCTCCCTCTCTTTCAAAAATCAATAAGCACTAAAAAAATTCAAACCAGCAAGAGAAATATTGCTAAATTAGGTAAAGGTATACATATTTGTGGCATAACACTTTTTTTGCAATTATTATATGCTCTTTTTTATTTAAATATGAACTGACCTATATATTTGAATTTTGCATCTTATGTGCATTGAGAAAATGCATTTGCAAGTTACCTTCATGTAATAAGAAGGCTGACTTTGTCTTTAGATACTGAGTCCATCTGTATTTTGGCATGCTGCTTAAAGGATCTTCATGACAATTTCCCATGAGATTATGTCTCTTCTTTAAAAATTACTTTTTAAAGTCATGTACAAAAAACCCATAGCTAATATTATCCTCAATCGAGGAAAACTAAGAGCTTTTCCTCTATGGTCAAGGAGAAGACAGGGATGTCCACTCTCACCACTATTATTAACATAGGACTGCAAAGTAATATGCAAAGCAATGATCCCCTCTAAGCTGAACTTCTGCAATCCTCATAATGATTGTATTTTTACTATTCAAAGATAGACACAGGAACACATAGTTTTGTTTTTGTTTTTGCTTTTGTTTTTTTTATAATGCGTTCAAATTTCCATGCAAATGCAAGAATTGGAAATTTTTCTGAAGTAAAATACTGACCCAAGATACAAAACATTATAATAGAGGGAAAAGTTTTAATTTTCCCTTGGATGTTCCGCAAATGGTAGAAAGAAAAGAAAAAAAAGAAAAGAAAAGAAAAGAAAAAAAAGAAAAGAAAAGAAAAAAAAGAAAAGAAAAGAAAAGAAAAGAAAAGAAAAGAAAAGAAAAGAAGAAAAGAAAAAGGAAGGGAAGGGAAGGGAGGAGAGAGGAGGGGAGGGGAGGGGAGGGGAGAGGAGAGGAGAGGAGACGAGAGGAGAGGAGAAGAAAGGAACGGAAAGGAAAGGAAAGGAAAGGAAAGGAAAGGAAAGAAGGAAGGAAGGAAGGAAGGAAGGAAGGAAGGATGGAAGGAAGGAAGGAAGGAAGGAAGGGAGGAAAAGAGAGGGAGAGGAAGAAAGGGGAGAATGATAGATGGTCACATTTACTTTTTATCATGTTTGAATCTGTAAGGCTTTTCCTAGAAATATCTGTGGTAGGTACTGCTTTAGGATCGGGTTATGTCCCGTTAAACCCATTTAAGTTGGAAATAGAAGTAAAAAAATGCACTTAATGCACCTGCAGTACAGAACATCATAGCTTAGCCTTGCATAACTTAGGGGTATTAGAACACTTAAATTAGCCTATAGTTGGGTCAAAATCATCTAACACACAGCCTACTTGATAGTAAAGTGTTGAATATCTCATGTAATTTAATACTGTACTGAAAGTGAAAAACAGAATGGTTGTATGGGTAAAGGATGGTTGTAAGTGTATTGGTTATTCACCCTCATGACCACTTGGCTGACTGTGAGCTGTGGCTGCCACTGTACCACATGATCACTAGCCCAGGAAAAGATGAAAATGCAAAATTCTAAGTACAGTCTCCATTGAAAGCTATTGCTTTCACACCATAGTAAAGTGAAGAATCCTAAGTCAAACCATTGTGAGTCAGAGACTAAGCCCTCTGGAGAAACTGAAATGTTTGTGAAAATGATCTTAGAATTATTTCTATATTTATGATAGATAAAAAAGAAGGACAACATTCACTTCTCATGGTTTTTGTTCACAAAGAAATGTAATAATTAGACCGAATTTAAGAATCAAAAGGCAGAAAAATGACTAAGTTTAGAAAAAAAAAAAGGATTGTTCCTAGAAAAAAAATTATTATGATCCTGGCAAACTCAATATTCACATTATAATCAAGTAGACTAAATTAATTGCACATAAATGCAGGGCTTATCTCTGGAAGGCATGGCTTGTCACTGCCTCCTGCTGTTTGACGTTTGCAGTTTTTCTCCTGGCAGCTTTTCTTTCTACAGTTTTTCTTCACTCTGTGCCGCAGGACGCTTGGTGCTGTTAGCATGCTCCCTTCTTCCTTTGGATTATATTCTAAATCCTACAATGTGCAGTCTTTCTCTTCTTTCTAGATCCCTTTTTATCATTTTCCCTATTTCCCATTTCTGACTCCCTATCTCCCCTGACTCACTTTGGTCTAGGCAAAGTGTTATGAGCAATAGCTTCTTTTCTAACCTTCCAGTTTCTATTCTAAACCATTTTAGTATCGTCAGCCATACTTTTTTTCCAAAATGTAATTCCATTCACACTGTTTCCTCATTAAAATTGTTCAGTGGCTCTTCAGGGCTTTCAAGGATGAAGCTCAAACATCTTTTTTTGTTAATTCCAAACATTCTATGTAACCAATTCCTATTTTAACTCCTCTTTATTTATCTCTTCTATTTTGCTCAATCATTTATGGACAAAACTGGCTCCTTACGCTTCCCTCAGTAAGTGCACTTTTGTGCCTGTGTGGTTTTCTTCAAGTTATTTCTTATGCCTGGACTGACCTCAATCACCTTGCTTTCATTATTCACTTGAATACCTTCTCTTTCAATCTACATCTCAAGTATCTTTTTTTCTAAGAAAGCTTTATAATCCCAAGTCTTATTTGGATGCTTCACACCAGTCTTTGTTATCAGATGCATGAGGCATTGCTGTGACTAAGGATATCCACAGGTAGGGGCGCCTGGGTGGCTCAGTCCTTGAGCCTCTGACTTGGGCTCAGGTCATGATCGAGCCTTGCATCAGGCTCTGTGCTGACAGCTCAGGGTCTGGAGCCTGTTTCCAATTCTGTGTCTCCCTTTCTCTCTGTCCCTTTCCCCCTCACGGTCTGTCTCTTCCTCTCAAAAATAAATAACATTAAAAAAAATAAACAGAAAAAGAACATCTATACGTTACTGAAAGATATGAGATATTTGAAGTTCCATAGTATGTATATGTGTATGTACGTATGTATTTATTTATTTTTCAATGTGTATTTCTTTTTGAGAGAGGGACAGTGCTCTTGGGGGAAGGGCAGAGAGGGAAACGGAGGTTCAGAAACAGGCTCTGCGCTGATAGCAGAGGGCCCAATGTGGGGCTGGAATTCATGAAACGTGAGAGATCATGACCTGATTCCAAGATGGAATGCCCAACCATCTGAGCTATCCAGGCGCCCCATCAACTTCTTTATTTTTAATTAATCATTTTACTCTGAAATAATTGAAGATCCACGGGGTGTTGCAAAAATTAATATGGAGAGATCTCATGTATAGTTTTTCAAATACCTTTGATGATAAGTTCTTGCAAATGATAAGAGAATATAGCAATTAGGAAACTGAAATTGATCTTGTTCAGATTTCTGCAATTTTACAAGTACTTCTCTAAGGGTGTGTGCACATGCACAGATGTATGTACTTAATTCTGAGTAATTTTATCACATCTTTACCTTTGTGTATAATAAATGAAGATACTATTTACATGAATAAATCAATGTAAAAGTTGAGTTTATAATATATCTATAAATTCAAAATATTAATATATGATGCAGAATTTTATAGTGAAACAAAACAATTCTAATTTGATGTTCATATGCAATTATTTATATTGTTATTAAGCATATTGATTGATTGATTGATTGATTTTTAAATTTTTAATGTTTATTGATCTTAGAGAGAGAGAGAGAGAGAGAGAGAGTGAGCAGCGGAGGGGCAGAAAGAGAGGGAGACACAGAATCTGAAGCAGTCTCCAGGCTCTGAAGCCATCAGCACAGAGCCCGATGCAGGGCTCGAACTCACGGACCGTGAGATCATGACCTGAGCCGAAGTCAGGCAAACCGACTGAGCCACCCAGATGCCCCCCATATTATTGATTTAAAATAACTAAATATCTACCTGTATAATAATTGAGAAATAATGTATCAGATACTGTGTAGAAAATCATATTCAAATAACATTTAAATCTCATTATATATTGTTATTTATTAAAGTTTGCATATAAAACCCAAATGTATTTTTGTTGTTGAGTCTTAGAATTTCTCCATATATTCTGGCTATTAATTCCTCATTAGATATATTATTTAAAGATGTTTTCTCCCATTGTGTGAGTTCTGTCTTTTTGTACTCTGTAGATAGTGTCTTCTTTTTCATCCTTTGGATTTTTATTTTATTTTATTTTGTTTTAGTTGAGTATGGTGGACACAAAATGTTACATTAATTTCAGGTGTACAACATAGTGATTGGACAAGTCTATATGTTACTCTATGTTCACCACAAGTCTAACTACCATCTGTCACCATACACCTCTATTACAGTACCACTGACTATATTCCCTATGCTGTGACTTTCGTCTTCATGACTTATATACTCCATAACTGAAACCTGTATCTCTCATACCTCTTCACCTATTTTGCCCATCTCCCCATCTGTCTACCTCTGGCAACCATCAATTTGTTCTTTGTATTTATAGGTCTGATTCTGCTTTTTGTTTGTTTGCTTGCTTATTCAGTTGTTTTGTTTTCAAGATTCCACATAGAAGTGAAATCATATGGATAGTGTCTTTTACAAAATTTTAAATTTTTCAATAAGTCTAATTTGTCTATCTTTTCTTTTGTTACCTGTGCCTTTGGTGTCTTATTCAAGAAAATACTGCGAAATCTTATTCAAGAAATCTTCGTGAAATCTTTGCAAAATTTTGGTCCTAATCTTACAATAAAATGTACATTTAAAAATGGCTATTATAGTAAATTTTATGGTAGGTGTATTCTACCAAAATAAAAACAGAAAAAAAAGTTAATAAATAAAAATAAAAGTATAATATGAATCCAATTTTCATGGATATTTATATACTAAAGTCAGGATAAAATGCATTAGGAAAATTTTAGGGAGCAATTCTGATTACGTATTTGAGTGATGTTTATATCCATACTATATTGTTTTTATTTTCTGATTTAAATGCTAATTTAAACAAATTTTGAATCTACACCTAACTATATAATACTTTCCTCATAAATTAACCATAAACTGCAATGTTTTGTTATTTGTTAAAGCACAGAACTTGTACTATCTATTGTTTCCTTACAATTTATAAATGAGGAAACCAGACAGTTTGAACTTTAGATTTTCCCACAATCTGGGTTTTATTGATTTCATGTACATAATGCAATTCAATATGTCACCTGTCTAAATTTCCTACAAATGGACAGCTGGATCCTAATATTTGTCCAGACTTGGGTTTTATTCTTTTGGTACAACTATAGGTGATGGTGTGTTTTTTCATGTGTAGGCACAAAATATCTATATTTTAATTCCTGTTTTATGTTATTTCTTCTCAATGTACAGATCCATAAGTCCATGGGGGTTTTCAAAAGGATGATGTGCTAATTCCAATGTTAATGTCTCTCTGGTAACTGGATGCCTAATGGTTATTCTCTAGAACATTTATTTAGGAAAAACACATGACAAGAATGTTCTGAGGGAATGAATATTGAACATTGATTATGCTTTTTATACTCCAAGGTCCTTAAAAATGCTTTGATTAATTTTGTTTTTGTATTTTAAATGCTAGTCTACTTTTGTTATTTTCTGATTAAAACATGCTCTTAAAATGTCTGATCATACCTTTACATGTCAATTGTATATTTTACTTATATGTACAAAAGACTTTATTTTTCCTTTAAACTCAATCATTTTTTTAAAACATGTTTTATTGGCCTTTTGGGACAATATTTTCAGATACACAATGTGATCTTTCAGGGTGGAGATTCAAAGCACTATTTTAAGTTAATCTCTGGAATGTCTTCTAGAATTGTAGTTTTTCTTTTTTTTTTTTTTCCCTTGTTTTGTTTGTCTTCTTCAGGCAATCTTATTACCTATATGCCAAATATTGTTTGCCTTTTTATAGCATTTGTCATTTTGTAAAACCTTTTTATTTTTATCTTCATTATTATTTATTTCTGAAATGTTGTTTTTAAAACTCCTATTTATCTTAAAAATTACATGTGTTTAATTTCTCCTGTGTTTCTAACCCTTTTAAATTTTGTCTTTACCCCTTGAAATCATTTCTTGTATGTATAATTATTTCTTGAGATCCTACATAATTCCCCATTACCTGTAACTTAAATGTGTGATGCACTTTTTATTTCCCATGACACTTGTTATTTATTTTTGCAATTTATTTTAGCTTACTTTAAAATATTGAATTTCAGGGCCAGCTTGTTGGCTCAGTTGGTTAAATGTCCCACTTCGGCTCAGGTCATGATCTCACTGTTCAGGGGTTTGAGCCCCATGTCGGGCTCTGTGCTGACAGCTCAGAGCCTGGAGCCTGCTTCAGATTCTATGTCTCCCTCTCTCTCTGCCCATCTCCCACTCATGCTCTCTGTCTCTCAAAAATGAATAAACGTTAAAAAATTTTTTAAAAATTTTGAATTTCAGTTATCACGTTTATCGTCAGCAATTCTTTTTTTTTTAAAGTCTGTTTATTTTGAGAGAAAGAGGCAGAGTGCACACGTGCTTGTGCATGAGCAGAGAGAGGGGTGGAGAGAGAGAGAGCATTCCAAGCAGGCTCCCCCTAGCCACCGCAGAGTCCCACTTGGGGCTCAATCTTATGAATCATGACATCATGACCTGAACCAAAGTCAAGAGTCAGTTGCTTAACTGACTGAGCCACCCAGGTGCCCCTTTAAGCAATTATTTAAGGTATATGTTTTTTTGTAGAAGTGTTAAACATTTAAATTTTTTTTTTCAACGTTTATTTATTTTTGGGACAGAGAGAGACAGAGCATGAACGGGGGAGGGGCAGAGAGAGAGGGAGACACAGAATCGGAAACAGGCTCCAGGCTCCGAGCCATCAGCCCAGAGCCTGACGCGGGGCTCGAACTCACGGACCGCGAGATCGTGACCTGGCTGAAGTCGGACGCTTAACCGACTGCGCCACCCAGGCGCCCCTAACATTTTTTAAAAAATTTAAAATATGTATGAATTTGGCTTCAACATTTTCTGTCATTATTATATAAACTTATTTTCTTTTAGAACAATTCATAGTTCACATATAATTTATAAAATCATTGATATCTCCAATCTCTTTTGAGTGTGTGTTTTATTAAATAATATTTATACTGATTTGTTTTCTGAGATATTCTGGATATCTTAATCTTCCAAATTTATCAGGATCTACTTGTTAGTTTGTCTTTTTGGTCTTTATCTTGTTTAATTCTTATTTTAACCCAGCAGATTCTCCTCAGAGGACTCTTTCCTAGAAGAAGCCTTAGCTGGCATATTCTGAGACTTCATTCAAGCTAGATACTTGGCACTCAATTGCTATTGAATTGAGCCATGATTCTTTCATTTTTATCTGCTATTTTCAAATTGTCTGCTAAACTTTACAATGAATATTGAACTCACTGTTTATTAGGCCATCTTTCCAGAATATGTAATATATATATATATATATATATATATATATATATATATATATATATATTTAGTAGCTTTAATGAAGCATAATTGACATAAAATAAGAAGATATAAAAAGTGTCTAATTAGAAAACTTTTGATATAAATATACAACTGCAAAACCATCACCAACATCAAATTAAAGGACATATTTTCACCAGCAAATATTTTATAGTGCTGCTTTATAAAACTCTCCCTCTCATGCCTCCCTATCACCCTGGTTCTTGAAAACCATTGATCTACTCTCTGTTCCTCTAGGTTAGTTTTTTAACTGTGATCAAATACACAACACATGGGTTGCCTGGCTGAATCAGCTAGTAGAACATGTGACTCTTGATCTCAGGGTCATGAGTTCAAGCCCCATGTTGGGCATGGAGCCTATTTAAGAAAAATATAAAATAAAATAAAATAAAATAAAATAAAATAAAATAAAATAAAATAAAATATGCAACATACAATTTACCATTTCAAGCATGTAAGTACAATTAAGTAGCATTAAGCACATTTACATTGTTGTGCTACCATCACCACTATCCATGAAAAGAACTTTTTATTATCCCAGACTGAAACTCTATACCATTATACAATAACTCCCTATTCTTTCTTCTCTTCCAGTCCAAGCAACCATTACTCTTACTTTCTGTCTTTATGAACTGGAGTATTCTAGACACATCATAAGTAGAATCATTTAATATTTTTATGTGTATGTGTCTGGTTTATTTCATGTAGCAAAATGTTTCAAGGTTCATCCATGCTGTAGCAAGTAATAAGTCATTCCTTATTAACACTGAATAATATGCCCTTGTATGTATGTTACATTTTGTTTACCTATTTATCCATGGGTAGACTTTTGCTTTTCCCCCCCAGCTTTTAGTTATTGTGAGTAATGCTGCTATAAACATTGGTGTACAAGCATCTGTTAGAGCCTATACTTTGAATTTTTAATTTTTTTTTAAAGTTTATTTTTTTTATTTTGAGAGAGATATTGAGAGAAAATGGGGGAGGGGCAGAAAGAGGGAGGATAGATTACCAAGCAGAAGCACTTTGTCTACACAGAGCACAATGGAGGGCTCAAATTCACAAATCAGGAGATCATGACCTGAGCCAAAATCAAGAGTTGGGTGCTTAACCGACTGAGCCACCCAGGTGCTCCCTACTTTGAATTTTAGGTATATACTTAGAGGAAGAACTGCTGGATCATGCAGTAATTCTATATTTAATTTTTTTGAAGAACCCCAATACTGTTTTCTGCAGCAGTTGCACAATTCTGCATTCCCACCAGCAGTGTTCAAGTGTTCTGATTTCTCCACACCTTCACCAATACTCGTTATTTTCTGTTTGTTCCACAATAGCCATCCTAATGGGTGTGAAGTGATATCTCAGCATTTCCTTCATAATTGGTGATGTTAGGCAACTTTTCATGATCCTATTGACCCTTTGTACATCTTTAAAGAAATCTCTACTCAAAATAGGTCTTTTATTGATCTTAAGTCAAGATATTGACAGATGTGTGTTCCTTTCTGGATGCTCTAGGAGAGAATAAATTCTCATTACATATATGTCACACCATTGTTATACAGTTGTTGGATATTCTGCTCTTTTCCACCGCCCCCCCTTCAGTCTTTTTCTCTTTCCTTTTAGTTTTGATGGTTTCTATTGAAACATTCTCCAGCTGTAAGGTTCTTTTCTCAATTGTTTCCCATCTACTAATAAGTAATAAATCCATCAAAAGCATTCTTCATTTTTGTTACCTTGTTTTTTTATTCTCTTTTTTTTTTTTTTTTTTTTTTGGTGGGGCAGGGGGAGGGTTGGGGAGTGATCCTTAGGATTTCCATCTCTCTGCTTACATTGCCTATTTATTCTTGCATGCTGTTACTATATCCACGACAGCCTTTAGCATTTTAACCATAGCTGTTTTCAATTACAGGCCTGAACACTGCAACACTCTTGCCATCTCCGAGTCTGGTTTTGATGCTTGCTTCATCTCTTCGAATTGTGATTTAGTTCTTTTAGTAGGTCTCATGACTTTTTCTTGATAGCTTTACTTCATACACATATGTTAAAGAAACTGCTGTAAATAGGGCTTTAGTCACGTAGTGGTAAGGTTGGAGGGAGGGGGAGCATCCTACAGTCCAATGATGAGGTTCCCTCCCCTCCCCTCCCCACACCGATGGAACAGGTTGGCTACAGTGGGCTCGAATTTGTTCTTTTCATTCTCCATGTGGAAGGCTAGAGCTGGCTAGAATTGGGCTATTTTAATTCACTCCCCACCCCGCCCCCCACACCCCCAGTTTGGTTAGGATCCGATAAAACCCCAGCAGGTTAAGCTGTTTAAATGGTTTCTCCTGAGGCCAGAACCTTGTTAAGAAGAACAGGACAGAATGCTCTGGCATATTTCAAAATGGTTCATTTTTCTCTCCCTGCTTAAAGCAGGTGGGATTTTTTTACCCCCAATATTCATTGTGGAAGTCTAGTTGAACTACTAATGTGAAATTCACAAAATTATTGAGACCCCCTGTTACTGGGTCCCCCTTAAGTTTGTATCCTTCAGACTTGTCTACACAGAGCCTTCAGCAATTCATCAATTATAGGTCAGGTTTCCCTCCATGGCACCCGTTATCCCCAAGGTTTGGACTCCTGGGTTTCTGTTCTGGTACGTGTGATTCTCCGCCTTCTCCTTTTGGTCTCTCTAATTATGGGGACAGCAGATTTCCCTGTGACCTCACATTTCTGATTAATAAAACAGAAATTGTGGAGTTTATAGTTTGTTCACCTTGTTAATTATTAAAATGAAGTGGTGTCTTCCAACTTCTTTCATGCTGGACTAGGAACCACATGCACAGCACTGTCTCATCCTTTCCCTTGTAACCTATTTATGTATGTGATATTAAACTGCATTTTCTAGAGAGTGTGTGTTTCAATATTGCTTTTTTTATGCTGTCTGAAAATATCTTCCTTTTTATTAGAGTTTTTAGACGGTTTATTTAAATGTATCATTGTCATGCTTGGCTTATTGATATTTTAATATTTCATTGCAAATTCTCTCATCTTTTTTTCATTCCCTTTCCCCATCTTTGCTTTCTTATTTATATAGTTTGCATTGTCATTTTAATTTTTAATTAATTAAAATCTTCTTACAGTTAATTCTGAATATTTCTGGAAAAAGATAGGAAACATGTGCAATTATATCTCTACCCTTCACTTCACTTTATGCTTTGTTTAAATCATATACTCCTTGTACATGTCTCATAAACCCCACAATAGAGTGTGATATCTTTACATTTAAACAGGAGTCAGTAAATGATACCCCATGGTCCAAATCTGAATCACCACATATTTTCATAAACAAAATTGTGTTGGAACACTGCCACACTCAATGATTTAGGCATTGTTTATGGCTACTTTCATGCTACAACAGAAAAGTGGGACGGTGGTGGTCTTATTGCTGCAATGTTTATGATCTGTCTCATTACAGAATGTTTCTCAACTCCTGCTTTAAATAGTCCTATGCATTATACAGAAATTTAGAAAAGGAGATTTATGCCTATCTACATACAGCTACATATACACAAATACACACACGTACCAATTAGTGTGTGCTTTACTTCTTTCTATATATACAGCTTATTCTCTTGTATCATTTCCCTTCAACCTGAAGGACAATTTTAGCATTCCTTTTATGCTTAGAGTGCATATGTGTTGCCAGTAATATCCAGAGTCTTTGTTTATCTGGAAATATATTTATCTCCACTTGTGAAAGGTATTTTTCTGAATATAAAATTCTAGTATTTTCCTTTCGGCACTTTTAATATGTCTTCCTAGTCTCTTTGTCTTCTATTGTTTCTGATGGGAAATCAGGCTTTAAAGGTACCATTGTTATTATAAATAGAGTGTGTTATTTTCCTATTGTTGCTCTCAATATTTTTCTTCATTTTTCTTTTGAAGTGGTTAGACTAAGATAACTTTTTTTTCACTAAGTTAACTTTTTATTTGGATTGGCTTTTTGCTGAATTTGAATTTGTAAGTTTATATTTTCCAACCATTTAAGCATTTTTTAGACTTTAGGTTTTTCATTGTTATTTCTCTCCATTTTTCTCTGTCTTTATGGGACTTTTGCCCATTTTCTGTCTTTATGGGACTCAAATATACATTTTAAGTATTGACATCGTCTCACAGGTCTGTGAGACTCTTATTTGTATTTCAATCGTTTTCACTCAGTTTTTCAGACTGTGTAAATTGTATTGATCTGGCTTAAAGTTCACTTCTGCCATCTCAAATCTTCTTTTGATCTTACCTAGTAAAATTTTTTTATCTGCTGTTGAGCCTGTGATTTTTTTCAGCTATTTTATTTTTTTTTTGTTTTTTGTAACGTTTATTTATTATTGAGAGACAGAGAGACACAGAGCGTGAGCAGGGCAGGGGTAGAGAGAGGGGGAGACATAGAATCTGAAGTAGGCTCCAGGCTCTGAGCCGGCAGCACAGAGCACGATGTGGGGCTCAAACTCACAAACTGAGATCATGAACTGAAATGAAGTCGGTTGCTCAACCAACTGAGCCACCCAGGTGCCCCTTTTTTAAATTATTTATTTATTTTTATTTATTTTTTTTATTTTTTATCAGCTATTTTAATATTTAGCTCTAGAACATGCACTTTGTTCTATAATAGCTTTCATTTTTTCTGTTTAGATTCTATATTTCTTCACACATTATTGGTGTATTTTTGAAATTTGTGTCTGTTCAATCAAATACCTGGTCTTATTTGGAATCATTTCCTTTTAACTGAATTATGCCCTTGTTATGGGTTAATGATTATTCTGTTTCTTTTGACATCTAGCAGATTTTTGTTGAAAATTAGATACCATAGTGATAAATGTTTCTGGAATTTTATTGTATTGTGGTTGGTTGGCTGCTCGGTTTTTGTAAGTAATTAACTCATCTGGTCTCAACGTATGAATCTGTTTCTAAGTATTCAGTTGTCGATTTTCCTATTTTATTTTTCTTCTATTTAGTGGTATTATTCTTGTCCCCCTAGAAAGTTTCCCCTGTGTCTGTGTAGTTTAGTAGTCAGCAAAGGATTTGGGAAATGTTTAAATTCAACTCAAACTGTGTGTCTTGTTTGGAGAACATATTCAAAAGGACAGCAGCCTTTCACACCCTGCAAAAAGCAGTTTTGCCTTTTAAGAATGAACCTTCATCTTTACATATTTTTATCACTTTTTTTTTGGCATGGTCCCTATTAGAATATGTAGATACATAGCCAGGAATCGGTGCTGATATCATTTTTGGATTTTGGAACATGCTGGAACAAGGTCTTATGTCAGGTATGTTTTTGTTCTGCTATGATGTTGTAGAATGCACATATAATGATAATTGCTTCTTCTAGACCACAGTTGATTCCTTTTGCTGACCTTTAACATGTTTCTATTTGTAGGTACAAAATCTGGATACTTATTATATCACCCCAAACAGGACTAGTGCTCAAAATTTTCCTATTCCTAATTCCCACACAGGTACTTTCCATTATGTGAGGATTGCCTCTTCAATAATTTCTTTTTCTCAGGACAGTTAGGTCATATTCTTCATTTGGCCTATTCCTGATTAAACTCAAGGTATGTGTGGGGGTGTCTAAATATCATTGATCCTATTACCACAACCTACTTAGGAAAACAGTATTAATATTACTACACTATTGTGTCAAGTTACATTTACCAGTACAAAATAATCTTTTTAAATCAAAATATAATATCTATCAGAATTACCTTAATGGTTCTTCCAAATGGCTACAAGTTTTATGTTGTCTTTAGAAAACATTTCTGTACAGAGTTCACACACCCCTTCCTTTACCATCCCTGTCACCAAATGAGATTATTATGAAGTAATGTTTAAAACATCATCTGTACTTTTGGTTAACTACTCTAGATTTTTTACATAATCTGACCATGACTTTAGAGACATTGCTGAGATGAACTTCCAAAAGGCTTATAAACACTTTATACCTCCTTCCACAGCCAAAACATGTGCAAGCTCTCTAGCGTGCACATGCATACACACACTCACACATATGCACACAAACACACACACACATTCCTTGGAAAAGTAGTCAATTGCTTTCCAGCCTATAACCTCTATTTCATTTTTCAGTCTTCATTCTATGCAAATGAAATTATGTGTTGTTGCCTACATTATTACCAATACTATTTTTGTTTTCATTTTGAAATACTTCTCAGTGCTTCCTAACTTCTTATTTTACATGAAATTTATCGAAAATGCTGTCAACTTCTTGGGGAACCTGGGTGGCTCAGTCAATTAAGCCTACGACTCAATTTTGGCTCAGGTCATGATCTCACTGTCACAAGAGTGCGCCCCATGTTGGGCTCAGTGCTTGGCATGCAACCTGTTTTAAATTCTCTCCCTCTGCGCATCCCTGCTTGCTCTCTCTCTCTCTCTCTCTCTCTCTCTCTTAAATAAATAAATAAATAAAATAAAATAAATAAAATGCTTTCAACTTCATAAAGCCTCTCCTCATTCTATTCCACTATCAATTTTTCATCTTTTTTTTTAAATTTTTTTCTAGAAAGATGTTCTCTTATAGCAATTACATTAACTTATTTCAAATTATTGTTTAGTTTATACTTTTATCACTTATTTAACTTACTTGAGAACAAAATAATTTCTTCCTAATATCATAAAATGTTTATTAAATATTATCAACTACTTACCATATATCTTCAAAGTTAATCCTCAAAGCAATCACATGAAAGGTATGTTAATATTATCTCAGGTTCCATATAAAACAATTGAGTGCTAAATTAGTTTATAAGTTACCAGAGATGACACTAGTAAGGCATGGAGTTGGTATTGTAATCCAGTTTAGCTACATCCAGACTTCCCCTTTTTTAAACATTCTATTTTAGTGCTGACAAACTAAAAATTAAATTTTTATTTAATTGATCATTATTCATTTAATACCTACCATGTACCAATCTGTTCTAGGTAATAAGATTGAAACTGAACAAAATACCTTCCTTTTGTGAAGCTGACATTGTATTTCCCTAAGCATTGGATAAAAATTAAGTACAAAAAACACAATACTTACTGTGCTGCTTCATGAATTTATTACTTATTTCTTAAAAATAACTCTAATAAGTAGCTATTATTGTCATTCCTATTTTACCAATGATGAAAATAGAGTTATATTAGAATCCTAAGAGGATTTTTAAATTGGCATATTCCTAAACTTAGAACACCAGCTCTAGTATAAACATTGGCACTAATTTGTATAATATATATTTTTACAGCTCTATATGGAATATACACAAAAATATAACATGTTAATAAAGCATAACATTGTGTGACTCACTGGAAAGAATCACTCTCTTAAAAAAAACAGGTTAAAATATTAAAGCTGTCTAGTTTCAAAGGACTTTTAGTAATAAAAAAATAGTTATGTAAAATTCTGTTCAATAGAGCAGTAATAAGTTTAGGACTTCAGTACTGATTAATCAGAGTGAGCAGTTGGTCTTGGTGTATGTTCGAGGGATATGAAGTATGAGGACAAGCAAGTTTATAGACCTGATTTTATAAAAACTCACAAGTCTTTAGACTCTCAAGAAGAGAGGAGGAGAGTACGAGAGGAGAAAATGCAGGTATAAATACTAGGGCACCCTGGGGCTCCTGGATGGCTCAGTCAGCTAAACATCCAACTCGGCTCCAGTTATGATTTCATGGCTCATGAGTTTGAGACCTGCATTGGGGTCTCTGCTTGTAGTGCAGAGCCCTCTTTGGAACCTCTTTCTCCCTCTCTCTCTCTGCTCGTGTTCCACTCATTCTCTCTCAGAAATCAGTAAATGTTAAAAAAAAATACTAGGGCACATGAACAGAGACATCAAGGCAGTCAAAAAGCAGAAATTATTTAGGAACTGAGGAGAATGGAACAGTGAAAGACATATCATGCCCATTTCAAGAAATATTCCACACCACTATAGAGTTTTATGCAGAGTAAAGCACTGCCTAAGCCAATCTGCCAAGTTCTGAAATAAATGGTCTTAGCATTGTAGTCTTTGATAGTGTTTCTCCATTTTTCAATTAATACAATACTAGATTTTTATAAACCAAGAGTAGAAAAAAAAAGTTATAGTACAAATCAATGGTGATAGTGGAGAACTCCTCATTTGTTTTCTTAATTCCATTATTACTTATATTTTTATCTTCAATTTTCAATTCACTTGCCTCTTATTACTTGTAAAATAAGCATAAATGAGAAGCAATTTAGCTGATTTCTCTTAAGGAATTAAAATTCCTAACAGACAAGCACACAATTATCCATTTTTAAACAAAGGTATGTGGTATAGTTGATTGAAAATGAGCTTAACACCTCCCAAGTAGGACAATGACATCATGTTATTAACCAACAGAGCACAATTTTTATATTACTGTTTGCAGTTGCACAAAGAAACATCTTTACTGCTCTCTCTTTTTCATATTGCAAGGTGTGAGACAGTTATATGGGAGTCCAGCTCTGTTTATATGGATATTTAACAAGTGGTCTGAGGCAGCTTCCCTAGTGCAATTTATTAAAACTTGCAAGAAATATTTGATAAATGTATTAATTCAATTAGAAATATTTAATTATCCTTATGCATCAGGCAACGTTCTAAGATTTGTGGATATTGCAATCAATGAAATGCTCAAAAGTATTGCAATCTTAGAATTTACACGGTACTATTTTCTAAAGGTCAAAATAAGATACTTAAGGTAATATCAGTCACATTTAGAAATTGCCAAAAACTTGGTTTTCTTTTATTTTTGCTTCATTATTTCACTTGACCCAGATGAAACAAGAAAACTTATCAAGAAATGTAACCTATATGGAGATATCTCTCCAAATTTTAATGAGTACAAAAGTCCGGGACTACTTTCAGCAACATTTTCCTAGTTTCAGAGGTAGCCATCAAGTACATGGGTCTATGCCGCAATAGGTCCCTTGAGGAGAGTGAAACCACCTATTGTAGAGAATTAAGTTTCTACCAACAAAATCATTGTAGTTTCATGATATAGTGTCCTTACACAATGCTATATTTCATGTATACCATATATAAATATGGACTTTCAAAGATGCTATTATCTTTTGCACAGTTTGGCCTGAATGGTTTTATTTTTATTTTTTTTATTTTTTCAATATTTATTTTTGAGACAGAGAGAGAAAGAGAGAGAGAGAGAGAGATAAGCAGGGGAGGGGCAGAGAGAGAGGGAGACACAGAATCGGAAGCAGGCTCCAGGCTCTAAGTTGTCGGTACAGGGTCCTACACGGGGCTTGAACTCATGAACCGTGTGATCATGACCTGATCATGATCACTTAGACCTGAGACACTTAACATGACCTTTAATATGACCTGAGACACATAACCGACTGAGCTACGCAAGCTCCCCTGGTCTGAATGGTTTTAATTTAACCAAGCATTAATTTCTTAGAGAACACAGTATTCTTTGTTCTAGCAAATGATAAAAATATCAACAGTCACAGTGTCGACAAGTAACAAAAGGGTTTAGAATGTTACAGAAAAATTGGTACTTATTATTGAAAATATTACAGCATTGCACTGTTTTACATAGACTGTATATTGGCAGTCTACAGAGAATTGTTGAAGTGTGTTTTTTCCATCATAATATGGATATATCATTAGTAGTAAGTGCACAAAGACCTTGCCACAAAAATCTGGTGTCTCTTCTTTGCAGTATATCAAAGGGACTAATAATTTAGGAAATTAAAATTTCTGAGATAAATTTTGTAATGTGTAGTTTGGTAATCCTTTGTATATGGAAGCCAAAACAAAATAATCTAGAGAGAGTGTATGATGCTCAAGCTGGGGAAGGGCAGAGAGAGAAGGGAGAGAGAATCTTAAGCAGAATCTCACCGAATGGTGATATCATGGCCTGAGCCAAAATCAAGAGTTGGACAGCTAACACACTGAACCACCCAGGTTCCTCCAAAAAAACCTTACTCTTTCTTTTTTCTCTTTCTTTCTTTCTTTCTCTTTCTTTCTTTCTTTCTTTCTTTCTTTCTTTCTTTCTTTCTTTCAAAATATAATTTATTGTCAAGTTAGCTAACATATAGTGTATACAGTGTGCTCTTGGTTTTGGGGGTAGTTTCCCATGATTCATCGCTTACATACAATACCCAGTGCTCATCCCAACAAGGGCCCTCGTCAATGCCCGTCACCCATTTTACCATCTACCCTGCCCCCCCCCCCACAACCCCCTGTTTGGTCTCTATTTAAGAGTCTCTTATGGGTTGCTTCCCTCTCTGTTTGAAACTGTTTTTTCCCCTTCCTTTCCCCCATGGTCTTCTGTTAAATTTCTAAGGTTTCATATGTGAGTAAAAACATATGATATCTCTCTCTGACTGACTTTATTTCACTTAGCATAATACCTTCCAGTTCCATCCACATTGTTGCAAATGGCAGGATTTCATTCTTTCTCATTGCCAAGTAGTATTCCATTGTGTGTGTATGTGTGTATGTTTTTTCATATTTTTTATATTTAATTTACTGTCAAATTGGTTTCCATACAACACCCAGTGCTCATCTCAACAGGTACCCTCCTCAATGCCTATCACCCACTTTCCCCTCTCCCCCACCCCCCCTTTCCATTGTATATATAAAGAACATCTTCTTTATCCATTCATCAGTTGATGGACATTTGGGCTCTTTCCATGATTTGGCTATTGTTGAAAGCACAGCTAGATTCTTTATGAAAATGTTGAATATCTTATAGAAATTTAAACATTCTATAAGGGAAATAACTTATTTTGGTTATTTCTTAATAAGAGATGTGTATCAATCTTGTTATACTTTGTGAAGAAACAAATGTGCTAACCAAATTATTTACAAGTGCACATCTCATATTTGCTTTCTGCTTCCTATTTCTGAATTGCTCTGATATTATGCCCTCATGTCCATTTCAAAGACAATGTCCCACATGTCAGAGCCTCATCATCTCTCACCTGTAAAGATAACCTCCCTATGTTCTCTTAGCCTTCTCTCCACCTTCCCATAGTATAATTCAAAAGCATAAAAGTGACTGGTGTACTCTTTTCCCTAAATATTTTTCCTGGATCTCATTTTAGAATCAAGTACAAAATTGGCCAGCTGTGGATTTAAGGTGTTTTACAATGTGAGGACATTCTAAAAGCATGATTCAGGGCCCCTGGGTGGCTCGGTTGGTTAGGTGTCCGACTTCAGCTCAGGTCATGATCTCATGTTTAGTGAGGTCGAGTCCCACATAGGGTTCTCTGCTATCAGTGCAGAACCCGCTTCAGATCATCTGTCCCTGTCTCTCTCTCTGCCCCTCCCCTCCCTAAAAAATAAATAAATAAACTTTAAAACCATGGTTCAACATCCACCATGCTCCCTTCAACGCTGGAATTTATCTCACCACTGTCCTAAACCTCTTAATTATTTAACCTCCAAATTCTACTAAATTCCCTCCATCATTTCTGTAATTCTATAAACAAATTGCTTAATTTACTTTCTGTTTGCCTCTTAATTTCTCCCATCTGTCAAATCCATTTCTGCATGTGAAAACAACCCTATATCTGTGAAAACACAGTACTTATTTTCCTGTCTTATATAATTGCTAGAAAATATGCTGCTAGAAAAAAAGTCTGAAGATTTACTTAATCATATGTTCATATATCTAACATATATGTATATACACACATATATATACGTATATATGTGTGCATATATATATATATATATATATTCATGATATCTATGACTAGATGATATGTGTCATAACACTTTCATGTGAGAGGCACTCTTCCTATACCCAGAAGAGAAGAATATCCTTGTCGACAAGAGAAAAGACACCAAGAACTAAATAAATAAGGCTAAATTCCACCCCTCACTCCCCATTTACCACACTGACTTCATATCTTTCATGCTGTCATATTTTTCTCCACAACTGTTTACTTGTCATCAAATCTAGCATAAAAATAATCAGATTTAATCTTTTCTCCATGTCTTTATTTCCTTATGAAGGTTTTCATGTCATGTAAAACAGATAAATTTGTATGCTTTTCTACTGTTAATCGATGTTTGTCAGTTTAATTTTCAGGCCCAGATGCAAACCCTAAGAGAATAAACTAAAACTTTTTCTTCCCCTATAAAAGCTTTACAGAAACAATTTTTCAGTAAACACAGCAAATTCTTACCTGTTGATAATGTTTAGATCAGACATTCCACATTGGTCAATTATAGAGAAGTTACCATGTATTTTCTCTAAGATATAGTTGCAAGAATGTTATTCAGTATTGAGGTATTATGTATAACATATATATATATATATATATATATATATATATATATACACACACAAGATATCTAGATGTTCAATAATAATTAGTTAATTGAACAAATTGGTACTCCCAAAAGATGGATGCCAGACCTCTTGGAATAATTTCTGTAGCATATTTCATATTCAATAATTTCATATTGCTATATTGTTTGGCAAGCTGTTAATTGTATATTGCTAAAGCGTAAAAGTGATATAAATAATGACAATGAACACTGTTCCCAAGTTTTCCAAAATTTTATTCATATAATGGGAATAAAAGTGTCATAATATTAATTACAAATATTTTAAGTGGTATTATTTAAGTAATTTGCCTAGTCTTTTAAAATTATTTTAAAAGCATATCTATTATTGCTTTAACAGCAAATATAATTCTCCTCAATTGATTCACCATCAAATGGTCATTGTCTTCATCTCAACAGTTTGAGTTAGACAGTTTGAGTTAGACAGTTTGAGTTAGACAGTTTGAGTTAGAGATCCTGAAAATAAGATAGTATCAGTAAAGAAGAGTATGTGAACTGGGATAAGTAGACAAAACCATAACGATGAATAACCAGTATGTCAACAACATACCGAATAGTCAGGAGTGGAGGCCACAAGGAAACAATGGCATAGAAAAATAGGAGTGATATAAGCATTTCAAAGATTCACAGTCATTCTGTGAAGTATATAAATACTGAGAAGTAAAAATGATTCTTTGAATAATTATTATTAAAATCTGAAGAAAAATAAGCAGAAGCTGATTGGATTCCCAAAGTCATGCAAGGTTGGTATAAATCGCATTTGTCTTAATTTTTCTTCTCTCATAAAAATCTCCCTAGACTTTTAAATTTTCTTTTTCTTCTTTTAATATACCCTCTCATATAGGTTAGGGCTCAATATAACATCAACATATCAATTGGTCAGAGCAAAAAGTAAAATATTCAAGGGATTTGTTGATACCAAGTTCTAGAAGTCTGATATTGTTGCTACGTGATGCAATTTTGTGTTTGTGTGTGGAGTGTGTGTCTCCAATTAATGAAGACAACAAAAAATAATGATTCATTCCTGGTGTTAATTTCTTGTGGATTTATCATTTTTATTTACTGATGTTCATTTCATATTTTATTAAATTTAATCTTGACTATTTACTAAGTCAAATAGGAATGTATTCTTCAATATAATTATGTTAGCTTCCACTAGTTGAATGTGGCAGACAAATGTTAAGTTATTTTGTGTTGGACTTTCATCTATTTTAAGAAGCTTGGCTTAATAAAGAATGTTCAATGTTAGTGTGCCTTAACTTACCAAACTGTTTTGATGTCTGAATCTTGGTGCTGATATGAGTAATTATTTTCAGGCAATCCATTTTACCCAACTGATTTCTTGCTCAAATTTTGGGTGCTGTTCTTCTTAGTTTAATATTTTAAGCATTTAAAACTATCCTTACAGTCTGGTGACTCCAGAAAAAATCATTTTATTTATTATGTATATCATATTTTATAAAAATATAACATGTATTCTATAAAAGATGTAGTTCAATTTTGGAAGGCAGTCATATTAATTAAAATCAGTCATACTCTGAGAAGAAGATATCCCAAGAGCAGGATGTTTTCCACACCCATAAAGAGTATCTACCTCCAGATTCATTGAGAGATTTAGAGAAATAAAATATTTTATATAAGCTATAAATTAGAAAAAACACATGCATATTAAAAAGTGATAGGGAAAATTTCCCTTCTATTTTATTTAGCTTGCCATTTTTAATCAGATAAAAACCTTTGGAAAGGGGAAAAGATGTGTGCTTTGTCATATGAAAGCTGATGTATTATCACCTCAAAATTATATTTTAATTTTAATGGGTTTAATATAAATATTATTTGTCTGATAATGCATGTAAGAAACAGGGCTTCCTTGCTTTGCCTGGGGAATCATTAATCATATAATACATGGAAAATAGTTTCTTACTTTAGAGTAAAAATTGGAATACTGTAATTAACAGTGTTATGTGAAATGTACTGTATGTTCTTTTAATGAGGAAGACTTTTTATCAGTAGCCCAAGGGAATTATGAGGTCTTGATAGTCACTGAACAAACAGATTTTACTCCCTGAGAAAGCTATTAGCCAACCTGAGTATGTATTCATTTGTTAACACTAATCATCACAGATATACTTAGGAACGTATAGATTTGTTCTTAATTTCTGGTTTTATGGAGTTCATAAAAATTTCTATCCATATATGTATGCCCTATTATACAGTTCAGGATTTGCTTTTAAACAGTATATATATATATATATATATATATATATATATATATATATACACACACACACACACACACACACATACATATATATATATATACATACATATGTGTATATATATATATGTATGTGCATATATATATGTGTGTGTGTGTATATATATATATATATATATATACATCTTGTGTGTAGGTGTATATATATGTGTGTGTATATATATATATGTATATTATATGTATATATATAATTATATATATATATATATACACACACATATATATATATAATTTCATTTCAGAAACATTATCCTTCCAGGCAAAATTTTTATTACTATACATTTAACAAAGAGAATGGCTAACAAAAGGTATAAAATCAAAACATTACTAATAATAATTAGGAATAAAGAGGGAACATTGAAAAGAATGATAATATATGCAAAGATGATAATATGTAAAATATATCTTTTTGAACTCATTAGAACGATTACTCCAATGCAAACAATACCTAAGAATTTTTGAAAGAGAAAATTCATATCCATCCAGCTTTATTATTATTGAAGTAGGAGGGACTCAAACGCAAGCAGAAAGCAAAAAATTTACTTAAATAAAAGAGAGGATCGAATGTATATAATTAGTACCTAAGAAACCATAGGAAAAACATCATTGACTTCTTATAAACCTAACTAGAAATGATATCATTCATGTCACAGGAAAATAGTTTGGAGACCAAGTCATGGCAAGAAAGAGAGACATGAAACACGTCCCTTGCATTTTCTTTGAGATGTAACTAATTTCAAATTCTAAATTTAAGGAGAAAACTTAGGAAGTTAAAACCAAGTGCACAGAGAATCAGAATGATTAAATGATAAACTACAAATTATTTAAAAAATTCCAATGGCTTTGAAGGAAGTTAACTTTTCAGAGTTTCTTTTTTCTTTTTTTTTTGTCAGTTATGAGGTAGATCATTTTACCTTAAATTATAAGGTATGCCAAAAATTCTAGGGACAAGAGAAAGAAAGGAAAAATATATTCAGAGTGGCCCATGATTCCACTGCTATAGTGATAAGAAAAATAGAGCAAAAGGTGAAGTTTAAGAAATAATAAAGCATTTCAGCAGAAATTTTGATTGATACAAAATAATTTGGATAATACAAAACACACACACACAAATGTCTATAACTAAATATTCTTTGGGTAGGTTTAATAGTTACACATTAAATCAGAATTAGTAACTTGACAAATAGTGTAAATGAAAAATGTTGAAAAGTTTTAGGAATAAGAAGGAAGGAAGGAAGGTTGGAAGGTGGAAAGGTAGGAAAATAAAGAGAGAGAAGAGAGAGAAAGAAAAGGAAAGAAGGACAAGTTGGATATAAAAGGTATCTAACATAGTCACAACTGAAATTTAAAAATTGTTTAAATGAGAGGAGGGAGAATATGGTAAAAAAGTATTAAAAGAAAGAATGGCTAAAAATTTTCTCTAACAGATAGAACATTTTAATGCAGATATCTTACAAGCTCAAAGAGTCCCAAGTAGTATTAAAACATCACTAAACTAAGAAATCACACAGGTAGACAAAGACAAAAATTTAAGAAGAAATCTTAGAAACAGAAGAGAATAAAAAGAGAAATTATCATTTGAGTTACACATCACTTCATATATATGAAATACATAAAAGCCAAAACATAAAGTTGCAAGGGTGCATGGAATGAATGAAATTGTTGTAAAACTTGCTTAGTGGACAAAGAATAAATGTAGTTATTTAAATACATGGTAACTAATTCTGCATATGAAATATCTAAGATATCTATAAAAACCACAGTTAATTAAATTTTAAAGTAAATGTTAATATTAAGAAATTATGAAAATGTGAAATATTCACATAATCGAAAAGAAGGCAGGAAAGGAGGAATAAATGAATTAAGAACAACTAGAAATAAAACTAGGTTAAATAGAGCAGGAAGTTAGGTGATAGATTTAACCTCAAATATATCAATATATATGTATGATACCATTAAGTGTTAATTGTCAAAGAACTACAATAAGATTGTCCTAGTACAAAGCAAACAAAAAATGAACAAACACAATTCTATGCTTAACCACATCCTGTTTAAAGAGACACATTTAAAAAAATTTATTTAAATTTCAGTTAGTTAACATACAGTATAATATTAGTTTCAGGTGTAGAATTTAGTGATTCATCACTTACATACAATACCCAGTGCCATCATGACAGGTGCCCTCCTTAATACTCGTCACCTATTTAACCCATCCCCCTGCCCAACTTCCCTCTGGTAACCATCAGTTTGTTCTCTATAGTTAAGAGTCTGTTTCTTGATTGCCTGTCATTTTCTCCCTATGTTTATTTGTTTTGTTTCTTAAATCCCACATGCATGAAATCATATGGTATATGTCTTTAGCTGATTGGCTTACTTCACTTAGCATAATATTCTCTAGTTCCATCCACATGGTTGCAAATGGTAAGATTTCATTCTTTTTGATGGCTGATTAATATTCCATTGTATATATATATATGTACATACTTCTTCATATATTCACATATATATACCACTTCTTCAACCATTCATCAGTCAATGGAAATTTGGGCTCTTTCCATATTTTGGCTATTGTTGTTAGTGTTGCTAGAAACATTGGGGTGCATGTGCACCTTTGAATCAGTATTTTTGTATCCTTTAGATAAATACCTCGTACTGCAATCGCTGAATCATAGGATAGTTCTATTTTTAACTTTTTGAAGAACTTTTATACTGTTTTCCAGATTGGCTGCACCAGTTTGCATTCCCACCAATAGTGTAAGAGAGTTCTCTTTACTCCATCCACATCCTCACCAACACCTGTTGTTTCCGGTGTTAATTTCAGCCATTCTGACTGGTGTGAGGTGATATTTCATTGTGATTTTGATTTAAATTTCCCTAATGGTGAGTAATGTTGAGCATCTTTTCATGCTAAAGAGACACACTATATATAAAAATATAAAATATTATAGTGTAATAAGTGAAATATATATTATTTTGCAAGCAGCAAACAAAGGAAAGCTGGTGTGGTTATGTTAATATCAGAAAAAAAGACTAACAGGCAAAAATATATTATTAGAAATAAAAAAGATATTTCATAATAGTACAGGTATGGCTTCAATTGGAAAGCAAACTAATCCTAAATTTATTTGCATGTAATAGTATTGCAGTAAAATATATTCAAAGAAATGTTGACAGAATGAAAAGAACAAATACATGAATCTGCAATCATAGTTGGAAAATGTTAATAATATACAACTGCCAGTAACTCAGGACAAGCAGGTAAAGCTTGGTGAATATAAAGGAGATTTAAATATCCTGATTAATCAACTTCACCTAATTAATATTACTTGATACATGTACAGAATGCACCTTTTATGATCAAATGAAACATTTACTAAAATAGAATGCTGAGGGATAAACCAATTAATTCATAATTCAAGTAATTGAACTTACATTAGTATATACTCTGATGATAGGAAAAATTAACAAAAATAAATATGTAGTAATAACTAAAATCACTCCAAATTTTAGAAATTAAGTAGGTCATTTCTTAGACATACATCAAACAAGAAATCACAATAAGGAATGACCTGTAAGATAAATATATGTAATATTCAAAACAGGGTTCCAGCTAACAGTGACTACAATCGGTAATTTCTTGCTCTAATGCACACACTGGAAATGATGAAATGCCAAAAACAAACTATCTAAATTTATCTAAACTTGTTCTTTAAAAAACAAATTTCAAATGTTTGATAAAAAATAAATGAGGAGATAATAAAGATGAGTTAATGAAATAAAAATCAGATATATTTTAAAAATTAATAAGCCCAAGTTATTTTTAAAAATAATTATTCTTTAAAATTTTATTAACATTATAAACCCAATAAGTGGTATAATAAATGTAACTTGTTGTCAAATGATTCAGAAAACCATATCTATTTTTCTATATATACAATCTGTCTATCCAACCATCTAGTTATCTATTTCAAGAGAGAATGAGGAGGAAATATAACAACGGATTAATTCTTGGAATATTTTTTAAGTTTCAAATTACTTAAATGAAGAAAACAAGAGCAAAAATGTCAATCTTATTCACTATATTAATAAAATATATCATCAATAGGCCAAAAATGCAGAAAAAAATTGATCTTATTTAAAAGCTATGATATGACTTAAAGACTAATCAAATTACAAATCTAAGCGAATCTTCAAAAATTTTTTTAATGTTTATTTGAAAGAGAGAGAGAGAGCGCGCACGCGCGCGTGCATGAGTGGGGGAGGGGCAGAGAGAGAGGGAGACAGAATCTGAAGCAGGATCCAGGCTCTGAGCTGTCAGCACAGAGCGAGATGCCGGCTCAAACTCACCAGCGGTGAGATCATGACCTGAGCAGAAGTCAGACACTTAACCAGCTGAGCCACCCAGGTGCCCCTACAAGTGAACCTTTTAAATTGAGAAGTGGTATCTAAAGAAACAAAAAACAAAAATAAAATTCTGCTCTTGACAAAAACTTAATGATGATATATTAAATGTTTCTCCCCTAAATTTAGGTAAGATAAATGATATGCACCTTCAGCATTTATTTCCCCTTTTTTTTTAATGTTTATTTATTTTGAGAGAAAGAGGAGGGACAGAGAAGAAAGAGAGAATCCCAAGCAGGCTCCGCACTGTCAGCACAGAGCCCGATGTGGAGCTCTATCTCACAAACTGTCACCTTCACCACTTCTATTTGACATTATACTGATGATCCTACAGTGCAATACATGAAGAAGTAGAAGTAATTGGTGTAAGATTGGAAGGAAATACATATTTGGAAATACATTATTTGGAAATGAAATAATTGTGTGCATTGCAAACATAAGAAGACCCATAAATGATCAGTAAATGGTGATCTTAGTAAGCATTGAATAAAAAGGTATTAAAAATCCATTTGTATTTTAACAACCAAAAAGCAGTTATCAATTTAAAGTAGAAAAATATCATTTGAAAGACCTTGGAAAGAATAAAATATCTAAGGATTAATCCCCAAAAAGTGATAAAAAAGTAACTACACTGAAAACTACCAATTTGCTGATGGATGGACATAAAGGAGTCCCAGAAAAACTGAAAAATTTTGTAAGACTCAAGACTGTTAAAATATCAAATCTTGTCAAAGAAATCAATAGCCTCAATACAATACTCTGTGTGTGTGTGTGTGTGTGTGTGTGTGTGTGTGTGTGTGGTCCAATTTGACAAGCTGGTTTTAAAATTTATATGATGATGCAAAATATCCAAGTCAAGACAACCTCCAAGAAGAATAACAAATGTTGAGTACCTGAATTTTATGTTTTAAAGCTTTTTGCAAAATATAAAAATGGTGTTAATAAAATAAAAATTAATTAATAATCAGAGTAAAGTCCAGAATAGTTCTGCACATATACAATAATTTTATTTATAACAAAATTATCACAGTAATTTAGTGAAAAATGAATGGACTTCTCAATAAATGTGCTACAGCCATGTGCCTGGGTGACTCAGTCTGTTAAGTGTCCAACTCTTGATTTCAGCTCAAGTCATGATCTCACAGTTTTGAGATCCAGTACCATGTTGGACTCCATGCTGTGCTTGGAACCTGCTTGAGAATCTCTTTCTGTCTGTCTCTCTCTCTTGGTCTCTCTCTCTCCCTCTACCCCTCTCCTGGTCTGTCTCCCAAAATAAATAAAAAAATAAACGGTGCTAAAGCAGTGGATAACAATGCATAACTTTAATGTACTTTATATATATATTATATATATATATAAAGTACATTAAAGTTATGTATATATAAAGTTATGTATATATAAAGTTATGTATATATAAAGTTATATATATATATATATATATATATATATATATATATGCCAAAACAACCTTTTGTAGAAAGGAAGGAAAACATGTTTTTAGCAAAGCCTATTTAAATAAGATATATATTAATAAAACACTAATCATTAAATAATGATGACCTGAAATTCATTAAAACTAACAATTTCCATTCTACTTTTATTAAGAATGTGTGTTGTCTGGGGTCTTCTGAGAAACAAACATCAAGACAGATTATACATGAAAAAATATGGGAGGGGATCCTAGAGAAGCTGGCAAAGCACTATACAAATTTGACTCAGAGTGAATGAAACAAGAGAGGAAAATGAGGATGGAAAGTTGAGTGGAAGTTTCTTAGAGAGCATAGTGATTCCAATGAGATTTTAAGAGAGCTGCTAAGGTGTCTTCCAATCGAAGTCATACATCATATGAGTCCTATGTATCCCAGAAATGGGCCCACCTTAATATACTGGATGTATTACCAATTATGAGCAGATCATGGGAAGTGTGAGTTCCCTACAAACGAAATGGTAGATTTCAGAGAGGGGTTTCAGTCAGCTGGGTTCTCTGCATCCATAGGCCTGAAAAGATATTTTAATGGTCACCATAGATATGAAAAGCAAAGCAGTATGTCTATATTTATACACCCCCACACACACAAACACACCCAGATGTGTGCAAAACTGTGAAAATCATTGTCAATTTTTTTGAAAAAGAAAAGGTTTGAAGAAGCAACAAATTAATGGACTCATACTGTTCAATTTTGGAAAGATACCAATTCCTTTTAGGTTGATCACTAGTTAAATTAATTAAATCAAAATCAAATGGAAACCTGAAATACCTTTAAATTTTTCTATAAATAGGGAAAATGCTAAAAATGTCAATGGATCACAAGGAAGAGAAACGAACTTGGGGAGTTTAAGTGCTATATACAAGACTTATTATAAAGATGTGGTAATTAAGATAGGATAGTTTACAGACAGGTTTTACAAAGACCACTTGTGGACTCCTGGCTGGCTCAGTCAGTTAAGTGTTTGAATTTGGCTCAGGTCATGACCTCAGGGCTCATGAGTTCAAGCCCCACGTCAAGCCCCATGTCAGGCTCTGTGCTGTCAGCATGGAGCCCACATCGGATCCTCAGTTTCCCTCTCTCTCTGACCTTGCTTGCAGTCTCTCTCCCTCTCTCAAAAATAAATAAACTTTAAAAAATAATTTAAAAAAGCTAAAGACCATTTGTATAAAATAAAGAAGAGGTTATGGGAGAACCTCATGTGGATATAGAACTTGATCTCTATGGCTTATATGAGACTGCAGATTATAGAGAAAGGTTAAATCATTTAGAATTCAATGGTGAGAATATTAATTATTGTGTATTAGCTATGTATTTCCTGCATATCAAAATTCTCTAAGATGTAAAGGGGTTAAACAATACATTTATTCAGCTCCCGTTTTATGTATTACCTAATGTGGTTATGTTCTTGGCTGGTTTTGCTGATCTTTGTGGTCATTTAACAGCTTGGCTGGGATGGATGGCCTAGGATATCTAGCTAGAATAGCTGATCTAAAATGTCTCTACTAAGACAGGTTTGTTTTGTTCCACATGCTACAAATTTCCTGGAGGCTAGACTGGGCTTGCTTACATAGTGACAGCAGCATAAATAGAAACCTCAAAGAGCAGGCAGTTTTCAAATCTCTACTTATGCCACGCTAGTTTTTTACCCTATTTGTCAAACCTGTTCAACAAAGTTAAGATCAGTTTTGGCATATAAGAAGAGTCAATAATGTTCAGAGAAGGAGTGGAATAATGGGCAGTTTCAAAATTACACACACACACACACACACACACACACACACACACACACACATACAATCTGCTATAGCTTGAATGTGTCCCTCACCAAAATGATATGCTGAACCCTTAATACCCAATGTGATGATATTTGGAGGTAGGACCTTTGGGAAATGATTAGATCATGAGTCTGGAGACCTTATGAATTAGCTCCCTTGTAAAAGAGACCACTGAGAGCTTCCTTGCCTATTCCTCTGTGTGAGGACACAGAAAATGGATGGCAGTATCCAACCAGGAAGAGGGCCCTCCTCAGAATCTGGCTATGTTGGCAATTTGATCTCAGACTTACAGCCTCCAGAACTGTGAGAACTAAATTTCTGTAGTTTATAAACCACGCAATTTATGTTAGTTTGTAATAGCAATCCAAGCAAATTAATACACAATTCATAAGAGAAAAATGAAAATTTTAACCCTTACAACATAGATACAAAATGGATTAAGGGTTTAAGTTTAAATTTAAGCCTTAAAAATTTTTAGTATGAAATATGGATATATTGTAAAAAAAGTTTTCTTAACTCAAAAATAGTCAAATAATTGACCTCATTAAATTACATTACAATTTCTGTTCAAAATGGACACGATAAAGAAAATGGAAAAATAATTTGGAGAGTATATTTAATGCATATAAGGATTTAATGATTTACATATTGTACATTCTTTTAAATCTTAAAAAATAGTTTAAAAATCTTAAAGAAAAATGGTCATTTCACTAAAAGCAAATCCGAATGGATACTTTAACAATAATTAGGGAATTGAAAATCATTATCACAAATGCTCATCAGTTTATAAATATTACATTAAAAACTACAGATGTTGAGGTGCCTGGGTGGTTCAGTCAGTTGAGCTTCTGGCTCTTGGTTTTGGCTCGCGTCGTGATCTCACGCTTTGTGAGTTGGAGCCCCATGTCAGGCTCCCACTGACATTGGGATTCTGCTTGGAATTCTCTCTTTCTGCCCCTCCCCTGCTCATGTAGGCATGCACGCTCATGTGCTTTCTCTCTCTCTCTCTCTCTCTCTCTCTCTCTCTGTCTCTCTCTCTCAAAATAAATAAATAAATTTAAAAAAATACCATAATTTATGTTAAAAAAAGAAAATGTAGAAGTCTGGTAATACCCACTTTGGTAAAGATTTGGAGTATTAAATATGCTTCTCATGGAAGTGTTCACTGACAAAAATATAGTGGAAAAATACAGTATTTATGTAACTTGAAAATGTCATTTCCCAATGACCCAGAAGTTCTAGTTAATGAGTATACTCCACAGTAAAATTTCTCATGAATGTACATCAAAAGACATATAATTCAGTGTTTGTAGAAACATTGTAAAACTTGGGAACAATCTGAAAATCCATCAAAAAAGACTGGATAGTTGAATTGCTATATTCACTCATGGAAATACATATGAGTGCAAAAATGGATATCTATACTATCACACCAATACATATAACTTTCGTAATTAAAATGCTGAGCAAAAAACCCCACAAAACACAATATACCTTGAGTGTGGTTTCAATATGTAATTTTTCAAAAGCAAACTCTACCTGCAACATGGGGCTTCTATTCACAACCCTAAGATCAATAGCCTCTTGTTCTACCAACTGAGGCAGCCAGACACATCACAATAGGTAAATTTCAAAAGCAGAGAAAACTACAAATATATCATTTCCCGTTCAATAAAAGTAATCTGAAAATTATGAGTATGATAGTCATGTAACTCAGAATAATGTTTGCCTCCCTGTATGAGGACAGTGTAGTGACAGAAATGTCAAAGGCTTTGATTCTCAAGCAGTATTTTCTATATATATATGTGTTCAGCTTACCTCTTTACCTCATACATCTATCTAAGTCCAATATTTGTAAAATATCTTTATAATAAAATAATTTTAAAAAACAATATTTGGGATAATGAGAATAATCTATAGTTTATGGAAAATATGTTATTCATTGTTCAAAAGTCAGTATAATTAAAAAGAAAATAGAGTATAAAAAAGTAAAAAATGAATACGGGCATACTAGAGTGTATCACAGGCCAATTTTTTCTAATGAAAATGTTAGATTTTGATCATTCAAATTTCTCACAGTTAGGTTATTGAGGCCAAGAGGTTTGATACCATGTAAAATATAGAGTATTACTACTTTATGGAATTCTTGACTTTACACAAAAGTTAATATTGCTAAGCTTCTCTTACATCACATCAGAATGAAAGTATTAATGTAATACTAAATTATATATAATATTAATAGTCAATTTCTGCCAGGTTAGTGTAAAGACATCAACATGAGAGTGCAAAACATTTAAAGAGGGCAAATAAGGGCTCAATAGCTATGGTTATTAGTACTGTTTATCATTACGCTTATACTGAATACCAGTTAGGATTGCTCCATAATTATAATAATTTTAATTGAATGTCGTATAAATGCTTAACACACGGAGAATTGATTATCTTTTATAATCTATTTCAAGTATCCTTCAGTTAACACTCATAACCATTACAGTTTCATGAACAAGATTCAAGAATATTTTGATGTTTTTCCCTTATTAGAATATCAATGATATTCCTGTCAAAAAAGTTACATTTATTAATAAGCTCACTTATGTTTTTGCTACAGGTTCTGTAACTTTATTTGTATTATCAAATTGGCCTGTGACCCATAACAACAAAAGAGATACTCTTCTAAATAAAAATATGAACAACTAATATTTTGAAGTTCAAATTAAAATTCTTTTTTTTTTAATTTTTTTTTCAACGTTTATTTATTTTTGGGACAGAGAGAGACAGAGTATGAACGGGGGAGGGGCAGAGAGAGAGGGAGACACAGAATCGGAAACAGGCTCCAGGCTCTGAGCTGTCAGCCCAGAGCCCGACGCGGGACTCGAACTCACGGACCGCGAGATCGTGACCTGGCTGAAGTCGGACGCTTAACCGACTGCGCCACCCAGGCGCCCCATCAAATTAAAATTCTTAAGTGCATTTTTGAAATAGTAGCTGATACTATGACTAACACAATCTATAGGAGATATAGCATTCAAGATGGACAATTTGTTTCATCTCTTAAAAGTAATACGGATGCATGGATCAGGAAAAGTGACAAAATTTTGCTTTCCTTGGGGGGGAAACGTTGCTATTGTTTATGCTAAATGGGCATTCTTGTTACCAATAGAGTGACCGAACTGCGGTTGATTTCTTAAAAATGGCAGACTCTACGGGAGATGTGGCGGCGTGGTGCACGACTGCAGGAGAATAAAGTTACAACCTTTTATTCTGCACCAGCACTAGCTGTGCTAGACAAGTACAAAGTAATACCATTTTTATTTCTTGACTTAAAATATAAATTTTAAAGCTTATATCTTCATTGCCTAGACAACTCTCCAGGGTGTTTTGATATACAAACTGTTCCTTTACCCTTAGGCACATTCTTTATTGACTTCACAAAAAAATGCATCATTTCCAAAATAGTACCTATATTTCGTTACACTGTGAAAGACTGAGAATGAACAGAATCTGCGAATATTACCTGATCCTTTATGTATAAATACTGGCAAGAATTCACCTAAATGTGTTGAGATCATGTGAATATACATAAATATCTCTTATTATTACCCCACCACTTCGTCCTTAAATAATCATTTTAGGATGAGTTTTCATAATTAAACCTAGATAGGATTTGGGGGAAGGTATTTGGCCACCAGTGCTTATAGGTCATTTTGTGACACTATGTTTTTCAGTTGATCTCACTGTTACCAAAGAGTAAAACCTGGACGTATAATCACTATACCACTTGCTAAAATGACCAAATACTGACTTATATGTTGTTTTTTGAACGTAATCTGGTGAAGAATAAGAAAATCTTAACGTTGCATATGATAGTATAATTTTCAGAAAAGAACATTTTCTTTAACATTTTAGGTGCATTAGAGTTATATTATGTTCTCATTATATTTTTAGTGATAAGGACAAACACTACTTTTTCCTTTCTGCATACAATGATTGTTTCAGGGGCTAATGAATAATAAGCCCCCACACCTTTAAATTTTTTTTTAATGTTTATTTATTTTTGAGAGAGAGAGAGACAGAGTACAAGCAGGGGAGAAGCAGAGAGAGGGAGAACAGAATCCTAAGCAGGCCCCAGGCTCGAGCTGTCAGCACAGAGCCTGATGCGGGGCTTGAACCCATGGACCACAAGATGGTGACCTAAGCTGAAGTCGGAGGCTTAAGTGACTGAGCCACCCAGAGGCCCCAAGCCCCCACACTTTTTTAATGTACTTTCACCCCCTGAAGAACCACTTCATGTTTGGATTCTGAGAGAAAAATGTAAATCCTTCTCACTCTTTTTTTATGAGGAATGCCACTTTAAAATGGGGGGAAGGGTAGATTAAGGATGGGGGAGTTACACAAATTAATTTAGGCTTGTGTTCAGTAAAAACCCTAATAAACTTGAATAATGAAGTTATGTTAATGTAGGTATGCATTAGGGGGAGCCGAGATTTGTTTGCGTGTCTGTTTGCATTATATATAATATTAGTACTATTATGTGGGAGACTGCCGACAAAAAGCAGCAGAAGCTGATTTCATTATGAATACTTTTGTAGGCTCCACAAGTAGATGCCTAGATGGAGTGTGGCATGCATGGTATTTATTCATCGGGCATCAACACCTGTGGAAAGGAAAATGGAAGAAGTAGATTTGGAAGTTAGAAGTGTGCCTGCAAAATAGGCCTAAATGAAAACTCAGCCAATCTTACAGAAAATTTAGGAGTATATTATGGCTCATCACAGATGGCCAGCCTTTTAATCTGCACCACAATCAGTCATTGTATATGGCCTGCACTAAGATAAACTGAGGTAATTATAAAGAAACTGACAGCTACAGTCTGTCTGCTGACAGCTGTGCAATAAGTCCTGTGTCAAAAGCAGATTTAGTTGGGGCGCCTGGGTGGCTCAGTCGGTTAAGCATACAACTTTGGCTCAGGTCATGATCTCACGGTTTGTGGGTTCAAGCCCTGCATCGGGCTCTGTGCTGACAGCTCAGAGCCTGGAGCCTGCTTCGGATTCTGTATCTCCTTCTCTCTCTGCCCGCCCCCCACCTGTGCTCACTTTCTCTCTCTCTGTCTCAAAAATACATAAAACATAAAAAAAAATTAAAAAGTAAATTAGGTAATATATCTCTGTACCCATCAAAGTCCATCCAAAGTCCATCCAGTGGGCTACTCATCATCTCTGTCCTCTACTGTATTCAAGTTAGATTCTGCTTTGCCCGTACCAGTGATTCCTCTGCTGTTATGACCTAGGCCCCCATTCCCTAAGTGTAGAGACCCTGGTCACCACGTCCTTCTCAGCTGAGGTTAATGAAGGTGTTCATTTACAGTCATGACCGGGAAAGTGTGTACCAATAGGCACCAAAATGGATTATCTGGATGATAGCTATACATCTCATCTCTGCCTTTATTGTGTAACAGCAGCCCTATCCCCTTCAGAAATAATCAGAGTTAATTACACTTGCCAAACTGCTGACTCCTGCCTTTGCCTACTGGTCCTTGGACACAGTAACCTAAAGTGCTTGAGTGGCAGCCATCATTTTTAGCTTAGTTTTTGTGATCCCTGGTGAAAGAATGTTCCCTTTAGGGAATACGAGCTGTAACTTGGCAGAGCATTAGTATGTGAGAGAAGAAAGCCAAAACACTTCCATGTGTTATTGAGAATGATGATAAGTGGAGGTAAATCCAGCTTCCATATTTAATTATCAAACTTATGTCAGACATATATTCTTCCTGTTGGACATACAATGACATATAGAGGTCTTTAGTTCAATTTGTATACTAAAGCTTGGAAGACAGTACCTCAACCTTGTATACTATTGTCTCAAGGAGAAGGCGGTGGGACACATCAACTACATCTCCAGCAGATTGTTCAAATACTCTATCAGCTAGTCATTTCAGGGTGGTGCAGTATGGGATATAAAGTAGATTCTAAAGTCCTGAAATAAATTTTACACTTTCTTTGCTATAAAGTGGTTCCCCTAATCCGGTGTGATTAATGTGATTAAATTCTCCAAGTATCTCAAGGAGTAGTGCATAGTGAGGCCCTCTGGATATTATTTGTCTAAACAAATCTATGGGCTAATGGAAAAGAGTTCAATGCTAATGTTTGTTGAAGTTTTATTTGAAATAGACAAAACTAGAAATTATAAAAACATATAGCAACAAGTGAAAGGATAAAATATCTTTAGGATATCCATACAATGCAATGCTCAACAGCAATAGAAAAGAAACTATTGATATGAACAACAACATGAATGGATATCAAAATTATTATATCAAGTAAAAAAGTAAAGGAGTACTTTCACCTAATTCCGTTTATATAAAATTTAAAAAAATGTAAACTTAAAATCTTCAGTGACAATAGATCAATGGTGGTGTGGGGAAGGAGTAGGAAATTTGGAGAGCTGAGAGGGATAGATTACACAAGAGAAGGAAAACACTTTTGATGGCTATGGATATGTCCATTATCTTCGGTGCAGAAATTATTTCATGGGCATATATCATACTAAATCTTATCACCTTTTACACTTCAAACATGTGTACTATATTGCATGTCAATTAAATTTTCACAAAGCTGTTTGAAAAGGAAGATATAACAATCTCATCTATTCCCACCTGGTTATTTCCAAGATTAAGTGTGAAAAGTAAACATAATGTACTTTGAGCCATATAGGTACTAAATAAATATTGGCTATTATTACTCATAACAAATAAGAATAAATTACTAGTATTAATGTAATAAAATACCAAAAAGCATTAGTAATAAGTCATAGGTCAAAAATTAATAAATCATAGCTCAAAAGCCATGGTACATTTTTCAAAATGCTAGAAACTGATGATGATGAAGAAATTAGTAAAAATGTTAAAAAGTGAGTTGCAGCAAAAGGGATAATTTGAGAGAAATCTGCAGCCCTATTTCAGTTACAATAGAAGAAAGTAAAAAATGAAAAGGTTGTGAATGTGTTCTAAGAAATTATAAAAAGATCAGAATAAAACCAAAGAAACTATAATAAAAAGTCTGGCCTGATCAGAAAAAAGAAGCACAAGTGAATAATATTAGGAATAACTAAAGAGACATAAAAACAGTTTCAATATTGGTAACGACAAGAAGGACCACCAGAAAAGAATATCAACTTCTAGTACTTCTCACACAGGTATTTGGGATTATTCTAACAGCTAAAGAAAACTAAGAAAATTAATACTAATAATAATATTCCCAAAATGAAAAAGGTGGGAACCAGAAGATTTTGGCACAGCCAAAACCTTTCAGAATTGGGAAATTCTTTTACTTATTTGGGAATTATTCTCAAATAAGTAGAGACATCCAAGAAGCTGCAGGTTTAAAAACCCTTCAGGCTAGGGGATAAAACAGATCTACTATAGTTAAAGACCATGTCATGTAAAGACTGGAGAATCACAGGCAGACACATTAGAATAAAATATTAAGAGTTTGAAAACCAACATTCAAATGACCTGCCTTTAGGCTTTAAGAAACATGGGTTGTCTGGAGAAACTTATGCTTTGGAATTGGATAAGGTAATACAATAATACCAATGATTTTATTTTTCTATATTTTATATATATATATATATATATATATATATATGAAAGAATCATTTCTGAAGGAATAAATCTTCATGCTAGTTTTCAAATAATTTCTAAAAACAAGTTGTTTCAAATAAAATGTTTAGCACATAATCAATTCTAGGCACCCAAATAATGAAAGATAGACTTATAAATCTATGCTTAATATTACAAGGAGATTGTAGCTAATCTTGAAATATTCATAAGATAATTGAAAATTAAAAAAACATAGTGACATCTCAGTGTCAGACAAAAACAAAAGCCAAGAAAAATGATAAAACCTGATAAACACAGAAATTATAATTAACAATTCAGTGAATGCATTTAACAGTTTAAACACATCTGGAGAGGGAATTAATTGCCAGGAAAATAAGTCAAAATAAGTGATACAGAAGTGGAATGCAAAGTCTAAAAAGATGGGAGGGCGCCTGTGTGGCTCAGTCAGTTAAGTGTCCACCTCTTGATTTCGACTCCAGTTATGATCTCACACTTCATGAGATAGAACCCCGCATCAGGCTCTGTATCGACAGCATGGAGCCTGCTTGGGATTCTCTCTTTCCTTCTCCCTAGCCCTCCCCCCCCTTTTTGCTCACGCATTCGTGTGTACACTCTCTTTCTAAAAATAAATAAATAAACTTTAAAAAAAGGAAAAGTTCAGACTAGTAGAAAAGAGATACAGGAGTTAGAGTTTAACAAATACTTAATTGGAGACCTAGTAAGAAAAGTAAGAGGTTATGGAGTAAAAGAAATTTAAAACAATTTGAGTAGTTAATAGGTAATAATTTTCCAAAACAGTTAAAAGTCATCAATTCATAGTTTAAAAATGCTCAGTAGCCCCAAATAAGTCATAAAGAAAATCACAACCAATTACATCATAGTGAAATCATAGAAATCTAAAAAAAAAAAAAAAGGAAATAAATCATAAATGAGCTAGAGGGCAAAAAAGAGACGCTATGTTTTAATGGCAAAATTTAAACAAATAGCTGACTTTTCATCAGGAGTAATTAAATCCACAGGATAGTGGACTATGTTCAAAACACTAAATACATAAACATTTGATAATTGACAAGGAAAAAAATATACACTTCTGGAATTCAGACCAGTCAAAGATATTTTCTAGCAACCTAAAAGAAAGAATGCACTACCAGCAGACCTAAGCTAAAGGCCATTCTGAAAGTGTTCACCAAGTTCAGGCAGAAAGAACTATTTTCAGATGAAGTATTCGTGATGTAAAAATAAATGAAGAACAGTAAATATAAAAATGCAAATGTGAATATTGATTCTACCAAGTGATAATAATATCCTTCGGTGTCAAACATTTTATGGATAATAAATAAAATTGCATACTGTATTGGTTAGTGTTTTCCAGAAAAACAGAACCGATAAGATATATAACGAGAGAGAGGAGATTTATTATAGAAATTGGCTCACATAGCTACAGAGGCCAAGAAGTGCCACAATCTGCTGCCTGCAAACTGGAGAACCAGAAAAGCCTCCGGTGTAATTCAGTTTAAGTCTGAAGGCCTGAGATCCAGGAGCTCCAATGTTATAGGGCAGGAGAAAATGGACATCCGAGAGAGAGAGAGAGAGAGAGAGAGAGAGAGAGAGAGAGAGAGAGGGAGAATTTCTCCCTTTCCTGGCCTTTTCCTATTTGGGTTCTCAATAATGTGTGCCACATTGGTGAGGGTGATCTTCTTTGCTCAGTCTACTGATACAAATGCTGATCTCTCCCAGAAACACTCTCACAAATATACCCAGAAATAACATTTTACCAACTACGTGGACATTCCTTAGCTCTGTCAAGCTGACATCTAAAAGTAACCCTCACACATGACAAGAATAGAAAAACATTTGGGATGAAGATGAATGGAATTAACATGCTTAAACTCCTTTTATTATCTGTGAGAGGAATGAGGGTGTCAGGAGATTTTGGTAAGTAAAAAATGTATGCTCTATTTCCTAGCTACTGCTAGAAAAAAACAATAAAAGAAATATAGCTTCTAAGTTGACAGAAAGGAATGTGGTATAGTAATTGTGGAATTATCAATCTTAAGAAAGAAAGCAGAGGAAATGACTACAGACAGATTACACAAAAAAGAAAAAAAAAGAATCACAATTAAAAAGCGCTCTTTCCAATATATATATAAACATATAGAAATGCTGAGGTAACTACATAATGATAAGATAAAATAGAAATTAAAGCAAAACTTAACCAGTATGTCATTTCAAAAGAAAAAAGTTTCAATTCACCAAGAATATATAACAAGTTTAACTTGGTATGAATTTAGTAAAATCACCAGAAATTATATACAGCTGTAACTGATAGACAAACAGAAACTATCAGAAGGGATAAAGGCATTTTGAATAGAAATTAATAAACTTGATCTAATATACATACACAGAACATTGTTATCTAAGAATTAAAGAACATACGCATCTCTTTCTTGGAACTGTGGGTCCTAGGTGTTCATTTTATTGTTTCTAAGTCCATTATATGTATGTCCTGTGTTTTCTTTTAAAATTAATATTCTGTAATAGAAATTAAGTAAAACAACTATCACAAGATTTATAGAAGGGAATAACCATGATACAATAACAAAAAAATCCAGAGATTAAATTGAACAGCAAGAAATTAAGTGCATGTGGAATAAAATAAGGAGTTCCAACAAAGTCTATGTGGAATATTCTAGAATACTGATAGTATAAATGAGGCTCTATCCAAAGACAAAATAGTTAATACTTTTTTATAACTGGAAATAACACATAAGTTTTTAAAAATGTTTTTTTAATGCTTATTTATTTTTGAGAGAGAGCACAAGTGAAAGAAGGGCAGAGAGAGGGAGACAGAATATGAAGCAGCCTCTAGGCTCTGAGCTATAAGCAGAGTTCAAAGCAGGGCTCAAACTCCTGAATCATGGCATCATGATCTGAGCTGAAGCCAGATGCTTAACTGACTGAGCCACCCAGGCGCCATAAAATACATAAGTTTTTATATTAGGAAAACATGAATATTGTGCTGAATATACAGAAACATTCTGCTAAAACTGCAAAACATAAAGGAAAAAATAAATGCTCTAAAAGATATTCAAAAAAACCAATGTGTATTAATATGAAAAAAAGAACATTGGACTGAAAGATAACTTTTCATCAACAATAATATGCTAGAAAAATCAATAATAACTAAAATGTTGAGGAAATATATTTATTATATAACTTATCTAGCTAAATTCAGAAAACAAATGTAATTATACTTGGCTTCTCATTATCAACAAATACTGGAAAAACGAATAAAGATTTTAAATTTCCAAGGAAAAATATTCTTTTTTTTAAATTTTTTTTTTCAACGTTTATTTATTTTTGGGACAGAGAGAGACAGAGCATGAACGGGGGAGGGGCAGAGAGAGAGGGAGACACAGAATCCGAAACAGGCTCCAGGCTCTGAGCCATCAGCCCAGAGCCTGACGTGGGGCTCGAACTCACGGACCGCGAGATCGTGACCTGGCTGAAGTCGGAGGCTTAACCGACTGCGCCACGCAGGCGCCCCGGAAAAATATTCTTTAGTCTACAATTCTATCTCCTGTATAGTCTCATTTAGGAGGTTTAAAAATGAGGTTAGGTTGCCAGATATAACATTTTCAAATTAGAATAAAACTGAAAGTTTACCACAACAAAGCATTCCTAACTACTTTTATGAGTTATGTAACATTTAGAAAACTCAGCTTTCTCATTTGTAAACTGTGGAGGAGTGTATAATTCTACTTTGCATTGTGTACAAGTCGAATTCTAAAATTGTAAGCATAAAGTACAAGTTCTGATATATTATTAGGTTTCAATGAATATTACTTATCTTTACTATTACTTTTACTTATTAACATATAGAAATAATGCTATATATTTTTGAAAGAATGGAATTAAAACACATTTATTTATTTAATTTATTTTTTCCCATCTTTATCAATATATAATTTCCATATAGTATTAAGTTTAAGGTGTACAACATTGTTGTGGCTTTAATAAATTGCCCTTTGTTAAGTCGAAACTGGGTGTCACATGGTGAACCATGGGGTTTAAGAAGAAGCCACAAAGGAACTGAAAGAAGTTTATTACTCAAAGGTCCTGGAGGAAGTACACAGCACACCTTGAGGGGTCACGTGAGGAAGTCAAGGCATGATACAGGCAGAGAGAAAGAAGGACCTGAGGCACATCCTTTTATTAGGGTCCTTAAGTTGGATGCTTTGGGGTTCCCAGGCTAAGACCAGATTAATCAATTCAAACCCCCCCCAAAAAAATCTAAACTCCACAGGGTCTTATATAAGGGGCACACAAGGGGAAAGGCTCTGTCTGGGAGACACAGGAGAGTGTTCATCACAAGGGCCTTTGGGGAAGTCTTATCAGGGACTTACATTTACTTGTGACTTTGTGGGGTGCTATCTATGGCATGTGCTCACATGAGGCCCCTGCTGGCAGTTTGATCAAACAAAATGTATGCCAAGCCAGCAATAGCATGGTGTAGCTTAGCTAAATGCTTGACAGAATAATGAGATACATGTATATACTGCAGAATGAAATCACTTATATTTAGACTACTCCCTCCAGTCTTGGAATTGGCAAGAAATTAAATAAAGGAAATAAAATTTACAAAAATATTAGCCTTTATCAGATATGAATAATGACACAAATACTGTGAAAAACCACTACTTCTTATAAACAGAAAAAAATAAATGAAAATATACTTCATTATTGTGTGCTAACTTTTCCAATATTTTCTGTTAACAACCTCTGATAGAGAAGTTAATAATCTGTATAAATCATTTTAAAAGCACTTCAAGTAATGCTTATTGCTAAGGAAATGTTTTAAGTACAGGACAAAAATATATGAGTATTTTATCATCAAAAGTCATGCTTTTTGGTCTAGATCGAAAACTTTTAGTTTTTAATTTTGACTTTTAGTACTTGGAAAAAGAGATAATGCTGCTGGCAGTATCATTGCATCCAGAGATGCAAGCTAGCCAGCCCCGCTTATGACTTATGCAGAAAGAAAGATTAGATTATAATAAATCAAGAATGCAGCATTTTCAAATTTGCCCAATGGATCTATATGGATCTTGGTTAGTTTGTATATTGCACTGGGCTCCCCATTTCTACAGACTCTTTGTACAAGTTATTGGTGTATTTGTGGTTACATATTACTTATTAGATGACACTATCTTGAGCATAACATAAAATATATTTAACTAAGCTTTTCTTACACTAAAGATTTGTGATTAATCTAGTCTTCAAATGTATCAGTCACATAACAAATATCTTGGATATCTCTTCAAACATTATGAGCTATTGGGACAAGCTAAAAGTTTCCTGAGGTTGCTTAAAACACAGAATTTCATTAGAGCCTAGGAATATCACTTATTGAAAATAAGTGTTAATTTTCCTTGTGAGTTATAGATGTTTTAAGACAAATGGGAGCTCTATCAGTATTTTTAAATTCAAAAAATAAAAACAGAGAAATGTATCTTAAGAGTGCCTATAATAACAAGAAAGCAAGTACTGCATGTGAAGGTATAAATGGCCCTCATTTCATAGAAATCCAACTTTGGTCCCTTGAAGCAGCACATTCAAATGGAAATAGCAAAAAGTACAATAACATTTAGAGATTTTCATGTGGAGATTGTTAGAAATTGTTCTGGAAGTGAAGAGAAAAGGTAAAATTTCATTTAATTAATGAAGTTAATTAAATGAGATAATTTTGTGGCTAGTTGATATTCAATTTGACTTAGACAAGTGGTAGTTGGCTCTGTATCAAACTTATCAGTATTTAAACAATTTCTTTGGGGAAGAAAATTAGTTTAATGGTGTTCACAAATATTTATTTTATAGACATGTGGAAGGTACTGATTAGTCATTAGACAGATCTTATTTATTTAGGAAGCGTCTATTATCATAGAATATACTTTATTTTCACTATTTTAAAATTATTTTTTAAGTTGGTGAGGTATTTAAGCCATCAGGATAGCAAATTGCTAAGAAAGATATAGCACTACAGTTCATCAGTGGTATGTAACATTACTAAAATGTTAATAAATATGAATATGAAATATAATATACTTATTTCAATGTTATTTACAAGATTCTTGTAGAAAATTATTTTCATCATCATAATAGGCCAAATTTTACATATTTTGATTTTAAGGCTTTATGTAAATAAGATTTTTCTTTGGGACAGATTTTTATAGGAGTAACAAAACGGAAAATGCTACTATTATTCTTTGTGACCAGCATTCTCAGTTACTCTATATTTTGTGAGACTTCTTCAATAAACATGAATTTTTTGGACCTATTGGTTAATTTTATTTCAGTCAGCTTAGCATACTTACCAATGGAATTCATAAAAATCTGTAAGAAATCAGATGACCTTTTAAAAAGTATTTATCAATAGGTATTTAATAAATACTTCTTGGATAAAATGATTAAAATATGATACTAGCTTACAAGTTCTCATAGTACCTAAATTGTCCTTTTGAAACCTCAAAAATATTTTTCCCTTATTTAGGGTAAAGAAGAGGAAATTATCTCTCCAAATATCTCTTGTATGAAAACCCTAAATATGTGAAATATATTAAAGCAATAGACCAGGAAAGATAATGATGGTAACATAAATAGACTCTCTAATTCCTCTTACAGGAACAAAACAAAAGAACAAGTAGATATCAGAAGGAAAAAAAAAAAAAACAAAACATACCAAACAAAATAAAACAAAACCACCATCAATAATGAAAACAATAACAGAACATCAGAAGAGAGACATCTCCAACAAAATTGGATGAAAAATTATCCCAGAAAAAAAAAATGGGGAGATGTAAATCATCTACAACAGCTGGATTTAAAGAAGATGGACATAAAAGATACCAAGATCATGAAGAGATGGGTTTGTATGATTGTCTTAAGCTCAGGGTATAAGAAATGCTTACAAATACCTTTAAAAGGAGGTGACTCTAAAATGGTGGAATCATTAGTAGGTGGACATGAAAGCAACCAGTAAAAACAATAGAAATGTCAGGCTTTCATTTATAAGCAAGTGATATTAAGAAATATTAACAGGGGTGTCTGGATGGCTCAGTCAGTTGAGTGTCTGACTTCGGCTCAAGTCATGATCTCATGGCTCATGAGTTCAAGCCTCACATTGGGCTTTGTGCTGACAGCTCAGAGCCTGGAGCCTGCTTCAGATTCTGTGTCTCCCTCTCTTTGCCCCTCCCCTGCTCACGCTCTCTCTCTCTCTCTCTCTCTCTCTCTGTCAAATATAAATAAACATTTAAAAAAATTAAAAAAAAAGAAATATTAACAAAAACTAGGAAATGAAATATGATGATGCCTGCATATTCTTTTCATGTCATTGCTTAATAGTCAGTGAAGAATTAATTTTCTAGGATAATGCATTTGACAAGTATAGGCAAAATATTCTAAAATTACAGGTTAATTTATAAATGTTTGTACAGTAGAAGGTATAACCACATAGATTACATATTTATTTTCTTATTGGATATTGAGGAGTTTTGTATCAATTAGGAAATTTATTTCATTATTAACATGACAGAATGCTTAAATCTTCAGCCCTGGGCCACTTGGATGGCTCATTTGGTTAGGTGTCTGACTCTTGATTTTGGTTTAGGTCCTGATCTCATGGTTCATCAGTTTGAGCCTTCCATCGGGCTCTAAGCTGAGCATGGAGCCTGCTTAGAATTCTCTCTCTCTCCCTCTCTCTCTGCCTCTCCCCCACTATCACCCTCTCTATCTCAAAATAGAATAAACTTTAAAAAATTAATAAATAAATCTCAAGTCTTCAATATCTTTTTTGAACTAGCCTTATCATCCTACTGGTTTCCTCATTGCATAATAAGTTTAATAAAATCTTTGACAGATACTCATTTTATATTTGTATATCACAGAGAGAAGCATTTGTAATTTCATACAAACAAATTTCATACAAATTTCATATATATTTCTTTAATATATATATACATATAATATATATAATATATAATATATATATTATATATATATAAAGAGTGTTGGGGGTTCAACTGAAATGCTTAAGTAGACCTACCTTCTAGAACAAATGAAACATATTAATTCACAAGTGCTCCTCATGGGATATTTATAGCTAAGAACATCTCTTTCCCCATTATTTCCTCAGGTGCTTGAAATTTTTACAGGTACTGTGATTTGTGTTGTTTTTATAATGTCCATAATTATAAAACCAACCCAGAAAACACACACACATGTCTGCAAGCACACAAATTTCCTCATGGTGAAAAGTTGATATTTCTGGCAACAGTATTATGTGTTGTCTTCTATGTTTACTTCAAAATTATATATTGTAACTTTAAATAGGCAAAATATATTGATCAGGTATCCATGATTTTATCTAATCATATGATCAAATCACTCTGAAATTCTGTGGGTTGCCTTTTAGAATCAGCTTTTAAATAAGAATAAATAAATAGATAAATGAAGATTTGCAAAGTCTCTTACACCTGAAATTATTTCAGATTTGCTAGAAGTACCTCAAAGATTGTAAAGCTTTGTTCTTTCACACTATAAGAATGCTATAAATAACTTTATTTGATGTGTTCATATTTTTAATTGGATTCTGTTATTATAAATAGCTGAATGGAAAAAAAAATCAAACTAAAGGGATATTTGTGAATAGAAATTTATTATTGTAAATTTGGGGGGGATTAAACACTTTACAGAATATATTAGAAGTCTCTGGAGATTTGTTAATGTTCTTAATGTCCATAATATTGTTAAACAAAATCTAATCTGGACTTATGTGAGGAAAAATTTTATACAAAAAGACTATTGTAACAAAGAAGATGCTCTGATCTAAGGATCTGCACGTGTCTCAAAATGAAACAAAAAAAAGTGTGGGGGAGAGACTTTTATAGGGAATGGGGGATGCTAGCTGGGACTTTGAGGGGAAAAAATGAGTAAGTGGGGGTTTGCACAAAACATCACTGAGGAAGTTTAACAAGAAATAATTCATGCTGTGCAAATGATTCTTGTAATAAGTGATTGTTCTACACCTTAGAGTTTACTTAAACTTGGGGTGGGAGGAGCCACAACTGAGAGGACTGTGAGAGGAGAGAAGCCTGACTGAAGGTTGTTCAAGCCAAGTCAGTGGCCAAGTAATGGGCAACTGGTCGGTCCTCTCTGTTGTTTAAGAGAGACAAAGTTCATCTTTAAAAACTATTAGAGATGCAATAGTTATTGTGAAGTTGAGGTTCTCAAGGTGGTTTTCACAACGGGTTGGACACACACTCTTGCTGGCTTTAAAAAAAAAATAGCTGTATGATTTATTGTGTATGTTGTCAACCTAACAATTATGGAGAGCTTGGAGATCCAGCATTTGATGAGTGGTATGCCTTAGGAATATAATAAAACGAGTAAAACCGGTTTGTGCTGGGAGCTGGTGGCATGGTGCAGGGCTCTGAAGAATGAGCGGCTTGGGTGTGCAGACTGGTTTCCAGGGATTGTGACTTGCAGGGTCCGCCACGGAGCCAGAGCAGATGCTGGAGACACAGACGCAAGGTATGGCAAACCCTCACTCTGGGTGTGGTCTCACCAACCATGTCAAGGAGATAGTAGACGATGAGAATATGAATGCAGAAAAGTCATCAAAACAGATAGTGGATCTCCATTCTTTGCCACCTCGTGCCTATGTGGGTCAGACAGTTGTGCCTATTTTATTATAGGGACTTGCTCTGCTTACAAAAAGCCACCAAATCCCATTGGGTTTCTACCATCTTACCTTTAAACAAAAACAAGGCACGGTTTGAAGATCGAAACTGATTTATTGGGAAGAACAGAAAAAAATTGGTTTCCACTGCAGATTTACATGATTAACAGGCAGCTTTAATTGCCACGATTCCCCCATCCCCGCCTTGGATTTTGTTTTTCGTTTTTGTTGTTTGTTTGTTTGTTTGTTTGTTTTTAAGTATAAAAACCTTCAGAACAACAGAACTTATTTCCAAAATTGCAGAAAAAAAAAACATTTCCCTTATTTTTATTTAATCATCACATTTATTCAATGAGTGTATTCTGTGTAATTTTTGATCAGATTGTCTTTAACTTTGCTTTTAAAATGACCTTCAAGGGGCACCTGGGTGGCTCAGTCATTAAGAGTCTGACTTCTGCTCATGGCATGATCTCAGGGTTCAAGAGTTCAAGCCCCACGTCAGCCTCTATGCTGACAGCTCAGAGTCTGGAGCCTGTTTTGGATTCTGTGTCTCCCTCTCTCTCTGCCCCTCCCCTGTTCATGTTCTCTCTTTCTCTCTCTCTCAATAAAAAATAAATAAATAAATAAATAAATAAATAAATAAATAAATAAATAATAAATAAAATAGAATGTCCTTCAAAATAAACTATTAAAGCATAGAAGAAGAGGAGGAGGAGGACAGGAAGGAGGAGGAGGAGGAGAAGAAGAAGAAAAAAACAAGGTTTTAGTTTGGAAGAAAGCCAGTTGAGAGGATTCTGAACATTGGCATCCTTAGAAGCCAGAGTAAGAATGCAGTGGAATCAGACAAACTTTCTGGTATGATCTGAATATTTTTGGTGTTGTCACAGCCATCAGGGAGGCTTTAGAGAACATATGTACAATACTTGGTTTTAAACACTGCATGAATGCTCCCTTAGGACCAGAATTATGTCTGCTGCCAGATGATTTTACAGGAGTTCCTATAGTTCTCTGGCAGTGAGGTTGTTAGATTAGGTAAGATTGTCCATAGTCTTGATTTATACTCAGAGTGGAAGTTGGAAAATATAGGAGTTCTGGTGAATATTTTCAGTGGCCTATATGGAAGCAGTGCCAGGCATGAAGGCTAACCATACAGATCTGCTATGTGGCATCCAAGTCTTTTAGATTTACTTTCAATCTTCAAGACTATCATCTAAAGATTCCTTAAAAACTTAATGAGAATGGAAGGTCACAGTGTCTTACTGGGGTTAGATTTTTTAACCTACATTTGTAACTGAATTATTTGTATAGACATTTTAGAGCATCAAATCAAAGGTAATAGAGTAGGTCTGATAAGAAAAAAAAAAGGGGGGGGGCAGTCTGGTTAAATATTTGATAAGGGCTAATACAATTAGCTAACAGGAGCCAGTCCAATTAGCAGGCAGATACTAATAGGCATGGTGCCACAAATAAATTATGACTCCTCAGAGGCTACCTGGAATTCATGGAATTAATTATTCCATGGATTTTTATTTTGGAGTTCAGATAAAACTTTTTGATGGAGATGTTTTCTCATTAGCTGGGAATAGGAAGTTCCTCTGGTTGTTTCTTCCAGGAGGGACTGTCCTAAGTGTACCAGATAAAACTATGCCTAGGATCAGATGGGTCTATTAGATGCATATAAGACAAAGAATATATACTTTTTCATCCCATAATAACTGTAAATATTTGTTAGTGGGGGGAAAAAGTGTACTTGCTGATACTTACACCCATGAAAAGGTCCTCAGTTGTCTTATAGCAGAAGCATAGATTGCTCTATTATTTTATTTATTTTTTAAATGCTTATTTATTTTTGAGAGTGATAGAGACAGAGCATGAGCCAGGGAGGGGCAGACAGAGAAGGAGACACAGAATCCAAAGCGGGCTACAGGTCTGAGCTGTCAGCACAGAGCCTGAGGCAAGGCTCCAACCCAGGAACCATGAGATCATGACCTGAGATGAAGTCAGACACTCAAATGACTGAGCCATCCAGGCACCCCTAGATTGCTCTTTTTGAAAAGTATTAAGGTTAAAGGAAATTTCTTTTGAAGTTTTGAGAGACAAGCTAAAGAAACCCTGTATATTAACACATAGGATGCCCTTATCTTTAAGGTATATATAAGAATTTGCAGGAAACTGGAGATTTCTAAAGGAAAGAGAATTTATAATGAGCAATCAGAAGTAGGGTTGTGAAATGGTTCTGAGTGAATGGAAGAATGCCATAGATTCTGGAGAATTTGCAGGGATGGGGGATCACTGGGGGAGAAACAGATTGGGGAAGCAGGAGGAAATACTACAAAGTAAGGTTCATTATAGAAGGCAGTAGTTGCATGTGGATAATTATGTGAAAAGCAGGAGTCACATTGGAGGGAATTAACAAGGAGAAAAATACAGTAAAGAAAGACAATGGAAATGAGAATAAATAAGCAAAGGATCTTAAAGGGCATTTTTCTGGCATTGTGGGTAGAATCTTATTTTCTTATAATGTCATCTGGTTGATCTATAGTTTTGGGAAAAGCTGTTTATCTCTTGGTGTCATCTGCTTTCATGGGATCTCAAGAGAGTCTTTGGTTCACGTCTTCAAATGGAATGCATATCCATGAAGAGTAGCTTGTGTACCTTTTTTTGGGGGGGGGTGAGAGATATAAATTTAAGGTCAAGCCACCTAGAGTTTGCCAGCAGTATTGGTGATATGGAGGATGATGTAAACGCCCCTGTAAAGGGATTTAAGAGTCGGTTTCTGGTGATGTCACTTCTAGAGACCTAAATTTCCAGTTTCTAGATTGTGGATAATAAGAAAAGACAAGGAAAAACAGGCTTGACCAATTCATGAGAGTATATGGGTAATTGAAAAGTCTGTTGCAGCATTTATATTGTCTGAATTAACCAGATTAGAACCTTTCAAAGTGTGAGCAGAATAGGGAATTTTTATGGGTTGGTTAACTATTGTTTAATATAGAGACAGTTAATGTGACCATCAGGAAAGGACTGGCAGTCAATCAGGGCTCAGGGCAAAACCTGAGGACATGAGAGATTATGTTTTTCTGTTAGTTTGGCAAGTTTTAATTTGTATAGTTTAATTTGGATACACATTTTGATAGCTCTCACCATTATTTCAGATGATTACGGATGGTAAGGGGGTATTTGAGGGGGATAAAGAAAGGTTTCATTATTTTGATGACTTTGCCAGTGAAACAGATCCCGTAGTCACTTGAAAACATTAGTGAAATTCCCCATGTGGGAAATACTCATTTTATTAAGTTTTCAGCCGTATTATCAGTAACTCTTTTTAAAGAAAAACTTCAAGTTAGTGGGAAAATGTTAATATGAGGGTAAGGACATATTTATTACCAAGAGATTTAGGGAACTAAACACAATCTAGTTGTCAGTGAAGAAGTCCTAAACATTTGCATATTAATGAAACTTTTCAGGTAATTTATGTAAGTCCCTAATTTAAAACCACTCTTCAGAATATACTGGGTTTAAATTAAAGATGCAAAATTACAACCAAAATAATGTACTTTAAAATATTTTTAATGTTTTATTTATTTTTGAGACAGAGAGATACAGTGCATGAGGAGGGAAGGGGAAGAGAGAGACTGAGACAAAGAATCTGAAGCAGGCTCCAGGCTCTGAGCTGTCAGCACAAAGCCCAATGCAGGGCTCAAACCCACAAACTGTAATTGTGACCTGAGCCAAAGTCAGACACCCAACTGACTGACCCAACCCAAAATAATGTACTTTTAAAAAGTACTAAAATTATTACTGAAATCATCATAATGTGTATTCTCTTATTTAGAAAAAATGTAGGTATTTAATGAATAACCCAATTAATTAACTTCATTTAATCATATGTAAGGTATTAATAGAAGATCTTGAAAAATATATTTGAGTTGACTTATTACAAAATATATTTAAATTTTGAAATAGTTTGTTAAAATAATCATTTCAGTTGGTTATATATAATATAATCTTAAACTTTATAATGTATAATGCTAATTTAGTCAGTTGGTAAATGTGCATCGGTTTAGGAAGAACCTACTCAAATAGAATAAAAATACATGCTTGCATTATACTTAACACTGAAAACTAAGAATGTGGGGAATAAGCTTACAAATTCCCTGAGCTTGCACCCATGTATTAACAAGGCATAAAGAATTAGAAAGCCACAGGATGAACACACCCAAGTTTGGGTAAACAAGATTAGTTAAAAGGGGCAAAGGCTCCCAGTATAGGACAAAGGTATAGGAATAGGAAATCTTAAGATGAAAACATCCAAGGTTAGATATTCAGGGCTGAAGCACCCTCCAATTTAGTACAATAGCAGAAAGCTGTTTTCAGAGGAACGAAGGACAAAAACAGGAAAACAGGACTTTAGACTGCAGCAGGGTGAAGTTGCCCAGAGTGGAGCTAATTAGCAAAAGAAAGGTGCCTTGTTGACCCTGAGGTAATATGCTCTTTCTTATCTCCTAGGCCAGTTTAGGTAAACAGAGGTGGCACCTCCTGTCTGTTGTAAACAACCTTCCACCCAGCACCAGGATTTTGTTTTGTATTGACCAAACCCCCAACACCGCTTGTCTGCACGCCCATCGTGCTTGTGAGCCTTCCGATCCTAGTAAAAACGGAGCAAGGACCCTTACTTGGGGCTCTTGTCTCATCCTAGACATTAACCTCTCTTGCATTTCAATCCTGCCTTCACTCTCTTGCCTGACAAGAGAGATCTCCAGACCCAGAGTCTATAACATAAGAAGATGTTTTTATTAAATCCACAATATTAAACTAACCTCATTAGTGGAGGTTTGCCAGTGAAATTCTATTACACATCTATAGTATGTGTAATAGAATTTATAAAATGTTTATTCCAGTTCTTTTGAAAGTATTAGAAATTTATATTTTTTTATTTCTGGGAATTTCAGGAATATTTAATTTTTATAAGGGTTTAACTTCAACCCAATCAATGTAGAGCTACATTAAGGGGTTTTTATCATCTAATTTGTTAACATCCTCCAGAGGTAGAAAGACATTACATACATAAAGCATACATATATACATATATACACATACGTAAACATATAGACAGACACAGAGAGCTTATCATTTTAATTTAAAAAATTTAGCTATGAATCAGGCATAAATACAGAAATATAAAATTTACTGTTTTATATAAGAATAAGCTCTTGTTTCTGCTCCAAATTTATAGTTTTATTAGGATTGCATTTCTCTCTGATGCAACAAGTTGAAGTTGCCTGAGCAGTATGACACATACCCTTCGAATACTTAGAAAGGAGACATTTAGACTGTTTTCTTCCTCTATCTGCAGTTTTATGGAGGCTGTAGACTAAAATCTGAGCTACAGACCAAGACCAAGCAGCTGTTTGTGTGTCTCTAATGCTCATCTGAGTGGATTAAACAGCCAGCCTATTTCAAATTATCTTTTTCAGCTCAGGGTGGTTGCTCCTGGGATCTCTGAGTCCTTCAAACGCCCCAGTAATATTGAGTTACTAACAGGAAGTTGAGAGGCGCCAGT